>NC_083116.1:38157627-38473969 GCF_949774975.1 Lagenorhynchus albirostris
ATATATATGGGTCTTGTTTTTGTATCCATTCAGCCAGTCTGTGTCTTTTGGTGGGAGCTTTTAGTCCATTTACATTTAAGGTAATTATCGATATGTATGTTCCTGTTCCCATTTTCTTCATTGTTTTGGGTTTGTTATTAGAGGTCTTTTCCTTCTCTTGTGTTTCTTGCCTAGAGAAGATCCTTTAGCATTTGTTGTAAAGCTGGTTTGGTGGTGCTGAACTCTCTCAGCTTTTGCTTGTCTGTAAAGGTTTTAATTTCTCCATCAAATCTGAATGAGATCCTTGCTGAGTAGAGTCATCTTGGTTGTAGGTTGTTTTGAGCAAGATTATGACATAATCAGGGCTGCATTTATGAGATCAACCTATGTGGGGCAGACTAAGACAGGAGAGCCTGGGGGCAGGGGCACTGGTTAGGAGGAGAGTGCAATATGCAAAGCAGTTGGTAATGCAGATCTAGGCCAAGCTAAGAGGATAATCGAGAGAAACACGTTTCAAGAAAGGATTTGTCACTCTCAGATATGCAGAGAGCGCAAGAAATACGAGGCCTGAGTAAAGGCAGCTGGATTTGGTAATTAGAGGTCACTGGTGACCTTTGGAAAAGGAGTTTCAGTAGAGTTTTGGAAGCAAATGCCAAACTGTACAGGGTTAGTGAGTATGTCAATAGTGACGATGTGGAGGCTACAAGTCTGGAGTCCTCTTCAAAAATTCGAACATAAGGTGAATATGATGGAGCTGTAGTTTGATGAAAAGGTCCAGCTCAAGTTAGAGAGTGGGCATGTGTAACGGGCCCAATCAGTTTGTGATTTCCTCCCGCAGAGTGGTCCAGATTCCTAGATCAGTGGAAATTCCATGTCTCACAAATGAGTTCATGGACATATTAGGTAAATATAATGTAGATTGAGGAACTCAGAGCAGATACGGTGTAAGAAATCTGTGTTTCAACTGTAATGTGTTTTCTTTCAAACATGGGATTCCAAGGGGAGAATGTTTTCTAACAAGTGTATGCAACCTGTTGCAACACTTGTCGTGAAACTGATATCTTATAAATAATTCATAATGCAGAGCAGGACTAAGATCCCTGCTGTGTGTTCCTCATTTGTGGCCCACAACTGAGACTCACAGCTTCTGTAAAGCCACTGAAAACAAAAATTAGGGCTGAACACATAATTTGGGGTCTGGTTAGACTACGGACCTTGGGTCTCCATCACAACATTATGGCAAATGGTTATTTTGCTCTGGCCCCCTAGCAATTTGCAGAATGCCAGCACATTTTAGCAATCCAGAACTAGAACTGACAAGATGACTCTAATTTCATCTTTACTTCATTAATATGAAAAGGCTTTGAAAAATAAATCTTTGGCTAATGAAAACACCATCTGTTGATGGCTTTTTGCCACTGTTTTCTTACATTACGAGACATAATTTGAGGGAAACACCGAACATTTACTTACTCACTTCCTATTCATTTACCAGGAATTAAAGCCTCCTCTCAAGCTGGAATTGATTCTCAATAATCAACATATGCAAAGGGAAGCAGAGAATTGAAGCAATTATGCAGTTGATTTCCTCACCCTTCCTTATCATGCTTAGCCCTGACGAATCATTTCGAACTAGAAATTCTGGGCCACTCTAGGTATGAATTTCATTGACTTGGCCAAGTAATTATCATGTCTATACGCAGACTAAGTAAACAAAAAGGGTGTGTGTGTGTGTGTGTGTGTGTGTGTGCGCGCGCGCGCGCGCAAAATTTTATGTAAAACTAAACACGTCTCTTTGTTGTGTTGTTGTTGTGGTTGCTTGGTTGTGAAGAACCGGTTTGCTGTGTTCTTTCCTCATGCAGTCCACTTAGTGACTGAGCCAGGCTCCTTCTGCCCAAGCCTAGTTAGTGCAGCTTTCTCAGAACACTTGAACTGTGACAACGAGAGAGCCCAAGTGGCAGGGGAGATTGGAATGGAGATATCTGCCGGGAGGAAACTGGACAGGAGGCTGGCAGGGAGAGCAGGATGAAGCTCCCATTTCCTGCTGCAGGAGGTTAGCTCTGGGCCCTCCTGTGCTTCCCTGTGTGAAGGTTAGAGAAGCCATTTCAGCTATGAAACTGTGAGACCCTCCACACCTCCAGGTGGCTACACTGTTAGAGCTCTCACAAAACTGTACATGTGTCTAAACAGCACAAAGTGAGGGGAAGATTTGGCTGATTTGCATAATTGAGATTTTAAAAGGCCCAAGTTAGCTAAATTGGCAGTCTACACTGATTCCATTTTTATCCAAGTTCCACTTCATTTGTGTCATATAGACTTGGCCTGTTTGTGTTCTGTTATACCCTCCCCAAAGAGGAAAATGTTTTGCTATTTCTGAGAAAGCTAGGCACAGGCTATTTTTCTTCCAGACAGCTTCCCATAAAAAGAAATGGCTTCACTAACACTCTCAAATAATTGCTGGGTTTTTTTTTTCCACTTCTTTAGACACAGGTTATTTCAGATAACTTTCTCATTGGCTCCCTGAAGAAAACTAGCTACATGTCCAAACACCAGCTCTTCACTGAAGCCAGAGAGTCCCCTTATGGCACACACTTGACTGTGTTCTTCATATGTCATGCTCCGGGAAGGCACATGCATTCACACATGTATGAGCACACTTACATACACCTACCTGACACAGCGAGTCTTGAAGCCTAAAAAGGGGTCAGAGCCTTTCTGTTTGTTCTATTGAAACATGTTTTATTGCCATTGAATGCCTATATTCTCTCTTACTTTCTACAAGGTACAAGGCGAACATTATCTAAAACTAGACAAGATCCCAACTGTTTTGAAGTGGGAATTGAACCTTGAAGGTTTCGAAAAGAAGTGAAGGGAAGAAGGGCCAACCCACCCCAAACCCGAGCCTCCCCAATTGACAGAAGACAACTTCATCTTTAAAAATACTCGGATCCAGTGACCCCGTTACTATTCTTTAATAAGCTCTTTTTTGACATCTTGTCTATTCACTGATGTTCCCAGCTTTTCCAAAAGCCAGCAGCCAAAATCTTAGCACACTTTTGGGGTCACATTCTGCCTTCTTTTTTTAACTGCTTGTCTTAAAATACTTACTTTGCTTTTGCTTCAGTCTGTCACTTTATGTATCAATTACATATGGCCTTTCAACAGCAGAACACACCATCTGGTCCACAAACTGAAGCCCACACCCTTATGCCTGAGTTTATTCTTTCCCCAAACATTTATTCGCTGTTGTATAGACACGGGCTATGTCCCAGAATGAGATGCAGGTGACATACTGGAGGTATGAGGTCTACTCTACCTGAGGTTTGCTGGGGATCACCAGACTGGTCTTCAAGCCAGGTGAAACAGGTGGCCAGCCCTCCTCTTCTCAGAAGGTTCTGAAATCATCCAGCAAAGACACACCCTCTCCCAGTCCCCTTATCAGAAATGTTACACAAACAATCCCACATTCTTTTCTTTTCCCTCTGTTCAGTTGCATAGCATGGTTAAATCTCTAGCTTAAATGTATAAATTATTATTTGGACCTTTGAAAAGAAAACCTATACTAAAAACCTAAATCCAGTGTTCATTTTGATAATATTGAGCTGAAACCACTCTACTTTCCCGGAGGCCTCCATACTGTATTCCACTTGCACGGTTCCTCTTCAGTTCCTGCCTCTCATACACATCCTCCCCTTTCTCCTTCACTTGCCCTTCCTCTCTGTCTACCTTCTAGACCAGGAGTGTGCTGCAAGGCTCACTCCTCAGCCTTCATTCAGCTCCCTACTGCCTGGCTCTACCTCCACGCTAAAGACCCTCAAACCTATGTCTCTTGCCCTGATCCTTCGGCCACCACAAAGGCCTGAATTTCAACCCCTTCTGGAACACTTGCCCTTTCAGTTCTGAGAGTGCCCCATGCTCTATCTCCACCAGATATTTGAACAAACTATTTTCTCTGGACTAGAACACTCCCTGTCCCTGACCCCATCCCTGTCCCCCAACTAGGAGGGACACCTAAAGTCTCTAACGCCACCCAAAGTCTCTTCTGATGCCCCTCCTATGAGCTCTCTCTCTCTCTCTCTCTCTCTCTCACACACACACACACACACACACACGCCCCGTGCCTCCACTGCCACAGGACTCACCACACTGTCTTGTAACTGTGTCCTCACTCGTCTGCCTCTGCACACTATGCTGACACCTCCACCAGGGTTGGGATGTGCTGTCTTTTTCACTGGAACCGCAAGCCCTTTTCTAGTGCTTGGCACCTTCAGACTCGTCTGGAGTCATCGCCCAAAACTGCTAGTCCCTTCCTAATTTCTCTATTTCTGTAACCGATACCACCATTCTTCAAGACATCTCCTCCTCAAAAATCATTTTTTAATTCTTTCTCTCCATCATCTATAACCACTACAGTCGTTCTCCAAGTCCTGTCAATTCTTTCTTCACAGTCTCTCTCCAGTTGGCCCTCTTCTCCAAGGAATTCATTTATGATTCCCTGCTTTTGAGCCCAATGACTTCCTTTCACTGACCCTTCCTCTGTGCTTCAGAGAACCCTGTGCAAACCTCTGCCATGGCACTTACCATACTGAATTCGAAGATGTTCTTACCTATCTCCCTTACTGAGCTTTGAGCTCAGTAAGGCAGGCACTGTGCCTTAGTTCCTGTGTCCCCAGCTCCTACTAGAATGACTTGAACAATTTAAGTGTTTAATAAACAAAGTGCATGTTCATTAATTGTTTTTTAAATGAATGAATGAGCCCCTGGCCTAACACCCTGGGGCTACAGTTTAACTTCTTGTCTGGTCCATCTTCAGGGGAGATAAAGAACAAGAGAGTACCTCATTATATCAACCCTTTATGAACTTGAGTGTCATTATCACATTTTCCCCTTTAAACCTCACTTCTTTGGGTTCAATAATTCTTGTTTCCTTAATCTTTCTTCACCTATATTATATTTCTGTAACATGTTCTCTTGCCCAATAATAACAGACAGGATTTTCATCCACCCAAGAACAATCTCTGAGTCAGTGTTTTGTAAGCTGTTCTCAGACTGATGATTGTTAGCTCTTTCAGATGTTGATGAGGAGGAGACTTGGGACAAAAGAAATAAAAGAAAAACAGAAAGATAAGAACACAGGTAGTTGGAGTATCCACTAGCTAAACTTGCTCTCAAACCTAAGAAACAATAGAAAACATCTTCCAACACAGAGTCCCGTTAATACTATGTGAGAGTAGAGCCAGAGAATCAATATAATTATTGGAGGGGGGAAAGGGGGGTTCAAATGAGTCTTAGCACACAGTTCGAGTAGAAATGGAATAATATGCATTTTTTACCCTCTCACACACATACAAAACATGTACAGATTTATACATATTATAAGTAACGGGGAGCAAGTCTTGGACAATTAAGAGACCACAGAGAAGCAAGATCTACAAGCAAGAATGATTTTACGATTGTTGAGCTGAAGGCTGGTTTTGCTGAAAAACCCCATGACAGATATTACACCCACCCCATGCACACATGTCCACCACCATACCTTAGAGAGTCCAAATCTAGACACAAATGCTTTGCTCTTATATTTAGCTACTGTGATTCAGTACCTAAGTGAGTGAAAGTGAGAAACAACTTTTTCTGTTCCCTCAGCTATGGTAACCCACCCTGGCCTCCACTGAAGATTTGTCTCATCATGAGGCTCATTTATTAGGGAGATCCCTAGTCTCAGGATAGGTTCTCCTGAAGTCCTAACTCTCCCTAGGGTGACCACAGAAAACTTGCCCTACACTCATGGCCCCCTCACACCCAAGTTATCCACAGATAAGCCCACAGAAGACTAACACAGGCACTCTCTCCTCCTCACACACAGTGACACACATTTATAGGTACACATAGACACACACAGATTAAATTCTCAGCCACTCACCCATGCAGAAATACACACACTCGTATATAATGGCACATACAGATGTATGCAAATATGCCCTCTCAAGCCAGTCTCTCATAAAGATATTTCTCCTTCCTTCTCTTATACTCATATTCATACTGGTTCAGAAACAGTCAAATGTCCATTGGTAGATAAGTTGAGAGGGTATCTGTTTTGGCAGACAGGAGTGGGTGAGTAGACAAACAACTGGGAGAAGGGTGGTGGCTGAGTGAGAATGGGTGGGTAGATGATAGAGTGACTGAGTAGGAAGAAGGACAAGTGACCAACTATGATAAGATTCTAGAATATCATATTTTCCAACCTTTTGACTCTCGTTGTGGTTTTCCTTTGAATATTCTCCAAGTTTCATATCTCCCTTCTCTTTGGCAATCTTTAGCTCTCTCTGTCTCAGTCTCTCTTTGTGTGTGTGGTGTGTGTATTTTACTTTCCCATAACAAAAAGCTTACTCTAATACCAGGTAATATTTTATAACAGCAAGACCACTGATAGGTAAATGTAACTACATTTAAGAATTATTTGTAGGACTTCCCTGGTGGTCCAGGGATTAAGAATCCACCTGCCAATGCAGGGGACATGGGTTCAATCCCTGGTTGGGGAACTAAGATCTCACGTGTCGCGGGGCAACTAAGCCCGAGCCACAACTACTGAGCCCGTGTGCTCTAGAGCCTGCGCGCCACAACTAGAGAAGCCTACACGCCACAATGAAGAGCCCACGCACCACAAGGAAGAGCCGGCACGCAGCAATGAAAGATCCTTCATGCCGCAGTGAGATCCCACGTGTCGCAACTAAGATCCAATGCAGCCAAAGAAAGAAAGAAAGAAATATTAAAAAAAAAACAAACAGACATTTCCAATATCTTAAAAAAAAGAATTATTTGTAGTAATGAATTTGTGGAAATGTAATGAGATAAAGAAAATGTACTTGTTTATTCCTTTCAGGAAATTCCTCTATTCCCCCTGGTTTTCATCAGCTATATTTTTGGCAGGCTGTGGGCATGGAAATGTGAAGCCATCACTCTCAAAGAGAATTACAATAATCACATCTGATTTATACAGATGTCACCATGGGGTTAGGCAGTTGGAAAATCCAGCAATCAAAATGGATAGGCACCTAAAATTAAGGACATGTCGTACTTTTGCTAACACTGTGGTTTTGAACATTATCAGTAGTTCACAGGAGATTTTCTCCCCAGACTTCTAAGGTATTCATAATGGTAAGACAGCTTTATATCTTATGAGTATGGAAACAAGCTATAGATGCTGGTATATTTACTGCAAATCCATTACAAAGATTTAATTCACTTGGATTTCTTGAGCATATACTATGTGTGCTAGACACTAAGGAAGACATTGGAGAAATAAAAGACATTGTGCCTGGCCCCCAAAGAATTTATGGTAAAACTGGGGTATGTTGGAGCGGCCTTGTGGGATTTTAATTGAGCACTAAAGAATAGGTAGGATTCCTAAGCAGGCCAAGAGAACAGTATGAGTGAAAGTTAAGAGTCAGGAAAGAGAGTAGTATGTTTAGCAGACAGTTAGGTTAGACTGGACAGGTGAAGGTAACATGTTTGAGAGTGGCAGGGAGAAAAGACAGCTGGGCAAGCATGAGAACCAAGTTGTACAGAACTTGGAATATTGAGTTGAGTCACCAATAGAGAGTCACCCAAATTTGACCTCTTTTATAAAGCCACATTTATTAATACAATAATATCAGTCTTTTCTAAGGGGAGGAAGTCATGTGACAATGAAAACTCTAAAATGTGAAGCACTAGAAACGCAACACAGATCATGAACTAAGATATATATTGGGAGTAGTAAATGAAAAGTGATAGAGAAAATAGTTACTCTGATAGGACTTACAACTGTAATAACTGTCATAAACACAATTATTCTTTCAAATTGAAGAACCACTGGTAGCCTTCTGAAGGATATTTAGGTAAACTGGACTATTAACTAAGGATAATAAACTATACTAGGTATGCCAAACCCTCTAGTCCATTTTGAGTACATGTTAAGATGACAGGCTGGCTTCTGGTTATTCTGACCTTTCATCTATAATGTAATGATCTGTTTATTCTTTACTGAACAAATAAATATTAGAGACCACTAATCCTAATCAGGGATTAGTAAAAAAAAAAAAAAGTGTAGTTATAAACGCCAACGACGAGTCTCCAGAACAAAAAAGTACAAACAAACACTGTATGAGTCACTGGCCAGAAAGTCAAAGCCCTTTCCCTACTCCTGTAGGACTCCCGTGCTCCTCTCAGGGCCAGGGGAGTATACTCAAGGCCATCTCCCCTATAGCTTCTGACAGCTGGCTTTCTCCTTTCTCCTTGGGGAAGAATCAAGCAGATTAAGGGGATAATCCTAAATGCTTTCCTAAATTAAAATTAACTCAAAGAAGTGAGGATATGTGACACTAAAAGTCAGACTTCCTCTCTGCTTAATGTGGAGAACTAATATCCTTTTATACTTGGCACCAAACCAAAGTGACTCCTACCCCACTCCATCCCCCTCTCACACAAGCAGCACCTCCCTCTCCCCCCTCAAAGCCCAAGATGTTCCAGACAACATAACAAACCACACGGTTGGGAATGATTCATTTGTTTCCACTCTCCGTCCAAAAATGAGCAAAGAAGTTTCCACTTAATTTATAATCTGAATTTTCTGCACATTTCCTAAAAACTTAAAGGGGAACGATTCAAAACTTGGCCTCTCTTTCTCCAAAAATTACTGATTAGTTACAGAGTAAAGGATCTTTTGGTAAAATACTTTTGTGTTCCATCTATCCCTGGAGACAAGGACTATAGCTGCACGATGCCAAATATCTAATCAATCTTCCAATGTTTTCATGTTTTCGGATGTTTTCAGAAAGCTGGTGCTCTGTAGATACAGGCTTATTCTATCCAGTCTTTTGTTATCTCAACAGTACATATGGATACAGATTTTTCTGTTTGGAATATTTCTCAAGGCCAATGCCTTATTATAGTTCCAACACCTGCAAATATTTGGCAAGAGATTGTTCTACCTCTCCATGTCCCCCACTCTTCCTGCACCCCGCCCCCAACTCTTGCCATTAAAAAACTCTAAGTTTATACTATGTCTTTTCCTTGACTCTGTTAACCGTTTATCTGTGACCCATGAAATGTGCAGTTGCTGGAGCATAAAAGTAAGTTTCAAATCACATTTCATAGGGAAAATTTAGGTCCAAAACAAAGTGACAGCAGGCTGCAATAGAAAGGTACTTAATTTAACTCAGCTCTAGAAGCTGAGTTCCAGTTCCAGTTCTGGGACTTTGACCAAATTGCTTAACCTCTCAAAGCCTCCATTTATACCACTTTAAGGCGTAGGGCTTCAACTAGACCAAGTCCAAGGCCTACCATCTTAGGAGTCTAAGAATTGCAGCCACTAGATGACATGATACTATACATAGAGAATCCTAAAGACTCTACCAGAAAACTACTACAGCTAATCAATGAATTTGGTAAAGTAGCAGGATACAAAATTAATGCACAGAAATCTCTGGCATTCCTATACACTAATGGTGAAAAATCTGAAAGAGAAATTAAGGAAACACTCCCATTTTACGATTGCAACAAAAAGAATAAAATACCTAGGAATAAACCTACCTAAGGAGGTAAAAGACCTGTACTCAGAAAACTATAAGACACTGATGTAAGAAATCAAAGATGACACAAACAGATGGAGAGATATGCCATGTTCTTGGATTGGAAGAATCAACATTGTGAAAATGACTATACTACCCAAAGCAATCTACAGATTCAATGCAATCCCTATCAAACTACCAATGGCATTTTCCACAGAACTAGAACAAAAAATTTCACAATTTGTATGGATACACAAAAGACCCTGAATAGCCAAAGCGATCTTGAGAAAGAAAAATGGAGCTGGAGGAATCAGGCTCCTGGATTTCAGACTATACTACAAAGCTACAGTAATGAAGACAGTATGGTACTGGCACAAAAACAGAAATATAGATCAATGGAACAGGATGGAAAGCCCAGAGATAAACCCACACACCTAGGGACAACTAATCTATGACAAAGGAGGCAAGGATATACAATGGAGAAAAGACAGGCTCTTCAATAAGTGGTGCTGGGAAAACTGGACAGGTACATTTAAAAGTATGAGATTAGAACACTCCCTAACACCATACACAAAAATAAACTCCAAATGGATTAAAGACCTAAATGTAAGGCCGGACACTATAAAACTCTTAGAGGAAAACATAGGAAGAGAACTCCATGACATAAATCACAGCAAGGTCCTTTTTGACCCACCTCCTAGAGAAATGGAAATAAAAACAAAAATAAACAAATGGGACCTAATGAAACTTCAAAGCTTTGGCACAGCAAAGGAAACCATAAACAAGACCAAAAGACAACCCTCAGAATGGGAGAAAATATTTGCAGATGAAGCAACTGACAAAGGATTAATCTCCAAAATTTATAAGCAGCTCATGCAGCTCAATATAAAAAAAAACAAACCACCCAATCCAAAAATGGGCAGAGACCTAAATAGACATTTCTCCAAAGAAGATATACAGATTGCCAACAAACACATGAAAGAATGCTCAACATCACTAATCATTAGGGAAATGCAAATCAAAGCTACAATGAGGTATCACCTCACACCAGTCAGAATGGCCATCATCAAAAAATCTACAAACAAATGCTGGAGAGGTTGTGGAGAAAAGGGAACGCTCTTGCACTGTTGGTAGGAATGTAAATTGATACAGCAACTATGGAGAACAGTATGGAGGTTCCTTAAAATCTAAAAATAGAACTATCATATGACCCAGCAATCCCACTACTGGGCATATACTGTGAGAAAACCATAATTCAAAAAGAGTCATGTACCACAATGTTCACTGCAGCTCTATTTACAATAGCCAGGACATGGAAGCAACCTAAGTGTCCATTGACAGATGAATGCATAAAGAAGATGTGGCACATATATACAGTGGAATATTACTCAGCCATAAAAAGAGACGAAACTGAGTTGTTTGTAGTGAGATGGATGGACCTAGAGTCTGTCATACAGAGTGAAGTAAGTCAGAAAGAGAAAAACAAATACTGTATGCTAACACATATATATGGAATCTAAAAAAAAAATGGTTATGAAGAACCTAGGGGCAGGACAGGAATCAAGATGCAGATGTAGAGAACGGACTTGAGGACACGGGGAGGGGGAAGGGTAAGCTGGGATGAAGTGAGAGAGTGGCATGGACATATATACACTACCAAATGTAAAATAGAGAGCTAGTGGGAAGCAGCTGCATAGCACAGGGAGACCAGCTCGGTGCTTTGTGACCACCTAGAGGGGTGGGATAGGGAGGGTGGGAGGGAGACGCAAGAGGGATGAGATATGGGGATATATGTATATGTATAGCTGATTCACTTCGTTAAAAAGCAGAAACTAACACACCATTGTAAAGCAATTATACTCCAATAAAGATGTTAAAGAAATAAATAAATAAAAATTAAAAATGACAAAAAAAAGAATTGCAGCCACTGAGATTGTTGCTCTCTGCAGTCTTGATATGAATGAGAATATCACCCTTAGTGAAATCAACAAACATTAAACTTTGTACAAATTTATAAATATTAAATGTAAATAAAAAATCAAAAACAGCACAAACCATTGTCAATGTCACTCTCAATATTGTTTTCAATAAATTACAGAAGGGAAAATGTATCCTATTCTGAGTATTACTACCCTCACCAACATCATAATTTTTACATATGTTACAATGACTTTTCCATAGCATGGCAAGAGGAAGATCTCCACTCTTTTATTGCCTTCCTTCCATCCCATCTGGGTCTTCCTTCCAGCTTGGCTTATATATCTAGGCCTGATTTTGGAGTGGTAATCTTATTATTCAGTTAAACATTTTATTTTTCTGGAATTTCTGTTAAGTAGCTTCTTAAGAGAAATCAAGCCACATAGCAGACAGGCAATGGGACTAAAACAATTTTGCTGGATCTGACATTTGTTAACATCAACGTGAGGTAGCAGTGCTTTAAACAAAATAGGCACTTAAACTTGCATATAAATACTATGCTGGCACAACAACTTCAGAAAACTCTGGCCACCGAACAGGAACTTCCCAGGCAGAGACTGCAAACAAGCACTTCAAAACGAACAGTGGCACAAAATATGATACTGCATTAAATATTTATTGCCTTCAGTTTAAATTTTTAGTTCAGGTATTTGATTATCCCTCCTAACTTCGTGGTACACTGAAGTCCCTTTTTTGGCTGGCTGTTTTGTTTTGCTCTGTTTTTTAAGGCAGGTTTAGAATTAGCCCCCTCTTAAGGGCTTAGTGGCAATTTGTAGTGGCCAGTACCAAAACTTTGCTTATTTAGTGTACTGAGTGTGCAAACACATACACTACTGTCCTCCACAAAAACCTCTCACCTACATAGATACACTCAGACACCTCCACCCACACATACCGGAGACACACCCAACCTTCCCATAGCTATACGCATATATATGCAAATCAGCACATATGCTAATTGTAATACACCTACACGGGTACTCACATACTTAAAGGAAGAGGTAGAAAGATCATGGCAAAGATATATAGGGTACAATATATCACTGTCAGAGGAGAGAGGCTGCTGTTTCTCTGGCCGTACTATTAGTATGAGCCATAGGCTAATTCCCCCAGAACTGGCCAGAGGTGAACGAACGCAAACAGGTTTGTGCAACAGATGAAACAGGTTCCAGTGAGAGCCTGCAGGCGAGGAGGCTATTTGTCACGAGAAGAATTTGGAGTTAATTCACTTGTCATATAGAAAAAGTGACCTGGTTTATTAGGGAACTTGCTAACTGTATAACTGTGTATAAAGAGACAAAGTCGTGTAAGGGGTGTCTCCCAGATCCCTTACCTTGAGCTTCTCAAACCGATCATTCAGGGACGCGACCTGATGGTCTCGGTGACGCCCCACCAGTTTGCATAAGGCACAGATCAATTGGTCATCAGATACACAATACATGTTCACTTTCTCATTCTCATGGTCCAGGCAGGTGATCCCTCGAAGATGTGTGTCTGGCACTGGTTCCACCAGGCGGTGGCTGGTGAAAGGTTTCTTATTGGGGTGCGTGGCCCGCAGGCAACGGTCACAGTAGGAGACCTCGCAGGTGATGCATGTTTTCACTGCATCCCTTGGCGGGTCCTGCTCACAAAACTGGCAAGCAATTCGCTCACTAGACATGGCGCTGCTGGGCCTGTAAGTCCTCTCCCGGCGGCTCTCACTTGGGGAATTGGGTCCACTGACGGAAGCCTTCTGGAAGCGGTCAATAATGTTCTGCAGAGTCACATTCCTCTTGAGGCCGTCCAGGCCCCGGTGGTTCAGTGAGATAACATACCTGCACGTAGGACACTGGAAAGCAGTAATGGGTTCAACGGATTCACCAGAGCTGCAGCTCGAGACCAAGATGCGATGGGCACAGCTGAAGCAGAGGCTGTGAGCACAAGGGAGCAGAAGGGGGTCTTCAAACAACTCTAGGCAGATTGGACAGGTCAATTCAGACTCCAGTGTTTCCATCTTTAGTGAAAATAATCCTGCTGAGGCATTAAGAACCGCAGAGGCTGGGCTTTCACCTGCAAGGAACATGAAGCAAGAGTCATTAAGCATTTCCAAAGGAAACGTGGATGTAGCATAATTACACACTAACCAATGGAGGTTTTACAGGCTGGATTCCCCAGGGATGCTGGAGCAATAAGAAAGTGAGCTGGGAATTAATCAAAAAGCCATTCTCCCCCTTTAAACCTTGTTTTTGACAAATGCCTGGGTTTATTTTCCTGCACTAATAAACAGAAACTAGAGGCCATCTCTGAATCCCGGTTTACTGACTCACATTCCTGTTCCAACTCACCACACTGGTGCGGATCAGTCTCTCACACACCCTCTCCACTGACATCTCTTGTCCTGGACTATGATGCACCTGAGGCCCTGCCAAATTCTCAGTCTCCATTCTCCAATATTGTTCTCTATTTTACTTCCAGTTAAAATACAGAGGCTGCTCCTATTTCACATCTAGTGGAAGGAAAACAAGGCCATATTTGAAACTAACTCTCTAGTTCTTGAAATGATCCCATTCTCAGAGCCTGCATAAAAAGAGAAGAGAGAGCTTTAGAAAAATGTAGTTCTCAGCACAGGATAATAAGTTCTTCAGATGTGTGAACTTGAATTACTTCCTGTTACCACACATGGAAATTTCTGTTCCATCCTATTTCTAGTAAACTGAGTTACTAGAGACAAATAGGAAAAATATTAAAATATGAAAAGTATAAAATATATTTTGTTGGTTTAAAGTGTTAATCTTATTTATAGGAAAGAGAAAGGCATCTTTTGCTTTTGAATAACTTTTGTTCATCATCTCACTATCACCCGAGACTCTCATCAGGGCTTGAAAGTTTGATTCCGCCACTGGTATTTGTTCAGGTTTTGTCATCTGTCAGAGACATCTGCATAGCCCTCTCACAGGAAACTTAAATACTGAGTACAATTATACATTGTGCATAAGTACAATAGATGTATCCCTAAAAGCTGTTTCTAAATCAAACCTTTTAAGTGCACTGAACTAACTAGCTATTTAATGGAAATCTATAGGAAATTGGACTGTAAAAGTGAAGAATCTTTTTGTAAAACGGTCACTCTCAGTTGGTTTGATAAGTTTAGATGTTTGTATAACCACTTTTTTTTAAAGTGAGGTGTGTGGTGTTCTTATTTTACAAGAGCTTGGAAATTGTTGGCTAGTATTTTGTAGCTTATAACATCTATCAGCATTCACCTATAGAGATGAAAAAGTAAAACAATTAAAATGTACATATATCATAGAATCTTAGAATTGGAAGAGACTTTAGAGATGATAGATTCCAACTTCCACTCAAGGCAGGAATATTGCCTTTGGTAGTTCCATTGGTCAAATTCAACATGTCCATAAATGAACTTGCTATTCTTCCCTGCCCCCCAAAACAAAACACCTGCTCCTCTTCCAATTTTCCCTATCTGTTGAATGTCACCATCCAAGGCTAGAAACCTAGGAGTTCTCTCACTGAACATGTTTATCACTTCAACCACTTGGTGGCTTCCAGAACATTCTGTTTTATTTCATTTACACATCTGTGTCTCCAGCTAACCCTCCTTGCTCCTTGAGGGCATCAACTATTTCATATTTTTATTCATAGTACAGTGCCTCACACTCACAGAGTATTTAAAAATTGTTAAATGAAGGATCCCTTCAAGTAGAGGAAGTTAAAGAAGGGGCCTAGCATTTATTGAGTACCTCCTGTATTCTGACTGCCATGTTAAGAACTTTACACACAATATTTCATTAAATTCTATCAGGAAGGCTGTACGGAAGGTACTAATACTATACGCATATTATGGTTGGGAAACTGGGGCTCAGTGTTATTAAGTAAATGAACCAGGAACACACACACCCAGAGCACTGGGGCAGTCTAATGCCAAGGCCTGTGCTCTTTCCCACACACCTTTATTTCAATCATCTCACCTCCTTCACTTGACAAATATCTTGACTATTTTACAAGAGGGCTTATAGACACCATGTTTCCACTTCTATTTGTGTCTCTCTGTGTCCCTCTGAGTTTCTCTGAATCTGCCTCTCACTCCTAGTCCCTTTCAGAATCATACCTCTTTCTTCTAGGCCCATCTCCACCTTACTCTGCATTTCTATTACTGCCTCTTCCAGACCTGCAGGTCTGCATTCCTCAGTGTCTGTGTTGGAAGCTACCTGGGAGGATCGAGTAAGGCCTCCTGCCAAAATTATAGTTGGTCAAGATGCATTGCTGATAGACCTGCCTCTGTGTTGTAACCTTTACAAAAACAATTAGAGTACCACAACTCTTCTAAATCTTAGGATCACGCCATATTAATTCTTCTGTACAGAGGAAAAGCTCTGCGAATTTTCCTGCAGTCCTAAAAGTTGTTCCTGACTACGTGAGACACTTGAACCTCACTATGAAACTAAGCTTAGGAAAGCATGCTATGGGCCAGGATTGCCTTGGATAAGGTCAAAATAGGATTTTTAACCAGGAATTCCTGAAACTTCTAGAAATGTTTAAAGGATGCTGTATGTATATCATATATACACTTTCACGGGGAGAGGGTTGTCCATAGCATTCAAAATGTTCTCAAAAGAGTCCTTGGCAGAAAAAAAGCCAAACATCAGTGCTTTAAAATAACTACCTTAACTGATTTCGGCTGTATAGAGAATAATATAAGATGGTTACACTCTGTTCCTTATGGTAAGTAACTTTTTCTATTATACTGTTTCTATTCTGTTTTATTTTACAATTTCGGGGAACTGAGTATTTTTGCAACTTCTCCAAACATCTGTTCATCTCATCTCTCATTTATGAGGCCACCTTGTTCTGGTCACTCCTAATATTTCAGCATCCTTTCAACCTATCTCCCATTTTCCCTACCTCCCTGACTACCTAAGCACATTTCCCCTTTAAATTTATTGTGCTTTTGCCATGTGCCAGGCACAACAACCCTCTAAAAGGCAGGTACTATTTTACAACAACAAAAAAGGTAATGTGTCCAGGGTCACACTTGTTTGCAAGTAGCAAAGTTAAGATTCAAAACCAGATAAAACTGAGAGTCCAAAAATAAACTCATATATTTATGGTCAACTGACTTTTGATAAGGGTTCCAAAACCATTCAACAGGGAAATAATAATCTTTTTGACAAGTGGTTCTGGGATAACCGGATGCCCACATGCAAAAGGATGAAGTTACAGCCCTACCTCACACTATACATAAAAATTTACTCAAAATGGATCCACAATCTAAATGTAAGCACAGAAACTATGAAACTCTTAGAAGGAAACGTAAGTGTAAATCTTCATGAACTTAGGTTAAGCAAGGGTTTCTTAGATGACACCAAATGCACAAGTAACTGAAGAAAAAAAATAAATTGGACTTCATCAAAATTTAAAACTTCTGTACTATAAATGACACCATCAAAAAAGTGAAAAGACAACTCACAGAATAGGAAAAATATTTGCAGATCATACATGTGATACAGGTCAAGTATCTAGAAATACACAGAACTCTTACAGCTCAACAATAAAAAGGCAAAAAAATATTTTAAATGGCAAAGGATCTGAATAGACATTTCTCCAAAGAAGATATGCAAATGATCAGTAAGCATATGAAAATGTACTCAACATCATTGGCCATTAGGGAAATACAAATCAAAACCACATTGAGATACCACTTTACACTCACTAGGATACCTATAATATTACTTCACACACACTAGGATGGCCATAATTTAAAAACATAGCAAATGTCAGCCAGGATATAGAGAAATTGGGACCCTCATACATTGCTGGTGGGAATGTAAAATGATGCAGCTGCTTTGGGAAATAGTTTGGCAGTTCCTCAAAATGTTAAATGTAGAGTTACCATATGATCCAGAAGAACTGAAGATATGCTCACTCAAAAACTTGTACACAAATGTTCATAGCAGCATTATTCACAATAACCAAATGGTGGAAACAATCCAAATGTCCCTCAACTTATGAACAGATAAACAAATGTGGTATGTCCATACAACAGAATATAATTTAGCAAGAAAAAGGAATGAGGTACTGATACATGCTACGACATGGATAATCTTTGAAAACATTATGCTAAGTAAAAGAAGCTAGTCACAAAAGGTCACAGATTATATGATTCCCTTTATAGGAAATGCCCAGAATAGGCAAACCCATAAGAACAGAAAGTAGATTAGTGTTTGTCAAGGGCCTGGGTCGGGGGGCATGGGGGTAGGGGGAATGGAGAGTGGCTGCTAATGGTATGGGTTTTCTCTTGACGATGATGAAAATGTCTAGGATTTAGCAGTGATGATTGCACAGCTTTGTGAATATACTAAAAACCACTGAATTGTACACTTTAAAATGGTGAATATTATGGTATATGGATTTTACCTTAATTTTTAAAACAGATTCCAACCCACAATCCAGAGTGTGAACAAACACCTAACCACTATTCCATACTGTCAACTGTGTAATTATGTACTATTTCTAAACTCTACTGAATTGCTTACTCCTTTCAATTGCTCTTCTAGGTTAGTGATTCCCTATCTAGGTTTTGCAATACCTGGGATATCTCTAATGATCAATGGGTGTCAGAAAATTATCAGCTCCCAATTTTTTATTCATTTAAAAATGATAAGACTCCTAAAAAATATTTGACTCCTAGATCACAAAATACCTTTAGGAAGTACAGGAGGAAGTGGTATGACAAAAAATAAAATAATGGCAGTGCTGCAACTTCAAAAAGCTTGTGAATCATTAATCTATGCAGAATTAGAGAATATACTAAGGATAAAGACAGGATGTAAACCTGGTAGAGTGTCACTGAATGACAGGTAATCATGAAGCTTTTGCCAGAAAACACAATGGTTTGTCATAAAAATGCACTGATGAAATGCCTAGGCGGGCAGACCAAATGCCATGTTAAGAAACAAATGCCCACATCCACATCCACTGATTTGTTCCCTTCCATATCATTTAGTTACTGCTGTGTAGTCAAATAAGGATGCTTATGTATTTGCCCTTGTTCTAGTATAAAATTGTTTCTGTATGGCTTATCGTCACCCTGCACCCCCCTTCAGGCTGAGACTCCTGAAAAAAAAGTTGATGAGAATAAACTTTAAGAAGGTATCATAAGACTGTGTGAGTAGATAGAAATACAAAGGAGGAGTTTTCAATGCAGACGATTAAAATAAAAATAATACATTCTGCACTTACAAAATGAAAGATTGATTTCAGCATTGCCCTTCAAATCCAAAATTCGGTTAACTCTGATCAGAGAGAGAAGTCATGATCTGCACTTGGCAGAATGCTATTATTTCAAGTGTTATTTGAACATAATTAAATGCCTACTTATTTCAACAGCTTATATTCCATCTAGTGTTCATCTTCCAGATCCACGGAACACGGGTCTGGGCTCTCATTACCTCCCTGAGGAGCCACAGTCTCCCTTTCTTCACAGAAAGACCATGAGTGTAAAACCCAACCTGACCCCTGGGCTGTACAATGAGGATTCAGCTGGCTTGTAGAATTTACATTCTTCAGGATATTAACAGTAATGTCCCATGAGCTCTTCCTAAAAACACCAGAAACTGCCTCTCTGCCTTGGAGGATGAACAAATGAGTCCTGGCTTAGTCTGATGTTCCCTTAACTGTAAAATGTCATTCAAGTTGGACTAGAATCACCAGACAATCTCTTTAACATGTGTTCCAGCTCTGACATCCTATTATTACAGAGCTCTTGCTATCTGTTACCACATAGGAAAGACACCTTGGATTATTGAAAACCAGCTCCTCAAGACACAAGTCTTATTTATTAGTGTGACTAGAAAGGCTGACAGGGCTTCCCCGGTGGCGCAGTGGTTGAGAGTCCGCCTGCCGATGCAGGGGACACGGGTTTGTGCCCTGGTCCGGGAAGATCCCACGTGCCGCGGAGCGGCTGGGCCCCTGAGCCATGGCCGCTGAGCCTGTGCGTCTGGAGCCTGTGCTCCGCAACGGGAGAGGCCACAACAGTGAGAGGCGCGCATACCAAAAAATAAAAAGAAAAGAAAAGAAAGGCTGACAAGAATGGGCATCATCATGAAAGGAACTGGAAATAAACAAAATGCATTACTTACCCTTGGCTAAGCCAAGGTGCCCAAGGACAGTGGCTGGTTTTGCCTGTTGTACTTCAAAGAAGATATAATGGGTGTTCCAGGGGACAACTAAAGGTGAGGAGAGTCCCGTGGGAGTACAAACTAATGACAACACCTTTTGGAAGAAAAGGAAGACAACCAAATCCTAGAATACTATTAGTAGGAAAAGACCTCTTTCATTTCAGAAATGATCATTTGGGAACATAAAAGGCAACCAATGCATAGAATTCTCACCCTAAAAGGATAGACTGAAAATGGAAACCCAGAAAAAAGAGGCTAGGTGGTCAGTAAGCATAATTAATAATAACAGTCACCTTACATTTGTGTACCAGTTTTACACTTTTCAAATGGTTCCAAAGCCACTATCTCATTTGATCCTCACAGCAGAGCCTGGTTGTCGTCCTAGCTCTAAACTGAATTAGCTGAGTGATCCCAGGTAAGACATTTAAACTGTTTGGGCCACAGCCTCCTCATCTGTCAAATGAAAAATACCTGCCCTACCCATCTCACAGGCTCTTGTGAGGATCAGATGAGAATAAAATAAAATTATTAACTTGCTTTAAAAATACAGATATTCTCAACACACATTCACAGATGACAGATACAGAGCAAGTTATTAAGGAAATAGCACATGTTTGGAAATTCACCCCAAATGCATGGTTGACATAATAGAGGACAATTACACTCCCCCACAAGTTTTCTGGAGGGCCATGAGTCTTCTTGTGGTATTTATTATGCTCATATGTCTCCCCTGTTAGACTGGAGTCCCCTGCAAAGGGAAGAACTGTCTCTCTTCTTTTTTCTTAAGCTTTTATCACACACAGGGTGAGCTCAGGACTGGAGGTTGATTACAGACTGACAGCACCAGAGCCAGTTCCTGTCTAATAGGTTATTAAAGCCTACTTAATATTTTACAGTACATGGATTTAATGATTTTTTTAATGACTTGAGACCTATACTTTTTTTTAAAGATGGTTTTGATGTGAACCATTTTTAAAGTCTTTATTGAATTTGTTGCAATGTTGCTTCTGTTCCATGTCTTGGCTTTTTGGCCCCAAGGCATGTGGGATCCCAGCTCCCCCACCAGGGATCCAACCCATACCCCCTGCATTGGAAGGCGAAGTCTCAACCAGGGAAGTTCCTTAATGATCTTTTTTTAAAATAATTAGCTCCTAAATCCAGCCATTGGCTATTTTATACAATATAGTCATCATAAACATTAAAAGGAATATCACAATAGCAGAACTAAAAGTCCTAGATCTGCTACAAACACAATAGATTAATCTAAGTAACCAAGAAACAGATTTACCAAGGTAACACATGATAATTGTCACAAATCATTAAGTATAATTCATAACACCTTTATCTTAATGCCAATTACACTAGCAGTTTCCAGATTGGAGAACAAACTTAATTTACCTACTGCTACCAGCACAGCTTTCCATCTATTCTAGGACTGCTTTTCCCAATCTGTTACCCAATAAAATATTTGTAATTTTTTTAATGTTCAGTGCCCCCCCATATGGGCAGTCATCTCTACTTCTACAGAATAAAATTGGCAATATATGTATGTAGGGCATGCTGTTGAGTGTTAGGCTGAGAGGACCCCAAGTTCAGGTCAGAGACAAGGGACAGAGAACAGAAGCCTATTTGAAATCAAGCTTCTACTCCCCTGGGAACCACATGGATCTTAGCAACACTGAACAAAGGGCTATAGACAAAGCGATGGAGGATTCTGGACCGTAAACCATTTTTCTATCTCTGGGCTGTATACATTCAGACATGTCACTGTCCTGCATTAGCACTGTCTACCATGCCCATACATTATACCCCTAACTGGGAAAACTATAAATACCGGGATTTTCTGTTTCAGGAGGATTTTAGGTTATATAATGAATTTGTTATCAGATCTTCTGGTCTCTGTAAGAGGAAGATTCAGAGACTGGGGATGCTGTTCATCAACTAGAGGAGTCTGATCTGCAGGAAAGAGTCCGAGACAAAGCCCAAGGTCAGGCAGTCAGAGCTCTGCAGGGAGAAAAGAACCCAAGTAGAACAAGTCTTCCTAAGGATACTTTGCTAACCCACTTAGGCAGAACCAACACCCTTATTATGTATTCAGTTGAACCCAACACAGAGAAGGGAGTAGTGGATGTTGGCACATTACTCAAAATCCCTCCACCACCCATACTTTAACCATCTAGTAGTCTTAGCAGCTTACAGGATTTCTAAGGGCAATGCAGGAGCTGGGAGATTGTCAAAAAGAATATGTCTGGCTGTGATCATGGAGAAGGGGAAGATGGAAAAAGAGAAACTGTAGAAAGAGCCACAAACCTCCAGTGCCCACAGAAGACTCTTAGCAGAGTTTTAATTCATGAAAATGGAGACAGAAACATATATTGATCCTTGGAAGAGAGGGGAAATAAAAAGAGGGCTAGCAGCCCGTACAGAGGGGATCATTGGAGTTGGAACTTCTTGTCTCAACACCACTCATCTGGTCTTCTCACATGTTAGCATGATCCAACACACTGGTTGAGAAACACTTTTCTAGTCTATTTTTCACACTGCTCAGTGATGAACACAATGTTTGTTGAGAGACCTGAAATACAGACATTAGCACAACACCACCTTGGTACCCAAATTTCATTCATCAAAAAGTGAACAACTGTGAACTCTCCTGAACTGTCATATATCCGGTATCAACATGTTACATGTCATATCTTGGTGATGCAATGCTCTAAGTCAAGGCACTCAGCCTAAGTAAGGAGGTGCTTCACAAACACAGTACCACACGTTCCCCTTTTGCACAGAAGAGAAGACCACAAACTTAAGGCTAACTGGAAATGGAACACCCCCTGGCCTCCACTAGCAGCAGAGGACCATGGCCTAACAGCTAGGGACTTACCAAGACCCATAGAGACTGAATGACACACACACACAAGGCCAAGCAGGTACCTCTGAGAACAGCCATTTGAGACACATTCTGTGCCTCCGCCCTGTCTTCACCTCCTTTTTAGGGCTGTCTGTCCCTGTTGGGAAAGAGAGAACCTGAGTACTAAGGGACAGAGTCAAGGGAGGGCATTCTCTCCTCTTCACCAAGTAGCAAAGACATACTCCTTCTGCAGTTTCCTTCTCAACTGTCATGGTGTCAGCAGATTTCATGGGAGGAGGGAGGAGGGAATGGACAGGCTCACTACCCACAGCAATTTTGGGACGCTATTATGAGACTCCACTGGCACTGCTTTAGGATATACAAGTTTGAGCAAGTTGCCCTGCACTTAGAGGAGGGATTAACTAAACCAATTTCACCTAAATCAGTTTGCACTGTTCAGATGATATGTTCATGAAGCAAGCAAGTCATTCTGATTTGCGGCAGTACTTCCCCGAGGGGTGGCCTTGCAAGGTACAACATGCTAGATGAGGAGTCTAGTAGTCACGAAAGTGAATGGGAGGGAAACAATTGCTCCTTCATGTCCCTGTAGCCTCTACCCCTGCCCTGCACAGCCCCTCCCTGGCCTAATCCCGGAGCTGCAAGTAAGGAGGTAGGCCTTAAACAAGCAGGAGGCCAAGATCCAAGGCCAAGGCTGCGGCCTTAGACCAGTCAACAGAGGATTCTGCACGCTGTAGGTGCTTTCAATAAATATTGTTGACTCACCACTGCTAGATGCTAATCATGCTCAGGTAGCCATGACTAAAATTATTTATGCCACTTTTCAGTAGAAATTAACTACCTGACCCCATATGGGCTAAAAATTAGTGAGGTTATGTTTTCAAATGAGTCTGACTCAGATTGTCAGGTTGGAGTACATTAGATATGATTCAAGCCTTAGTGTAAAATAATCGCCAATTACTCTGTATGCCTACTTTTATGTATGTTTTCATTCAGTTGCATGTGCACGAGAGTTAAAAAAAAAAGAAACAGACTTAGGACCAAAGTAGAGTGATATATTTGGCTGCCAAGGGGATTAATAATGGCAAGTGAGGGTTCCCAGTAAACTAGGTTTGTTACTTACACCCAATCTATTACCCCAATAAAAGGTAAATGAAGAACTTTCTTCGAAAAGTATAGTGCTGAGAGTTTATAGAACCCTTTCATCTTCAAAGGGCCATGCCAAGACTCACAATAGCCAGTACACAATATGATGCCTTTCATACAAGTGAAAGGTCACAGGAATGTCCTAAGGCCACAAAGCCAATGCAACATCAGATTTGGGAATGAACTCTCTGATCTTCTTGGCTCCTAGACTTGTATTTCAAGCACATAAATCAAGTTGTGAGGAACAATCAGGAGAAATCTAATTTACATTATATATCTGCATTAAGTTAATTGATTGGGCAGGAATATAGAAAAATAGCAAAGACTCTTCCCCCCCGCCCCCAGGGCAGTGATCAGTGGAGAGAAGTGAAAAGGGGCATGTGAGGGTTAGGGGTAACCAGCCCGGGTAGAGTACGGAGGGAGTCTCCCTATTCAGCAGTTCCCTTCTTTTGGAACATTGCCAGAGAACTGATTAGAGTACTGGGAGGGAACAGAATGGGGTTAAAGGCAGACCTCTTGGCCCAATTTGAGAATCTGAAGAATCAACTCACACACAGTAGTACTTGTCTATTTACATAGCCTCTAATATATTCCTTTATAAGGGCTCCTCTTCACAAACAACCATCACCATCCACCCTCCCCACACTCAGAAACCCTCAAAAAGGCAAAGTGGTTCACAAGCCAGAGGCTGCATGGTTGGGAGGCTGGGAGTGCACAGATTGATGGGGAGGAGTCCAGGGGACGGGTGGTTGGTGGGAGATTCGGGTGGGCAGGTAGATGTGTGACGACCACGTAGGAAGAAGGCGAGTGAGCGTGAAGGCGGGTAGGGGAGTGTGGAAGAGAGAAAGTGAAGAACCTAAGGACCCCAGGATCCCAATTTCCTGCTCCGAGAAGAAACACCTCCAAGAAATGCGCTGCATACGAAATGCTAAGTAACCTAATCCTTGTCACCGAAAATGTTTCTGTAAATCTACTCCGCCGTTATTTACTTAATTCTTACGAGCCAGGAATGGAAAAACCCCACCTCTCCCGGGTTCAGTCGCAGCCTGTCCTGGGCACCTATAAGTTTTCCCTCTCCCCCACTGAGCTGCTTTCACAGCTAGGCCAGAAATAAGGAACCACCCAGACGGTGACTCGAGGATCGCTCCCCCGGCAGCAAAGGGATTAAGTTTCGCCGGGCCTTCCTGCGGGCAGGCTGTCCGCAGCAACCGGCTGCCGCAGCAGCCACCGCCGGGCGGCCGAGGGGCGCCGCCCGGGCCGAGGAGGCTGCCGGCCGCGGGAGCGTGGGAAGGCGGCGGTGCCCTTTCCCAGACTAGCACCCAGGCTCCAGGAGAGCCGCTCGAGGGGCCGCACCCGGCCCCACCGAGCTGCGCGGGAGGCCGTGGACCCGCCCCCGCCCCGCATCGCGGAGTGCAAACTCCGTCCCAGGAGGGCAGCGACGGGTGCCCGGGCCCCAGCGGCGCAACGGGAAGCCAGGGCCGGGCTGGGGCGCCCTCCGTCGCCGCCGCCACCTCGAGCCTCGCGGGCCCCGTCATCACGCCCCGCCGAGCCCCGGAGCAGCCTTCTGCCCGCGCCGGGCCCCGGCCGCACCTGAGACGCGGCCCGAGCCGGGGCCGAGCCCTGCGCCTGCGGTGGCGCTCGGCCCCCAGGGCCGCGGCGAGGGGGCGCGTTTTACCCAGAGCATTCCCGGCTGCCGGCCATGTCCTCGGCGCGCCCGAGGGCGCCGGGTGCTCGCCTGCCTCCTGCGCGAACTGGCTCGGGCTCCGGCGCGAGCTCCCCGGCCGCCGCCGCCGCCGTTGCCGTCGCCGCTCTAGGCCGCCGCCCGCCTTCGCCGCCGCCGCCGCGCAGCAGCCGGGATCCGCCCGCCCGCGCGCCCCGCCGGGGACAGCACGGCGGCCGCCAAGCTACCGCGGCTGGGTCTCCCGAGCCAAACTTAAGAGTTTTCGCTCCTCAGTCCAGGGGCAGCACCATGACACCGCGGCAGCACCACACTGTCATTTCCGCCGCCGCAGAAGGAGGGGAAAAAAAGGCAATCCTGACGAAAAGGGGGATGGGGTGGGGGCGAACCGGGCTGGGACTGCCGCCCCGAGGGAGCTCTGGGAAGGGCCCGGCAGCACGGTGCTCGGCCACCTTCCCCGGCTCACCTTCCGCCGCTCCCGGCGCTCCCAGCTCCCCCTGCCCCTCCTCTGGAGGCGCGTTTACATGTTTTCTCCCCTGGCAGGAGTGACCGGAGAAACCTGAGCGAGCAAAGGCAGCGGGTGGGTGGGGTTCGGGCTACTACTGTACCTACCAGCTGATTCCAGCAGCCTTTTCTCCAGCGCCCTGTCATCTTGAAGGAAGACACACGGAGAGGGGCCCGAACGGGTGTGTGTGAGAGTGTGTGTGTATGTGTGTGTGTGTGTGTAAGTAAGAGAGAGAGCGCGAGAGCAGAATGTGTGTGAAATGCAGAAGGAAGGCTCTGGCCAAACTCTTCTCCCAGCCGCCAAGCCCCTGGTCCCACAAACCCCCAGATTAGAACAACGAAAAGGCGGTTGCAACCGGCAGTGAGAAAAGAGTGCCTAGGTCCACCGCACAGGTCCTCGGGCGAAGCTGCTCTATGCAAAGTTAACTACAGAGTAAAACAAAAATAGTGGAGGAGACAGAAAAGGGCAGACAATTGAAGGAAACCCAACCCCTCTTTCTTTTTACAAAGGGAGAATGGCTGTGTTTTATTGGCCTTGGGCAGAAGTTGTGGGGATGGATTAAAGCCACCAAAATTTAAAAACAAAACGAAAAAAATGGGAGAGAGAATACGGCTTCATTTACACATTGAAATCCTTGATGGACAAGAGGGTCGTTAATAAGAGGACAATGGGACAGATGCCAGCCATACAGGTATTCAATGTCCCTAATAAGCTAATTGGTCCATCTGGAACCCAGAAGCGCTCATTGGTCTGGAGTCAGCCCTTGGGCTGACCTGTCATTGTCTCAGAGACCACTGCCCCACTCACGAGGAGGGTGGGAGAGGGAAGGAGGAGGCCCCAGAGGAGATTCTGGAAGGGGAGAAAAAGGGGAGATGAAAGGGAAAGAAGTGAGAAAATGGGAGGAAACAACCCCCTCTCACACAGGCCTCCCATTACCTTCCATGGGAATGATTCCAGAAAAATTAAGGTAATTCTGGGTGTATCCCATCAGAGAACCAATAGTAATTAGCCAACACCCCTGTAAAACAATGTGCTAGGACTTCCCTGGTGGTGCAGTGGTTAAGAATCTGCCTGACAGTGCAGGAGACAAGGGGTTCGAGCCCTGGTCCGGGAAGATCTCACATGCCGCGGAGCAACTAAGTCTGTGCGCCACAACTACTGAGCCTGCGCTCTAGAGCCCGCGAGCCTGTGCTCGGCAACAAGAGAAGCCACGGCAATGAGAAGCCTGCGTACCACAACGAAGACCCAAGGCAGCCAAAAATAAATAAATAAATTTATTTAAAAACAAAACAAAACAATGTGCTAGAGAGTACTGAGGTGGAAAGGAAGGCAAAAATCACAACCAAGCCATCCTGATGAAAGTCTGGCCCTAAGAGAAGTAAAAGAGTCACACCAAAAGCACAGGCGAAATAGACAAGTGGGACTACATCGAACTTAAAAATTTCTGTGCAACAGGAGAATCAACAGTGAAAAGTCAAGAAAGGAGAGAAAATATTTGCAAACCATGTATCTGATAAGGGGTTAATATGTAAAGAACCCCTACAACCCAATAACAAAATAAATAACACGATTAAAAAATGGGCAAAGGGGCTTCCCTGGTGGTGCAGTGGTTGAGAGTCCGCCTGCCGATGCAGGGGCCACGAGTTCGTGCCCCGGTCCCGGAAGATCCCACATGCCGCGGAGCGGCTGGGCCCGTGAGCCATGGCCACTGAGCCTGCGCGTCTGGAGCCTGTGCTCCGCAAAGGGAGAGGCCACAACAGTGAGAGGCCCGCATACCGCTATAAATAAATAAATAAACAAACAAATAAATAACTAAATAAATAAAATTTTAAAATGGGCAAAGGACTTGAATAGACATTTCTCCAAAGAAGATATACAAATGGCTAACAAGCATATGAAAAGATGCTCAACATCACTATTCATCAGGGAAATGCAAACTAAAACCACAATAAGATATCATCTCACACCTGTTAGTCTGACCAGTATTAAAAAACAAAAAACCAAAAAACAAAATAGTAAGTGTTGGTGAGGATGTGGAGAAATTGGAACACTGTACACAGTTGGTGGGAATGTAAAATGGTGCAACTGCTATGGAAAACAGTAAGGAGGTTCCTCAAAAAATTAAAAATAGAACTACTATATGATACAGCGATCCCACTTCTGGAAATATATATGAAAGAATTGAAAGCAGACTCTCAAAGAGATATTTGCACCCCCATGTTCATTGCAGCATTATTCACAACAACAAGAATTAAAAGCAACCTAAATATCCATGGAGAGATGAATGGATAAAGAAAATGTGGCATATACATTCAGCATATATGCACTGAATATGGCATATACATTCTGCCTTAGAAAAGAGGGAAATCCTATCATATGCTATGACATGGATGAACCTTGAGGATAAATATGCTAAGTGAAATAAGCCAGTCACAGAAGGACGAATATTGTATGATGCCACTTATAGGACGTACCAAAAGTAGTCAAACTCATAGAAACAGAAAGCAGAATGGTGCACGCTAGGGGCTGGAGGGAAGGGGAGGGAAGGAGTTGTTTTGTGGATGTAGAGTTTCAGTCATGCAGGACTGGGTTGAGGGGCTCTGGGGAATCTGTTGCACGACAATGTGCATGTGGGTGACAATATGGTATTGTACACTTAGAAATTGTTAGGAGGGTGAATTTTATGTTATATGCTTTTTGCCACAATAAAAAATTAATTTAAAAAAATTGAGTCAGAAATAAAATGATCCTAGCATAACAGAAGTGTATGTATAAGAATTATATATATATGTATTATATATATTTATATATCGCAGATATTAAGTGAAAAGAGCAAGCTGTGTATGATTTGCTACTACTATGTAAAAAAGGGGGGAAGGTATATGTCTGTCCTTCTGTGCTTGTATGCGCACAGACTCTTCAGTAAAGATACCTAAGAAACTGATTACCTGGTTCCCTGGGAGTCAAGCATAGGAGAAGAAGTATTTAACATTGTATTTGCCCTTTTGTATTGTTTGAATTTTTTTATAATGTTTGTGTATTACCTTTTCAAAAACAATTTTGCAAGAAAGAGGAGCATAGAGACAGAAAATAGAATAGAGGTTACCAGGGATTGAGGGGAGGGGAGAATGAGGGCATACTCTTTAATGGTTACAGAGTTTTTATTTTGGATGATGGAAAAAGTTCTGGAATTGAATAGTGGTGATGGTTAAACAACATTGTGAATGTACTTAATACCACTGAATTGTACATTCAAAATTGGTTAAAATGGTAAATTTTACGTTATGTACATTTTACCACAATAAAACAAATTTTAAAAAGAACAAGGAGGTATACAGAACAGGTAGAGCTTGTTGTATTTGTGTAAGAAAATAGATGTATGTATATGCCAGTAAATGCATAGAAAGTAACCTGGAAGCACAGTGTAAAATAGTGTGAGCCTAGAATTGTGGTGGATGTTGAGGGGATCGTTCAGGTTTTATTTTCAAGGTGGTTTTTAAAAAATATATTTATTTATTTATTTGGCTGTGCTGGGTCTTAGTTGCTGCACGTGGGATCTTTAGTTGCAGCATGCGAACTCTTAGTTGCCGCCTATGGGATCTGGTTCCCTGACCAGGAATCGAACCCAGGCCCCCTGCATTGGGAGCACGGAGTCTTAGCCACGGGACCACCAGGGAAGTCCCCAGGTTTGATTCTATGTATGTTATAACTGTTTGAATATTCTACAATGAGAATTTCTTTTGTAGTTAAATTTTTTTTAAGATATGTCTCCAAAAATCCCAAAGTTGAGTCAGAAGTCAATTGACGCCTGAGAATTCTTTAACCTCACTTGATATGATCCCTACAGAGAGCTGGAGAATTTTCTAAAATGTGAAGAAATGACCACTTTCATCATAGACACACCGGAAACAAGCTAGCTGGCTCTTGGCAGAACTGTCACTTAAAGGAGACTTGCTTTTAATGGCTTTTATTGTCCTTTAGAAACCACCCTTTCCTTTACTTTTTAGCAGTCTCCCCTCCGCCTGAGCTTCCAGTGCTTTCAAGCTATTCCCTGGCTTACCAGAGCTCTATACAGAGTGCCCCAAACCCATCTTCCCTCCCCGAGCAGCAGCCCATATTCTGGACCTTTCCTTTTCCTTCCTCAAAACTTAACACTGCTTCTGGGTTCCTTTCACAAAGGACCTTACTGATTAAGGATTTCAATCAACTAATTTGAACTAAATGTTAATAACTTCATTTGTCTCTGTAGATAATGTTTTAATTTTAACAGAGGGCTTCAATGTATTAACTCAAAGCAATGACGAATAGCGTGGGTGGATGGGGATGGGGTAGGGAGATTTTGCTAATCACATCACATAAGCAGCTGCTTTGAAAATATCCCCACTTTCAGTAGTTTTATGCAAATTATCGCTGTAAATGTATTAAAGTAAATGTTTTGTATTTGGCAGGAGATGCAAAATCAGCTGGGAGTATGGGGTGAAATTATTTGTTTATAATTATTTAATGGTTACCTTTGTATATAACATGTGTTGATCCTATTAGCAGAGTAAATCAGGCCCATGGCAAAAAAAAAAAGACGATTGACAGATTCAGCTTGAGGTGTTTAATTGAATTAATCTGAAGCAGACTCAGGACACCAGAGTCTGAGAGTATGAAAGGGACAGCTCATGGGCTCTTTTTTTCTAACTACAAATAGCGGGGCGGGGTAGGCAGGGGAACGCTCCAGATACTTTCTACAGAGAGAAGCACAGAACCCAGTCTGTTTCAGAAGGAAAAAAATCACAGAAGGGAGATTTTGTTGCACAAGAGCATTGTTGCTTCGGCAGAAGGGAACCTTCATGCTGCTCTCAAAAGAAGCAGCTAGTTGTCTGAAATCCAGAGGTTGACTGAAGGCTTTTCTAACCAGGGGGCTCTTAACAGGATGGTGAAAAGTACTTTGGCACGGGCTCATCAATAAGACATTGTTCTAAAACCAGTTGTGAACAGGCCATGTTCAAAATAAATACATTCCCAGTATGAAGAAATGGCATGCTCCTGGTATTTCTTATTCACTTTTGATCTATATTTTGGTATTGCTTTCATTAACTTTGTAATTTATCTGAATTATTGTGTTTGTTACAATGAACGCATCTGTTTGAAATCTATAGTACATTGGTAAATATTTCCCTAGAGCTTTCTTTTTCTTTTAGAGCTTTCTTTTTTAAAGTTTTCTTTTTTTAAAATTTATTTTATTTATTTATTTTTGGCTGCATTGGGTCTTCGTTGCTGCGCGTGGGCTTTCTCTACTTGCGGTGAGCAGGGGCTCCTCTTCGTTGCCGTGCGTGGGCTTCTCATTGCGGTGGCTTCTCTTGTTGCGGAGCACGGGCTCTAGGCACGCGGGCTTCAGTAGGTGTGACACATGGGCTCAGTAGTTGTGGCTCACGGGCTTCCTAGAGCTTTAATCTTTAGGGCCAAGCCTAAACCTTCTGGCTCACCGTGACTTCTTAACCAGCGCACCGGGTCACTTAGGGTCTAGTTTCTGTGACTTCACATCCTCCAGGTTTTTCTCCCATCTCACTGCCTCTTCCTCGGGATCTGTTGCTTCCTCCTCCTGCTCTTCAACCTCTAAAGGTTGGTGTGAGCCAAGCCTTGGTCCTTGGCTGTCTTCTCCACCTACAGCTACACTTCCTAGGTGACCTCTTCTAGTCCCGTGATTTAAGTACAATCCCCACTTTAGCTCTTCAGCTCAGACCTCTCCCCTGAGTCCAGACTTGCATCTCCACCTGACTATTTCACATCTCCACCTGGATGCCTCACGGACAGCGCTAACTTAATGTGACCAAAAGAGACCTATCGGTTTCTAGTCCTCCCCATCTCAGCAAATGGCACCCCACCCAATTGCTTAAACCAGATACTGGGATGTCATCCTTGATGCTCTCCCCTCCACAACACCCAATGTTCAATCCATCAAGTTTTAATTTGGGTCTCCCCTCTTCTACTTTTGCCCTCTTGCAATCAGTACTGCAATCAAAGTGATCTTTTAAAAATGGAAATCTGACCATTTTACTTTCTCCTCTCATGGCCATTAGAGTAAAATGGAAATTTCTTGACATGGTCTATAAGACTTGGCATTAGCTGGCCCCTGTGTACCTCTCCCACTCCATCCACTCTCACCCTTACTCACTACAATCCAACCACACTAGCCTTCCGACACCCCTTGAATCACAAACTCTTGGCCATCCCCAAAACTTTGCAAGTTCTCTCCCTCTGCTGGAGTGCTCTTCCTTCCACTCTTCACATAGCTGTTCTAGTTCCTTCTTTCAGGTTATGCATCACATACTCGGAGAAGCCTTCCCTGACTACCCCATCTAAAGTTACCCCTTCACATTACTCTCTGATATAACACCCTTCAGGGCACTTATCACTAGCTAAAATTATCATATGTGTTTATTATATGTTCCCCGCCATGCACACATGCATGCACGCATATATATTCCACGAGAACGAGAACCTTGTCTGTCTCCATCACTGGTGTATCTCCAACACCTAGAACAGGACCTAGCTCATAGTAGGTGCTAATATTTGCTGGATGGATGGCAAGAATCAGGAAAGAGTACAGTCCAGAGATAACTTTAATCACACCGATACAGATTTACCCCAACTTTCAATCTGCAATGAGAATATCACATGAAAAGGATCTTTTGGCAGAAATTTATAGCAGATTCACGCAGGGAGGCCAGATACATTTCTCAGTGCCTCAACTGCCTAAAAGCCAGCGATTTTCAAACTGACTCAAGAAACACTAGTGTCCCTCAGGGTACTAACTGGTGTTCTAAGAAAAATGAATTTGATCAAGTAAGTTTAGGAAATGTTGCACACTGAATCTCTCTCTCAGAGACTCACAGCACACATTAGCATATTAAGGCTTTAAGAAGTCCTGCCAGAAATAAAACCTATTTTAGCTTTGCTTAGCATTTACCATATATATTTGACCGTGGAACTTTCATGTTCTACTCACTTATTAATATCTCACAGGATACTAGCATCCCTCAAAATACAGTTTTGGAAATACTGTCACAGATATAGACAAGTATAGATATGTATAGACAAACATATAGATATGTATATCTATAAATATATATATAATGGATATTAATCAGAGTTAACTTAAGATCCATGACAATAAATTCCAAGTCAAAAATATCAGTGAAATGAAGTTCAATGGGATTCAGGTTTAAAATAAAGCAGTGGTTGGAGATAGCGCTTACTGTTAGTATCGACTGGCCTGCGATATGTTAAGAGTGCTGCTCTAAATAAGTTCAAATCTTCTGGCCCAGATGAATTACTCCCTAGGCAATGAGAACCTGCAAGTACAATCGATGAACCACGGTTAGTGATCCTTGGAAAATCGTACACAAGGGAGAAGTACCAGTATCAGATCCTCAAAGACTGGAGATGAATGGCTTTCAAAAGGGGAAGGAAGGTGGATTCTGCAAACTACAAACCAGTGTGGACTTAATGTGGGTCTGAGGCAAGATTCATTACCATTCATTCCTCTTACCCATTCCAGTACTTCTTTCTGTTCCTTGAGCTCTCCAAGCTCATACCTGCCTAGGGCCTTTGCATTTGCTATTCCTTCTGCCTAGAGCAGGGGTGGGCAAACTTCTCTAAGGAGCCAAACAGTAAATATTTTTGGCTTTTGGGCCATATGGTCTCTGTCGTAACTACTCATCTCTGAGCAAAAGCAGCCACAGATAATATGTAAAGAATCAAACTTTATTTACAAAAACAGGCTATGGACCGGATTTGGCCCAAGGGCCATAGTTGGTCTACCTGGAGTGTACTTTGCCAGGATTGTTACACAGCTAATTCCTCTTTGTTCAGAATTCAACTCAAACATCCTTGTCTTAGAGTAAGACAATCCAATCTAAAGTAACTATGCATTTACTTGCTTTCAAATCTATTTTAATTATTTCCATTGCACTAATGCATATTTTCTTATTTATTGGCTTGTCCCCATGCCCCCATACACAGCAGAATAACTAGCATTTATTGAGCTCTTATGCGCCTGACACTGTTCAAAGCATTTTACGTGTATTAGCTCTTTTAACCTTAATAATAACTTCCCGGCAATAATCCTTAGTCTCCCCATTTTACAGACGAAGAAACTAGGGCTGTGAGATTAAGTAATTTATCCATACTCATATAGTTTAGCAGGTGGTGATTCCAGGATTTAGACCCAGGCTCATAAGCATTATGCTATTGTGATATTGTGATTTATAATAAGAAATATATACTTGAATTTTGTTCCTGTTCCTGGCACAGAGCTCCTAAAACTCTTGGAATTTCCTAAGTGATGAGAGTGGGAAATGTGTTTTTGTTATGTTAATGAGGTAAATTTTGGACCACACCCAAGGTAGGATGCTGGTTGTCAGGGGACCTCCAGGGAGAGGAGGGGCTGGAGGTTGAGTCAATAGCCAATGGCCAATGATTTAATCAGTGATGCCTGTGTAATGAGGCCTCCATAAAAATCCAAAAGGACAGGGTTTGGAGAGCTTCCAGGTTGATGAACACATGTTGATGCTGGGAGATTGGGTACTCAGAAAGGGCTTGGAAATTCGGTGTCCCTTCCCATATACCTTGCCTATGCATCTCTTCCATCTGGCTGTTCCTAAAATTATATCTTTTAATAATAAACTGGTAGTCTAGTAAGTAAAATGTTTCTCTGAGTTCTGTGAGCCGCACTAGCAAATTAACTGAACTCAAGGAGGGGGTCGTTGGAACCTCAAATCTATAGCCAGTGGGTCAGAAGCACAGGCAACAATCTGATCTTGTGATTGGCATTTAAAGGTGTGGGGGTCTTATAGGACTGAGCCCTTAACCTGTGTGTTCTAACATTTATGTCCAGGTGGATAGTGTCAGAATTGAGTTGAATTGTAGGACACTCGGCTGGTGTGGGAAAATCGCTTGGTGGTATGGGGACAACCCCTGACACTCATCGGAATTGGAGTCAGAATCATAGCTATAGTGTATCTCAGTTACAAGCTCCACAAGAGAAGGGATTTTTTTCTGTCTAGTCTACTAATGATGAGCCTAGAACACAGCCTAGTGCAATGCCTGGCATAAGTTAAATGCTCAATAAATATATGTCCATTTAATAAAAATTCTAGAATGCTCAGATTATTAAAGGGAGATGTTTTCACTAAGAATAAGTCAAATTAACCTGATTTCCTTCTTTGATGAGGCTAATTGTTAGGAAGAATAAGCAAATGGAATCTTGGATTTCTTTGGATTTTAGCAAAGCATTAAATAAGTTCTTTCCTGGAATCCCTATTTTACTAGACCTTTCAGTGTCATTTAACACTGCTGCTCATTTCTTTCTTTTTTGTGGTTTCCATGACACCACACTCTCCTTGTTCCCTTCACACCTCTATGACTATTCTTGCTTTTTCTTTCATGTGATCCCCCTCCTCCATCAACCCGTAGGTGTTGACCGGGATTTCATCCTGGGTCCTTGGTTCCTCCCACTTTCCAAATTCTCCCAGATGGTCCCATCCATCCTCATTGTTTTCATTTTTACCTTTGCTCTGATGACACCTAAATGTATAACTCCAGGCCAGAACTTTACTCCAAGTCTGAAAAATCCTGCAGGTACCTCAACTTGAACATGTCCAAAACCAAACTCAGTATCTCCTCCCCAGATCTATTTTTGTTCTTATATTCCCTGTCTCAACTGATGGCATCACCCAGTCCCTCCCACACCAGAAACCTGAAAGTCAGTTCTGCCTCCTCACTTCCTCTCACTCCCCCCATAGCTAAATCCTGACCCAATCTTTTTTTTTAATATTTACTTATTTATTTATTTAGGCTGGGCTGGGTCTTGGTTGCAGCATGCAGGATCTTCCTTGCGGCGTGTGGGATCTTTAGTTGTGGCATGCAGCTCTTAGTTGCAGCATGTGGACTTCTTAGTTGTGGCATGTGGACTCTTTGTTGTGGCATGCATGCGGGATCTAGTTCCCTGACCAGGGATCAAACCCAGGCCCCCTGCATTGGGAGCATGGAGTCTTACCCACTGGACCACCAGGGAAGTCCCCCCCAGCCAATCTCGATAATTTTCCTTCTCAAATATTTCTCACCTCATCACACACCTAGTAACTGTAACCAACTCTTAGTTGATCTCCCTGCCTCCAGCTTTGACCCTGTCCAACCCTTCGCACAGCCACCAGAATGAGCTTTTGAAATTGAAGATATGATCATGTAACACATCATTACCTGCAAGATGGAATCCAAGCTACGTCAGGGCCATGCAAATCTCAAACTTGCCAGCTTCATCTCCCACGCTACTGCCTCGCTCACAGCTAATGTCTCAACAATACCAAACTGCTTGCAACCTTGCAATTCTCCAAACACTTCTATGACTTTGCTCATGCTGCAGCCTCTGCTTTGATGCCCATCCTCTCTGCTTCTCACTCCCCCTTTGCCTGGCAGACTTCTTCTCATTCTCTCAGACTCAGCCCCGGCATCATTTCCTAAAAGAAGGCTTCTTTAACATGTCCCATCCTGGGCTGGGTTAGATTTTCCTCTTCTGTGCTTCCAAAGCATCCTGCTTCTATCCCAGCACTAGTCCAGCCATATTTTTCTTGTCTGTTCACATGCCCGTATCCCTCATTAGACTATGAGTTTCCTGAGGGCAAGGACTATGCTTTATTCAAATTGTATCCATCACACCATGTACAGTGCCTGGCACATAATAAGAATTCAATTAATATTTGATGAATCAACTATTTTATGGCCATAACATACTGTTGGCTCATTAGGTTGACTTATAACACCCTTAATTCTTTTCACACAAATAATTGTTACATAGTGTGGTAAGTGCAATGATAAAGGTAAAACAAAAGAACAGAAAAGGGACACCCAATTCAGCCTGAGATGAGGGGAGGTAGAGGAAATGATACGTCAAACCTAAGCTGCAGTGATAGAAATAGAGTATGTTGAACCGGGGAGGAGATAGTGTGGGTCTATTTGCATGGTCAAACTATGCCTGAACAACATTTCAATCAGTGGGCTCAGTTGGATTATTCAATAAATGGCAGTGGTTTGGAAAAAAATAAAGCCAAAGTTCAGGAATGGTTGAAGGAACAGGGAAGGTTTAACCAGGATAAGAGAAGACTCTATGGGACTTGATTATTTTCTTCAAATATTTGAAGGGCTGTGTTATGGGTTGAATCGTGTCCCGCCCCCTCCACAAAAGGTATGTTGAAGTCCTAACCTCTGGAACATCAGAATGTGACCTTACTTTTGAATGAAGTCTTTGCAGATGCAATTCATTCAGATGAGGCATATTGGCATAGGGTCGGCCCTTAACCCAATATGACTGGCGTCCTTCTGAGAAGGAATTTCGGTCACAGACACAGAGGGAAGAAGGTCAGGTGAAGCAGGAGGCACAGATTGGAATTGTGGTGTCACAACCCAAAGAGCAGGAGCCCTCAGAAGCTGGAAGGGGCAAGAAAGGATTCTCCCCAGAGCCTTCAAATGAAACATAGCCCTGTCAACACCTTGATTTCAGACTTCTAGTCTCTAGAACTGAGACAATAAGTTTCTGTTTTAAGCCACCTGGTTTGTGGCACTTTGTTACGGCAGCCATAGGAAACTAATACAGGCTGTAACGGAGCAGAGGGAGCAGATTTGTTCCATGTAAGACCCAAATGGATGGAAGATACAGGGAGACAGCAATCTTCTTTATATTGAATGGAAACCTCATAGTCACACTATCGAAAAATAAAATGAGCTGCTGTGAGGGCTTCCCTGGTGGCACAGTGGTTGAGAGTCTGCCTGCCGATGCAGGGGACATGGGTTCGCGCCCCGGTCCGGGAGGATCCCACATGCCGCCGAGCGGCTGGGCCCGTGAGCCATGGCCGCTGAGCCTGCGCATCCGGAGCCTGTGCTCCGCAACGGGAGAGGCCACAACAGTGAGAGGCCCACACACCGCAAAAAAAAGAAATAATAATAAAAACGAACTGGGGTGAGAGCTGGTAAGCTTCTCATCACTGGAGGTCAAGGCTGGAGAGTTGTGTGATAGAAATGATAATAATGATGATGATAATAAGAATAAGAATAATACAATTTCCATTCTTACCCTGATTTGAACAAGCCAACTTCAAAAGACTGTTTTTGATATAATTGGAGATATTTGAATGCTGATTGGATATTTGATCACATTAAGATTTTGGGGTTCAATTTTTAGGTGAAAATAATGGCATAATGGTTTTAATAAGAGAGAGAGGGAGATAAGGGTGGGGTGGGGATTGGTCTTTCAGAGATACACACTGAAGTGTGTCTAGGATTTGCTTTAAAATAATCCAGAGGAAGGAGACATGGGTTGGTGTACAGGTGAAACATGATTAATCATATGGTGATAATTGTTGAAACTGGGTGATGGATACATGGAGATTCACTTATACTGTCCTCTTTACAGTGTGTGTGTTTGAAATTTTCCAAAATCAATTTTTTTTTAAAGCTACCGGCTACCATGTTCTGAGTACTTAAGATGGCCAGGAACCATGCTAAGTGTTTCTAAAGCATTATTTCATTTAATTTAATCATGGCACATAAAGACAAATACACAGCAACATTTCTGTATAGGAAGGCACAGTACTGTAAAGATGTTCTCTTCGAATGTGTCTGCATAATCAAGATGAAGAGAAAGTTCAATTGTTTTGGACTGCTTGAATTTTCAAAAGAATATATCTGTGTCAATTTGTATTCTTTAAAAAAAAATCTCCACGACAGCCCAATGAGGCATTATCATATCAATTTTATAAGTGAGGAAACTGAGGATCAGAAAAGTGAAGTAAATTGCCCAAGGTTGCATAACTACTACGTAGAAGAAGTAGGATTTGAACCCAGGTTTCTCTTGACTCCACCATTGTGTGCTTTTCATGCCCTTGCTATTCAAAGTGTGGCCTAAGGACCAGCCACATTGTATCATAGGAGAATTTCCTAGAAATACAGAGTCTCAGGCCCCCTACCCAGACCTACTGAGTAAAATTCCACTTTAAAGTTTAAGAAGAATTGTATATGCTATAATGCCATCCAGGGTATTTAAGCACCGGTAAGATGATTAGACCCAATCAAGGGTTCTAAACACTGGTTGTTCATCTGAACTAATTGAGGAAAATTTTAGAAATACTGATCTCAGATTATACCGTATTGTACCTCTTGGGTGGGGCATGAGAATCTGTATATTTACAGGCTCCCTCAGATGAGCTATCAGTGTTGGGAAGCACTGGAAAATGAAACCTATAAAGATCTTTTTCAACTCTTAGATTCTCTAACTCCTGATAAGCTTGTAGGAGAAAATGAAGAATTCAGTTCTGTGCGACTGTGGAAAATTACCTGTTCACTGAAGATAATCATTTAGAATGGACTTTAAGTTGTGTTCTAAGGAACTATAAGCTTCAAGGAGTGAAAATGGAGTCCAGGTGGACAGAATGAGAGAATTAGCAAATATATCAAAATACATGACAATTAATATATAAATCTGGGACTTCCCTGGTGGCACAGTGGTTAAGACTGTGGTCCCAATGCAGGGAGCCTGGGTTCAATCCCTAATTAGGGAACTAGATCCCACATGCATGCTGCAACTAAGAGTTCACATGCTGCAACTAAGGAGCTGGTGAGCCACAACTAAGGATCCCATGAGTTGCAACTAAGACCAGCACAACCAAATAAATAAAATATTTTAAAAAACAATGTTTAAAAAAATATATATGTCATATTTTACTTCAAGGAATTATCAATGCATATACAATGAGATAAAATACAAGCCTGTGACTACGAAACAATTGGATTGGTTTTCATTGGTGCTTTATGTAAATCAAACTCATTATACTAGCGTTAATTTTTTCAGTGTGTGCTGAGTCCCTGTCCTCAAGGAGTCCACAGTCTAGTAGGGGAAAGATAAGTGAACAGACAATTACAATAAAGTGTGATAAAGCACTGACATACGATAAATACAAGCTGCTACAGAGCATGTAGGACGGGATCCTACTAAGCAGTGGAAGTGGGAGGAGGGCAGCCAGGGAAAGGTAAGTCTTGAAAGCAGAGTAGAGGGAATTCCCTGGCGGTCCAGTGGTTAAGACTGCCTTCCAATGCAGGGGGTGCGTGTTCAATCCCGGGTTGGGGAGCTAAGATCCCACATGCCTCGTGGCCAAAAAACCAAAACATAAAACAGAAGCAATATTGTAACGAATTCAATAAAGACTTTAAAAAAGAAAACACTATGTCTTCTTTCGAAGGCAGAGTAGATGTTGTTCAGGGGAAGAAGGGCATTTCAGAAAGATGGCACAGTGGCACAGAGGCCAAAGGGAACCTGGTAACTTCAATAAATGAATAATATCGTAGGCACACAGGACTTCCCTGGTGGCTCAGTGGTTAAGAATCTGCCTGCCAATGCAGGGGACACGGGTTCGAGCCCTGGTCCAGGAAGGTCCCACGTGCTGTGGAGCAACTAAGCACATGCGCTACAGCTACTGAGCCTGCGCTCTAGAGTCCATGAGCCACAACTACTGAGCCCACGTGCCACAACTACTGAAGCCCGCGTACCTACAGCCCATGCTCCGCAACAAGAGAAGCCACCGCAATGAGAAACCTGTGCACTGCAACAAAGAGTAGCCCCCGCTCACCACAACTAGAGAAAGCCCGCGTGTAGCAACGGAGACCCAACACAGCCCTAAATAAATAAATTTATTTTAAAAAAATATTGTAGGCACATAGGTTGAGGATGGAGCAGTATGAAAAGAAAAAGCTGGTGAGATAGTCCGAAGGCAGTTCATGAATGACATCCCAAGGAGTATGGACATTATCCAGAAGCTATGAGCAATCTTTGAATGGCTTTAAATAGAAGAATGCCATGATGAAATTTGCATTTTAGAAAAATTACTCAGGTAGCTGAAGTCATTCGAAGGGGTTGAGACAGAAGCAGAAGAGCTGTAGGGAAACCACTGCAATATGTGAAGCAAGAGATAACAAGGAGAGCGCACAAATGAAAGAGATTTAGAACTTTGTGACAAAATAAGTGAAGGAGAAAAAAGTCAGGTTTCTGGTTGGGTACTTGGAGACGGTGGTGTTACTATCCGGGACAGGGAATGCAGAAGGGGAAGCAGACGTTGGGTAGAAATGGGGATGGAGAATGTGGGGGAAGCATAATGAGATCAGTTTGGGACATGTTGAGTGTGAGGACTGTAGGGAATAACTAGGTGGAATTGTTGAGTAGACAAATGGATATGTGGATGGGGAGCTCAGAAAAGAGATAAGGGCTGAATACACAGATGTGGAAATCATGAGTGTGCACACTGGAATTATGAGAACACATACGTTCACCTAGGAAGAGGCTGCAAAATAAGGTGAGAGATGGGCTGAGGACAGAGTTTGGGGGATCCTCACTATTTAAGGAGTGACAGAGGAAGAGACCCCTGGAAGGAAGGAAAAAGAGCAGCCAAAGAGGTAGGAAAAGCAGGACAGTGTAGTAACAAGGAGGTAAGTGAATTGTTTTTTGTTGGTTTTTTTTTTTGTGGTACGTGGGCCTCTCACTGTTGTGGCCTCTCCAGCTGCAGAGCACAGGCTCCGGACGTGCAGGCCCAGCGGCCATGGCTCACGGGCCCAGCCGCTCCGCAGCATGTGGGATCTTCCCGGACCGGGGCACGAACCTGTGTCCCCTGCATCGGCAGGCGGACTCTCAACCACTGCGCCACCCGGGAAGCCCCAGTGAATTAGCTTTTTACTGCTACTGTACTGTATTCCTATTGTATTGTATTTCTATTTCTATTGCATTTGCTATCAAAGTGCCACAAACTTAGTGGCTTAGAACAATACAAATTTATTTTCTTATGCTTCTGGAGGTCAGAAATCTAAAATCAGTCTCACTGAGCTAAAGTCAAGGTGTCAATAGGACTGGTTCTTTTGGAGGCTCTAGGGAATAATCCATTTGCTTGCCTTTGCCAGCTGCTAGAGATCACCTGCATTCCTTTGCCTCATGGCCCCTTCTTTCATCTTCAAAGCCAGCAGCGTAATCTTGTCACATATCCTTCACGGTCTCTGCCTCTGATGTCATATCACCTTCTCTAACTTCTCTCCTTCCTCTCTCTTATAAAGACTCATCGGTGGATGCTAAAACTAGTGGGTGAAAGTTTGAGTAAAAAGATGTTTATATAGTCTCAAAGTGTTTCCTTACTAGATATCTATTAGTACAAGAGGGAAAAAATAATAACTTTGCAGCAGAGAAACCCAACAAACAGAATCTGAACCAAGTGGTCAAAGTTAATATGGCCACTAACGGGACAAATCAGCATCATGTGCTTGCTGAGGACACAGGCCTTCTGTGACGCTCTTTCTAAAAGCACATAATCTGAACCTAATCATGAGGAAAATTCAGATACACTCAAACTGAAGGACATTCTACGAAATAGCTGGCCTGTACTCTTCAAAATTGTCAATGTCATGAAACACAAGGACTGTAGAATTATTCCAGATTAAAGGAGACACGAAAGCTGAGTGCTACTCACGAACCAAGATTTTCTTCTGCTACAGAGGACACTGTTGGGACAATGCATTCAGTGAAATCTGAATTAGGAATTAGGTCTGTAGATTTACTAATACTGTATCAATGTTAATTCCTGATTTTAATCATTGTGCTTGATATCCTTAATTAATAATAATCATTGTGCTAATAATATCCTTATTATTAGGAAAAACACTCTGAAATATATAAGGGTAGATGGCATCATGTCTGCAAATTACTCTCAAATGGTCCAGAACATAAGCGTGTGCGTGTGTGTGTGTGTGTGTGTGTGTGTGTGTGGCGGTGGGGGCGGGGGACATGAAGAAGGAGAAGGGGAAGAAGAAGCGGGAGGGAGAAGAGGAGCAAGCACATGTGGTAAAATGTTAACATTTGGGGCATCTGAGTGAAGGGCAAAATGGGATTTTTTTAAACTCTTCTTGCAAGTTTTCTGTGTCTGAAGTTATGTTCAAATAAAAAGCTAAAATTTCACAGAAGTGATTCTGAGATGAAGAAGTGGAGACAGCAACTTCTTCTCAACTAGTTTTACTTTACTTTCGACTTCCTTTAGCAAGTTTGCCTGTGGAGGCAAGTCCAGAGGGAGGACAGTGGTGGTAGTGGTTGCAGCTGCTGCTGTTGTTCAGATGGGACAGATTCGTGCCAGTTTATAGCCTCAGGGGAAACATCAGTGGAAATAGGGTAAAGATACAGGAAAGAGGGGATATCGCTGGCATGGGGCACATTGGTGCAGTTCCACATCGTTGGAGCATTAGCCTTAGACAGGAGAGTAGATAGATTTGCACTTAAGAAGGAAGAAAACATGGTGGCGCAGTGGTTAAGAATCCACCTGCCAATGCGGGGGACAGGGGTTCGAGCCCTGGTCCGGGAAGTTCCCACATGCCGCGGAGCAACGAAGCCCGTGCACCACAACTACTGAGCCTGCGCTCTGGAGCCTGTGAACGACGACTACGGAGCCCGTGCGCCTACAGCCCGTGCTCCACAACAAGAGAAGCCACCGCAATGAGAAGCCCATGCACCACAACAAAGAGTAGCCCCCACTCGCCACAACTAGAGAAAGCACGCACGCAGCAAGGAAGACCCAACGCAGCCAAAAATAAATAAATAAAATTAATTAATTAATTTAAAAAAAAAGAAAGAAAGAAAACATGGGACTGTGCATAGGTAGGTAAGTTTGTACGTAAGGAGTTGGTGAGAGAGATATCCTTCCTGGTGGCCTATATTCTTTGTGAGTAGGAGGCAAAGTCATCTACGGAGTGCAAGGAGGAAAGTACATAGTATAGGGTCAAAATAGCTATTCTGAGGAATGGGAGAGGAAGCATTCAGTCTCTCTTGCCTTTCTTGACACCATTCTCCCATGATTTTCCCCCTAACTGCTTAGCCACTACTCATTCTGCTTAACTATCTGCTCCTCCTTTAGCTAATTTTAAAATATTGGTATTCTTCAGTGATCTGTCTTATACTCTCTTCTGTTTTTACTCTATGTTCTCTCAATGGGTGATCTCAGCCATTCCCATAGATTTAAATACCGTATTTTATTTTGATGACCCCCAAATTTAAATCTTTCAATCAGAGTTCTCCTCTGAGTTCCGGTTGTCCACTTGACACCTATATAAAGATATCTCACAAATATAGCACACTTTATGTATTCAAAACTGAAGTCTGGAGTCCCCTAATCATCTCCTTACGTTCAGTAGTGAGCACTACCATCAATCCTATTTCCTAAGCCAGAAATCGATGTGTCATCTTTGATTCTTCCTTTTCCCGTATCCTGTCCTCACTGCTCAGCAGGCTGTATCTTCAAAACATATCTTAAAGCTAGTCACACTTCTCCATCTTCATTGTCATCACTCTAACGGGACTACTTTCCACTCAAGTCTGGATTGCAATAGGACCTAATTTCTCTACTTGCATTCTTGACCCCTCTAATCCATTCTCCCACAGCAGCAAAAGTGACACTTTTAAAATGAAAGATCATGTCACTACACAGCTTAGAACCCTTTAGTTCACCTAGGGAAAAATACAAATTCTTTATCAACTGCTGGACCTTGTATAATCAAATCTCTGTCTGTTTCCCCGGAATCATCTCCCTTGTTTTAGCCCCCCTTGTCTTCTTTAAAAAGTGCTTGAAACACCTAAGCTCTCTTTCGAGACTGGGTTTTTGCACTCGCTTTTCCCTCTGCCTAGTATACTCTTACCACCATTCCTTTACATCCTTTATGTCTGAACTCAAATGCCATTTCCTTAGATACGCCTTCCCTGGCCAATCCTTCTAAATAAATTAGGTCCCTTATATTATTCTCCTTCTTAGCCTCTTGTTTGTTTACTTTGTAGAACTTACTATACTTTATAATTATTCTACTTACTTACCTTTTTTTGTCTGTCTCCTCTTTGGGCAGAGTTCAGTGGGAATGGCTAATCTCTGCTCCGCATGGTATTGGATGGGGCAGCTTGACTAGGTCTGGCCCCACTCACAAGAATGGAGCCTTCGTGCTCGCTGTCAACTGGGGCACTTTAATTCTTCTTGTGGCCTGTTTCTACATCAAGAGAGCTTGGATTTCTCTATGTAGCAGCCACGTTCTAAGAGGGTAAAAACAGAAGCTGCAAAACCTCTTAAGGTCTAGCATAGATAATTTTACAAATCATTCCTGTTCCATTCTATTAGTCAAAGCAAGTTACAGGAGCAGCCCAGATTCAAGAAGAAGAGGGGAAACTCCACTTCTTGATAGGAGGAGTAGCAAAGTCACATTACAAAAAGGGCATGCTGCATGAGAGAGATTATTACAGTCATACAATCTACCACACTCAATTATCCAAATGGTTAGCTCCTTTACCTCTTAAAGATTTTTGATCAAGTGACACTTTCTGAGTGAGGCCTTTCCTGACCACTCTATATTAAATTGCAATCCTACCTGCTCATTCACTAAGTAGTGTTTTATTTTAACACCATAGTACTTATCACCAACCAACATATATATTGTATGTATTTATTATGTCTCCTCCTTTTAGAATACAAGATCCATGAAGGCAGGAATTTTTGTCCATCTTGTTCATTGTTGTATTCCCAGAACCTACAGACTTGCTGGCATATAGTAGGCACTCAATAATTATTTAATGAATATGAGTTCAAAAATAGTGAAACCAAAAAACAAAAACAAAAACATAGTGAAACCACAGTTTTTCAAAATAATTAGAAATCTACTATAAGACTATTAAAGAATTTATAACTCATTAGAAATTTATAACTCATTATAAAATGTTTTCCCTCCTTTTCATTTCCCTGATTTCTTGGTAAACCTTGAATAAGTTGTTATCTGCAGATCTTATCTGCCCACCAGCAAAAGAACATACATAATAAAACAGTGAACTTTATTAGAGAAAAGCATGGATTATCTCAGTAAGGGAGTTTTGGGGGAATCCTATGAGATGAGATGTGAGATCCTATGAGGTGAGATACAAGGCCATTCTCAGTTCATTATTTTGTACCTTGTGCCCAATTTACACCCACTGGAGACAGCTAGTTAAAGTTCCAGGGAGATTTCTTTTTTGGTCTGGAAAATTGGTGAAGATGAAAATCTCATTGTCCAGTTGCAAAAATAAAAAATCCAAGAGCCTCAAGAGGACAGAGAAAGTGTCTTTCAGGAAGGAAGTGATTCAAAGGTAGCATTATATATCATTTCCAGTTATCCCTAGATTGAGATCAGAAATTGGTCCAGTGCCCTATCCTTATCAGGACAAAGAGAATACAGGAACAAATCCAAATGTCTGACTAAATATATATCCCCCCTCCCCACAAAGGAAAGTGTTGGTGGTGCTAGCACCATAGAAAAACCCATCAAAGAAAACAAATTGAAAGAAGATGAATTGGGGGTGAAAGTAGGGTTGTAGGGAAGATAAGTCTTATACAATAAATTTTTAATTGAAGAAGCCTTCAATATTACCAGGATATACACAGATAAAATAGCCTGTCTCCCCCTATATCTGCCCATATCCAACAAACTTTTTTTTTTAATATATTTATTTATTTTTGGCTGCACTGGGTCTTCGTTGCCGTGTGAGGGCTTTCTCTCTAGTTGTGGTGAGCGGGGGCTACTCTTAGTTATAGTGCACGGGCTTCTCATTGCGGTGGTTTCTCTTGTTATGGAGCACGGTCTCTAGGTGCGTGGGCTTCAGTAGTTGTGGCATGAGGGCTCAGTAGTTGTGGCACACGGGCTTAGTTGCTCCGCGGCATGTGGGATCTTCCTGGACCAGGGATCAAACCCGTGTCCCCTGCATTGGCAGGCGGATTCTTAACCACTGCGCCACCAGGGAAGCCCCCAGCAAACTTTTTATTCAGTGTGATTTTTTAAACAGTTTTATTGAGACATGTCACATACCACACAATTCACCCATTTAAAGGCTTTAGTATATTCATAGAGTTGTGCAACCATCACTACAATCAGTGTGGAACATTTTCACTACCCCAAAAAGAAATCTCATACCAAATAGCAATCATTGCCCCACACCTCCCTGGATCCTGGCAACTATTAATCTGCTTTCTGTCTCTGTGGATTTACCTACAGTGGACATTTCATATAAGTGGTCCTTTTTGACTGGTGCCTCTCAGCATAATGTTTTCAAAGTTCATCCATATTATAGCATGTATCAGTACTTCATTTCTTTTCATGGCCAAATAATATTTTATTGCATGGATATACCACATTTTATCTATCCATTCATTAGTAGATGGACGTTTGAGTTGTTTCCACTTTTTGCCTCTAATAAATTATGGTGCTATGAACATATGTGTACAAGTTTTTTTGTGGGCATATGTTTTCATTTCTCTTGGGTATGTACCTAGGAGAAGAATTGCTGGGTCATTTGGCAACCCTTTGCTTAACATTTCAAGGTACTGCCAGACTATTTCCAAAGCAGCCGTGCCAAGTCATATTCCCATCAGCGATGTATAAGTGTTCCTGTTTCTCTATATCCTCACCAACACTTGTTATTAGAATCTGACTTTTTGGTTATAGCCATCCTACTGTTTGTGAAGTAGCATCTCATTGTGGTTTTGGTTTGCATTTCCTTGATTGCTAAAGACACTGAGTATCTTTTCATGTGCTTATTGACCATAGGTATTTCTTCTTTGGAGAAATGTCTATTCAGATCCTTTGCCCATTTTTACTTAGGTTGTTTGTCTTTTTTTGTTGAATTGTAAGAATTCTTCATATATTCTAGATACAAGTTCCTTATCAGATATATGGTTTACAAAATGTTTCTCCCATTCTGTGGATTGTCTTTCTACTTTCTTGGTGCTGTCCTTTGAAGTACAAAATTTTAAATTTTTGTTGATATCCAATTATTTATTTCTTCTTTGGCTTTTGGTGCCATATCTAAGAAACCATTGCCTATCCCAAGGTCTTAAAGATTTATGTTTATGTTTTCTTCTAAGAGTTTTATAGTTTTAGCTCTTATCTTTAGTTATTTAATCCATTTTGAATTAATTTTTGTATATGCTGTGTGGTAGGTGTCCAGCTTTACTCTTTTGCATGTGGATATCCGTTTAAAGCTGTCCCAGTACCATTTGCTTTAAAGGCTATTCTTTCCCCATTGAATTGTGTTGGTACCCTTGTCAAAAATAATTTGGCTGTAAATGTGAGGGTTTACTTCTGGACTCCTAATTCTGTTCCATTGATCTATATGTCTATCCTTAGGCCAGTACAACACTGTCTTGTTTACAGTAGCTTTGTAGTATGTTTTGAAATCAGGAAGTGTGAGCCTTCCAAATTGGTTCTTCTTTTTCAAGATTGTTTTGGCTATTCTATTACATTTTCATATGAACTCTTGGACAAACCTGTCAACTTCTCAAAAAAAAAAAAAAGCCAGCTGGGATTTTGATAGGAATTGCACTGAAACAATTGATCAATTTGGGAGGTATTGTCCTCTTAACAATATTAATAAGTCTTCCAATCCATGAACATGGGATATATTTTTCCATTTCTTTAAGTTTTCTTCAATTTCAACAAGATTTTGTAGTTTTCAGAGTATAAATTTGGCACTCTTGTTTTGCATTTTTTCCTAAGTATTTTATTCTTTTTGATGCTATTTTAAATGGAATTGCTTTCTTAATTTCATTTTGGACTTTTTATTGCTAGTTCATATACGTGAAATTGATTTTTGTATATTGATTTTATCTCCTGCAACTTTGCTGAATTATTAGCTCTAGTAGTTCTCTGTTTTGTGGACCCCTTAGGATTTTCTCTTGCAACCTGCAAGTAAAGATATTTTACTTATTCCTTTTAAATATGAATGTCTTTTATTTCATTTTCTTGCCTAATTATCTTAGCTTAAAACCTCCAGAACAATATTGAGTAAAAGTCTATTGTTCCTGATCTTAGGGGGAAAGCTTTCAGTTTTTCATCATTGAGTATGTTAGCTGTGGGGTTTTCATAGATGTCCTTTATCAGAGTGAGGAAGTCCTGTTCTATTCCTACTATGTTGAGCATTTTTATCATGAAAAGCGTATTGAATTTTTTCAAATGTTTTTTCTGCATCTATTGAATTTTGATCATGTGATTTTTATCCTTTATTCTGTTGATTTATTCAGCATGATTTTTTAATAAATTTATTTATTTTATTTTTAAATTTATTTTTGGCTGCATTGGGTCTTCGTTGCTGCACGCGGTGAAGTTGTGGCGAGCAGGGGCTACTCTTCGTTGTGGTGTGTGGGCTTCTCATTGCGGTGGCTTCTCTTGTTGTGGAGCACGGGCTCTAGGCATGCGAGCTTCAGTAGTTGTGGCAGCTGGGCTCAGTAGTTGTGGCTCACGGGCTCTAGAGCACAGGCTCAGTAGTTGTGGCGCACGGGCTTAGTTGCTCCATGGCATGTGGGATCTTCCTGGAGCAGGGCTTGAACCCGTGTCCCCTGCATTGACAGGTGGATTCTTAACCACTGTGCCACTAGGGAAGCCCCTATTCAGCATGATTTTAAAGAATATGTTATATTGTAAGAACTACTGGAGGAGTCCTCTAGCCATACAGTATGAAAGTTCCTTTAAAGTAACCAACAGTATGCTTCATAGGACATTGTTAAACCCTTAAAGACATCCTTGGGAGCAGGGTAAGTGGGTAGCCAATATGAAGAGTGGTTGGGAGATATGCCAAGGTACTCCTCCACAAACATCCTGTGATAAAAACAAAATTTTAATCACATGACTTGAAAAATCTCTTTTTATGTTTTAGGGAAGTTACAGAGAGGGGATGCTAAAAAGTTAGTAAACTCCATTGCTGTATGCAGAGTAAGCTAAATTAGCCAGAAATGCATGTCGGGTACTCCTGTTTCTCCCAGAGAGTAAAGATAAATATGGCTGGGTGGAGTCTGAGTGATCCTCCACGTCAAGGCTGAAAGGCGATCACACTTGAGAAGCTTGCTTGAGGGGGAGAGAGCTCAGATATGATGTAGTCAGTGGGATAATTTCCTGAGAAAGAAGAAACTCAACGAGAGGTTTCCACCTCCTGGCCTGACTGAAGATAAGGGAAAGAGATAATAGAGTACCTTGATTAAGGGCACCATCATTGACATGGATGCCTTGGTTTGAACCCCAGCTCTGCCACTTACTAGTTGATGCCCTTACCTCTCTGATCTTCAGTTTTCTCATCTATGTAAAGGGCGCAGAGCTGTTAAGAGTAAATGAAATTGTGTTTTAAAGCCTCTAGCAAATTTCCCAGAACATAATAGTTATAAAAATTGACATTCCCTTTCCTCCTCTACTCAGGAAAGAATGTTACTGAATGGAGAGGTTAACCTCAGGTCACAGGGTGAAGGAGTCAGGAGTAAGAAGGTGATTTTATCTAACTTTCCAGATGAAAGGTGATGAACCCTGGAGAGGTAAGTTTGGGGTCATGAGAGTGCAATTTAAATTCTTTGTACAAGAATGAAATTAAGAAAAAGTATTTGGTATCAGAGTACTTTCAGATGCATGTAAACAAGCTGATTTACAGGATAAAATAATGTATTTTCTCACGTAATAGGACATCCAGATGTAGTGTGTGCTACAAGGTTAGTTGATTCGGCAGCTGGATAATTTTGTGAAGGACACAGTTTCTTTGGTCCTTCTTCCCACCTTCTAAAGAGTCCAATTCATCCTAGGGATTTTTTCTCTTGTGGTTGTAAGAAGGCTGCTTGTAGCAATCATTTTACACATATTTATTCACATCCAGTGGGAAGGAGAGAGACAACCGCTCCTTCAAACGTAAATTAAAAATCTTTCATTTCTGTCTTACTGGGGACCCCACTGGTCATTGTCCACCTATGACCTTATTAATAACTAATCTCACAGGATTGTAAACCTCTGATTGGCTTAAGCCTGGATTCCTAAACCAATCACCAGCAAGAAAGAGGGAATTACCATAACTGATTCACACTACTGATAGTAGATAAGATTTCTGGGCCCCAGAAGGAATATGATCATGGCAATCAGCAATGGAAATGTAGTGTGAGGAGCAGACTTTAGTGATTTTAAGCCACTAAGGCTTTTGGGGTTGTTTGTTACTGCAGCATAACCTAACCTATGTGATGTAACAATAGAAAATGTAAGTAAAGTGTTGTAAACTATATTGAGAGGATTGAGAGAAGAGAAGTGCCAGTGGGGGTGTAAGTGAGCTAAATTCTCATCTATGAAAGCAGGGAGTCAGTAGATGACATTTAAAATTAAAATAAACAGTATAAGCAGTCATGTTATTTAGAAATATGGAGGAAACTACCAGGAAAGAAACCAAAACAACCTGCTAAAATAATTGAAAGTTATTACCCAGGGAATAGGCCTGGGGTAGGAAGAGGTGGGGCAGGAAGATTTTTGCTTTCATTATAGACTCTTCTGGATTTTTTAATATTTTAAAATAATGTGCTTGTATTCTTTTAATAATTTTTTAAAGTTTTCCAATTCTTTGACTTTATTTTATGCCAAGTCTAAAACAATGATCATTTCAGGCCCTGGGAACATGGTCATAAAATCCAACTGACGCTTCCTGAAAGGGAAGTTGTGCTTTTCATGACTCATATCTAACGTACCTAATTTATTCCTGAAGAACACTTCACTTTTGACCACCTGATGATCAAACTGGTAATCTGACAACCAGCTTCAAAATTAAGACAAGAACAAGAGACTATTTTTGTTCGCACCATTTAATAACATTTCAGAGAGAAAGATACAGCAAAAGGGTTTCTGCCCAGCAAATAAAGTAATTTAGATTTGTTATGAAATGGGCTATTTGCTGGCCTGGTATTTTTCTTTAATATATTTTTTGAGGGGCTACAGTTGCAGGTTTTTCTCTAGTGGATTCCTCTCCTACCACGGACCTGAGGCTGTTTTCCAAAGCCTCCTCTTCACAAAATTCATCTTTTACCTGGCTCCCAGATTGGCCATGGCCATATTGTCTGCCCTCTCTAAAGCCTAGATCCCAAGCTATGTGGACAATATGGTCATCTAGGTGGGTCGCATTTAGGAATTGCATGGCATTTTTGGCATCAGCTCTGTTATGGTGTTCTACAAAACAGAAACCACGTGCCGTTTTCTTTATTTTATCCAGGCCCATAAAAACATTCTTGACATCACCACATCTACTAAAGAGCTCAAATATTTGCTCTTCGGTTGTATGAAAGGAAAGATTCCCCACATACAGTGTGGAGCCTTCCATCAGTAATTTTTCACGCTCATTGTCGTTGCTACTAAACAGCTGGCCCTGGTACTCGCTCAGCTCCAGGGAGGAGTCGCTGTACAGAATTCTCAGGTCCTTGGACATAGTGCCCGGTGGGTGCTGTGAGGGCAGCAGTTCCCGATCCAGCTTAGCAGCAGTATCACCACCAAAGAAACCCTAAATTGAATTTAACAAAAGTAAAGTTACAAGGAGGGAAACTGAAATACAAACCTGTGTATATTTAAGAGGTTTGTGCCCAGATGCATAGACATCTCAGCTCTTGACCATGAGGATCACATCAAGGCAAACCAAAAATAGAAAGTTCCAAAAGCCCCAGGAACATGGTCATAAAATCCAATTTTGCAAGTCTTCCTGAAAGGGAAGTTACGCTACCTTTGGTTGACTCAGATCTTACATACCTCATCTATTACCAAAGAACACATTTAATAACAGTACGCTCTCGGAAAATACGGTATAAAACAGTAAAATGGATCAAATTTTCATGGAGAATGAGCACGAGTATCATCCTGATCAAGGACTAGGCATCAGATAAAACACATACATAATCAGGGTCAAAGCACAAATACAGTTGTGGCATACTCTTTTATGATTTAAAATAATAAATTTGTGATTCAAGTCTATAATATGGAAATCAATATATTGTGTTGTTAGGTTAGGCAGAATCCCTATGTACTATCAAGTACACAAGAAGCTCTATAAAAATAAGAACTCTCTGGCATCATAAATCTGACCTAAATTAAGATTAGATTTTACTAGCAATAATTCCACTCATCATCTTAGACTTTAATTTAATTATTTGAATATTCCAAGTCTACTTAAAAAACCTTCCCAGATAATTTTAATGAATGCCCTTTTCCCCCTTTACTAAATTTTCCTACGGTAGTAGGAGGCATTAAAAATGATTCAACTGGTTTTAGCTACACTTTTAAAAAATATGCATTAGTTCTCCCCCCTCCACGACTCCTATTTTGCAATGGTTCCCAAATTTTAGTGTGAAAGAAATACCTGCAGAGCTAGACTGAAATGCAGCTTCTTGAAGCCCACCCTTAAGAGAATCTGACTCAGCAGATCTAGAGCAAGATCTGGGAACTGACATTTAACATTTAACCTGCACCCTTCGGTGTTCCAGATGCAAGTAGTCCAAGGACCACACTTCTGAGAAACTCTTCTGAGGAAATGCATTCTCTTAACAAACCTATAATGAGCAATCTTTATTTGCCAGGCACTATGCTAAGTGCTATAAATGCAAAAATGAAAAAGATACAGTGAAAGTATGATTTTCAGAAATTATTGTATCCACAGCACCTAGCATGAACAATGACTTGCACATACAGTAGACATGCAATAAATATGTGTTGAATGATAGAACACATGAATTCAGAATTGACTGATGAAGCCAGACAAGTAAACAAGAAAACATGATATGGTGTGATCAATACTATTTTAGCAAAATACCCGGGGAAAGGGAGAAGGAAACTAACATTTATTGGGCATCTACTTTGCGATGGATATTTCGTGCACTTTCCATTACATCACACAGGAGGAGAAACAGTTACCCAGTTCGGAGGCACCAGAGAAGGTGTCCAGAGGAAGGGCTGCGTGCACTGATTCTCAAATGACAAGGAGGGTGTGTGTGTGTGTGTGTGTGTGTGTGTGTGTGTGTGTGTGTGTTTGGGGGGAGGGTGTAGAAATTTAGGGAAAGAGCCAGATAGAGAAAACATGTGCAAGGGTAGAACACAAAGAAAAATAAAAGCATAGAAGCCGGAAATGGGAGCCTAAATAAAACCAGGTGCTATACAATTCAAAGCAATGAAAATTGGGGGCCCTTCCTACTTAGTAGGAAGACCACTGCCCCAAAATCATCTTCCTGACAGCCTGTCAATGGTGTCTGAAAGTCTGCTGCTACAAACTCATTACTTTGAGTCATTGACAAATTGCCCCGTTAAAAAACAAATATCCCTCCCAGACTTCATTTCCTTTTTTTTTTCCTTTTGTGACCTGGTTACTAGATTGGCAGATCAGAGAATGTGATAGCTATAGTGGATTTCATTTCATCCAGGCATTAGACAAAGTTTCCCATAATTTCATTGCAGACGAGATGGCAGAATATAGGCTGGGTGCTCCAGCTATTTGTTGAAATGAGTCTGTAACTGATTGAACAAACGAATGATTTGGTGTCAGACTAGAAGGGAAGTTCTAGGAGTGAGCCAAAAAGCTCTATTCTTGGCTGTGTCTTGTTCAGCTCATTTATAATTTTGGCTTCCTACAAATAAGAGCTTTTGAAATGGTCAGAGCAGTCCAAAGTTGGAATGGGCTGCCTTGGGGAGCAATGAACACTAGGCACCGAGGAATTCAAGCTAACCTTGGAGAACCCCTTGCCCGGTAGTCGGGCAATGTAGACACCCCTTTTAACCAGTGTAGTGTTATGAAGCAAGTATAAATTTTGAAGTCAAAAGACCTCAGTTCAGGGCTTCCCTGGTGGCGCAGTGGTTGAGAGTCCGCCTGCCAATGCGAGGGACGCAGGTTCGTGCCCCGGTCCGGGAGGATCCCACGTGCCGCGGAGCGGCTGGGCCCGTGAGCCATGGCTGCTGAGCCTGCGCGTCCGGAGCCTGTGCTCCGCAACGGGAGAGGCCACAACAGTGAGAGGCCCACGCACAGCAAGAAAAAAAAAAGACCTCAGTTCAAATCTCAGCTTTACCACTTATTAGCAACGTGACCCTAGGCAAAGTACTTAACCACACTGATTTCAATCTCCTCATCTGTAAACCGGAGATAAAAACACGTACCTTGAAGCAAATGCTGTGACAAGGTCATAGGGGAAAACACCTTGCACAGTGCTTAACACACTGTAGGTGTTCAATAAACAGCAGGTACTAGACAAATTATTCCAATTCTGTGATTTAGTGACCCAGAGTAAGTACATATCAAATCTGCTGATGACACAGAGTTAGGAGGGACTTTGAACAGATCTGGGCAGTCTTGGATGATTGAACCCAAACTGACAAGGTGATGGATAGTACTTAGGGATAAATGTGAAGTAATACTTTTTAGATTCAACACAGGGCAAAAGGACAGAGTGAGGGAGATCTGGAAAGAGCACAGGCTTAAGAGTCCTGTTTTATAATTTTATAATCCCATAGTTCATTCATTTATTCACTCATTTCTTCATTTATTCAATAAACATTCTTGGAGCACTCTAGATTCTAGGGAAATAAGAATGAGACGCATCCTCTACCCTGAAGGAGCTCACAACCTGCGGAGACAGGCAACTTACAAGATAAATTCCAACACAATGTGATTATTCTACTTATAGGAGCACATACTAGGCCCAGAGGTGGCACAGAGAAGGGACAGAAAACTACAGACGAGGAATATGAGGGGGGGACTTTCTAGGGGGACATGATCCCTGAGTCTGTTAAAAAATGATCACATTGTATTTATTTTTTGAATAACCAATTCAGATTTGTGGTACAAGATATACAAAAAGATGGGCAAAGCAAGTCTGCCTTCTGACACTGTGCCCCAGCCACCCCATTCTCTGCAGAGGCAAATCACTGTCACTGGTTTCTTGTGTATCTATCCAGACACACATCAAGTCCAATTCTGAAAGGTGAATAAGGGTTTGGCTGGAAAACAAGGGGTCATTCTAAGCAGAAAGAACAGTGTGTACAAAGGCATGGAGGCATGGTGGGGTGTTCAGTTTGATACCATTTGGGCAAGAAGATAAGGAAAGGATTCTAGAAGATAAGACTAGAAGGGTAGCCAGGGCCAGGTTGTGAAAGACCTTGTAAGGCATGTGGAACAGTTTGGACTCTACCAGTAAGCAGTGGAGAGCCATGTTAGGGCTTGAAGCAGAGGAGTGATGTGATCTGATATGCGTTACAGAAAACTCATTCTAGTACCAATATGGAGAAAAGATTAAAGGGGAGTAGGTCCAGAGTCAGGGAGACCATTTGGGAAGCTATTTTAGTAGTTTAAAAAAAAAGAGATGATGGGGACTCTGGACTAATACAATGTAGTAATATAAAGAAAAGACATACCTGATAGACACTTAGAAGATAGACTTAACAGGTCTTGGTAACTAGTTGAATGAAGAGTCTAGGAAGACTCCCAACATTCAGGCCTGGACTACTGTGGATAAAGTTCTGAGTCACCAAAATGGTAGTTATGGGGTAGGTAGAGCAGGAGGAACAGATTTGAAAAGGAAGATGAATTTGTGACACACAGTTTGGTGTTGAGGTACCTGTGGCACATATGTCCCACATGTTTAGTTGCAATTGAGTATTCAGGCTTGAAGCTTACAAGAGAGGTCTGGGGCCATAGATATAGATTTGGGAGTCAACAGCACAGTCGATAAAACCACGGGGATGGATGAGATGATCTAAGGGAAAGGTGTAGAATGAGAAACATCCTGGGAAACACCAGCACTTAACGGGTGGCAGAAGAAGAGTCCACAAAGAAGCATATAAAGGAGCAACTAGAGAGGTATGAGGAGAATCAGGAGAGGAGCAGCATCACCAAAGCCAAGGAGTAGGCACTTTCAAGAGAGTCATTGCAGCTCTATTTACAATAGCCCAGAGATGGAAACAACCTAAGTGCCCATCATCGGATGAATGGATAAAGAAGATGTGGCACATATATACAATGGAATATTACCCAGCCATAAAAAGAAATGAAATTGAGCTATTTGTAATGAGGTGGATAGACCTAGAGTCTGTCATACAGAGTGAAGTAAGTCAGAAAGAGAAAGACAAATACCATATGCTAACACATATATATGGAATTTAAGGGAAAAAAATGTCATGAAGAACCTAGGGGTAAGACAGGAATAAAGACACAGACCTACTGGAGAACGGACTTGAGGATATGGGGAGGGGGAAGGGTGAGCTGTGACAGGGCGAGAGAGAGTCATGGACATATAGACACTAACAAATGGTAGATAGCTAGTGGGAAGCAGCCGCATAGCACAGAGAGATGGGCTTGGTGCTTTGTGACCGCCTGGAGAGGTGGGATAGGGAGGGTGGGAGGGAAGGAGACGCAAGAGGGAAGAGATATGGGAACATATGTATATGTATAACTGATTCACTTTGTTATAAAGCAGAAACTAACACACCATTGTAAAGCAATTATACCCCAATAAAGATGTTAAAAAAAAAAAAAAAGAGAGGCATGAGGACAGACGTGGAGCAACAATGAGATGTTAAATGCAGGAGAAAGACGTCCAGTAAAACAAAGGTCCAGTAAAACAAAGACTTAAAATTGTTCGTTGGATTTGGCAATCAGGATGTCATTGGTTTCCTTAACAAGAGCAGTTAACAGTGGTGTTCTGGGGTCAGAAAAGCCAGACTGGGGGGTGGAGGGAGGCGGGGCTGGCTTTTGAATGGGAGGTGAGGAAAAGGAGACAATAAGTGTAGACTACTCTTTTGAAAAGCTTCTATGATAGTGGGAGGAAAGAAATAGGGTGAGCACCAGTTAGGGATAGTGTCGAAGGAGAGTTCTGCTTGTTTGTTTCTCTTTGTTTAAAATTGAAGTATAGTTGATTCACAATGTTGTGTTACCGTCTGGTATACAGCAAAGTGATTCTGTGATACTGTGCTATACAGTAGGACCTTGCTGTGTATCTATTTTATATATAGTAGCTTGTACCTGTTAATCCCAAACTCTTAGTTTATCCCTCCCCCCTCCCTTTCCCCTTTGGTAACCATAAGTTTGTTTTCTACGTCTGTGAGTCTATTTCTGCTTTGTAACTGAGTTCATTTGTATCATTTTTTTAGATTCCACATATAAGTGATATCATATGATATTTGTCTTTCTCTGTCTGACTCACTTCACTGAGTATGATAATCTCTAGGTCCATGTTTGTTTCTTTTTTGAATAGGAGAAAGCTGAGCATATCTAAGGGCCAGAGTTGGGGAGACTATAAGTGAGGTACCAAGTTGCTCAGTAAGTGAGAGACCTGGAGGGCTGTAGATAACAGTAAGAAGGGTTGGAAGAGGGTAACTATATCATTTCCTGGCTTCACGGGGTAACAGAGAACAGAGAACTTCTGCCACTGAACCTTTGGAGAAGTTGCTTAGTAGATGTGAAGTATCCGACCCAAAGGAGGTGCTCAATAAATGTGAAGAAGTGACTTCTTTTAAGCCCACACAATAGTAAAATCGCATTAGAAGATCACAAGATGGAACAGTCCTAATGTACTCAGCTCTGGTCAAACCAAACATGGAGCAGTACATCCATTTCTGGGCACCTTATTTTAAAGTGAACACTTACAGACTAGAGTGGATTGATTAGGAATTGGGCATGTTTAGTCTAGCAAAGAGATAGTTAACCTTTAAAGGAGGATATGACTGGCCTCATGATACATTTGAAGGGTTATTTCTGCTCCATATGGTAAAAGTAAGATTAATGGATAGAAGTTACAAGGAGAAGCTTGCAAATCTTTTTCTGCACAGTTTTTCATGTGTCCAATGATGAAATGTGAACTTACCTAGTATATTAAAGTGGAGGCTGGATGAATACATACCTGAAAAGGGAGTTAGAAAGGCTACTGTTAAAGAAGATGGAAAAGCAATGGAGTCGTTGCAGGCCACAGATCATCAAGTTGATTTGTAGACACTGTGAGAGACTATTTCCTACTTCATAAAGTAGAGCTTGGCTAGAATAGAAGGCTCTCCCTGACTCTCGCTAGTGGGGAAGAATGAGTCAGAGCATCTAAAAATAGAAGAAAAACTTGAAGAATGGCTCAAAATGATCACAATCAAAATCCTCAGGGGAGGGAGGAGAGAAGGTGGCAAGATAAAGCAAATAACCTTCCAGGAAACAAATTTTACTGGCTTTCTGGAATTAGCAGGAGAACTCTGCGAAGAACCTTTTCAATGGCTGCCTTAAATTAATGCTTGGTATTATTTCAACTATGCGGAAGAAATAAAGATTTGGACTCTTTAAAAAGCCATGCTGTTTCCTGCTCCAGATGAAGGCAGTAGCTCTGAGAAAGGAAATTAGAAAGAGCTGGGACAGCAGTGTTACATGCCTCACCTTTATAAGACTGTTCCTAGGAAGACAGAGAAAGCTGAGAGCAGCTGTTGAAGCCTGGACCTCATGGCCAGAGATCTGGCTTGTGCCAAGAGAAAGTAATGCTTGATTGAGGCTGCTTAGGCCTCAGAGTGGTAGAAGATGCTCATATGTCTTTAACACGTGTATTTTAAAAAACAGTTGAGCATAAGCTGAAACAGACAGGCAGACCCAAAGCAGAGACGATGGCCTAGGACAGCCCACAGGAGAAAAGAGTGTAATAAGCGACTGTTCAGTATAGAAGCTGACCCCGATTAAATTAGTAACAAGAAATTAATGATGCTTAATGGGTTTTGTTTGTTCGTTTATCATTTGCACTGTACGGCCTTGCAATTCAAAGTGTTGCCCGTGGAGCAACAGAAGCAGCATCGGGTGATTGGAACGCACAGTACAGGTTGAGAAGCACTGCTATACCTGGTTTCTCAGCTGAACTTTCGCCTAGCAAAACTCTCCCTCCCTTCTTCCTTCCTTTTCTCCCTCCCTCTACCTCTCTTGATTTCTCTGATTCTTGTTTACATTGTAAGCTAACAAACAACTCTAATTATGGCTGAGAGCCCTAAAAGTAGTGCTCATGACATGCCCAGATAAGGAAAAGAAAAGAGTAGCCAGGTAACATGCCGTAAAGCATGAGTTTGGGGAGTGGGAAACCACAGACTTGGTTTCCCATTGTACTGTGTGAATAACCTTCATCAAGCTTATAAACCTTTCTGAGCTTCAGTTCCCTCATCTGTAAAATAAAGGTCATTATAGTATTTGCCTCATAGTGCTTTTGTGAGGTTGAAATGAAGAGAAAGTATGTAAACTGTCTAACATAGGGCCTGACACAGAGTAGGTGCTCAGTATATAGTACTCATTATTATTGAAAGCGATCCATTTCAAAGTGAAGTTAGAAATAATAAAGAACTAGTGTAGCCTTCCAAAGTCCCCTTGAGAGCCTCCATGAAAGCCCCATTTTCCTCATCCAATTCAACCTCCTTGATTCCAGCGCCAGCCAGCAGAGTCAGGCTAAAGCATTTCTTACTCCCTTGGACTATCTTCTTGTTTTTGCTGAATTACTAAGATTTTCTACTTTTTCATCGCAAATGGCCCACTGTTCTAGTACATTAAAGCTAAAAAATATCTTTTGTGGGCTGGCCTGGAAATGTAACTACCATTTATTAACAATTTTTTTCTCCTATGGAAAAACGCACGTCACCTTCCAAACGATTGACTTCAGAGTGAACTTTGAGATCTCAGCCTATGTACATGTTGGAGGCTGCCTGTATGTCAACATATGGAATGGTGACAAAGGGCTAGATAAACCGACTCCAGAATTCTAGAGGTGGCTGAACGGTAAATGAGAAAGCTCCAAGGAGCGGGAAGTAGGGTAAATAGATCAATCTGAGGGCACAGTATCAAGGTTTAGAAAGCTAATACAGGAAGGGAGATACACCTCAGGAAGGATATTAAAAACAGCAGCAAGAACAACACGAACCATTTTTCTACTATATTAGGTCAGGTGCCCCTAATCAGTAGCTTCGGATCTACAAACAATATAGAGGCCTTACAAGTTATCTCTGCGAGATGGTTACCCTCCTCCTGCATTGCTCTCTATAATTGGCCTTGATTCTCAGTTCAGAGAAGAAGACAGAAAACAGCATCCCCAACCTCCATCCTTCTCAACCCACACCCTGACAACCACCCCCCAGGTTTACTTGGCTTCCTTCTGCCCTTACCTCCTTCTTTCAAGAGGAGATCCAAGCTTCAGGAAAGTACAACACAGTTTTTCCTTACAAAGAGGGAGAAGACTACTGTTTTGGGTAAAATGAGATGACTGGTGAAAACAGGATTCCCAGGATGGAGAGAGGTGGAAAGCTAATAACAAAGGACCATGGAAAAAACAAAGGACTTTTGTGCCTTCTCACTGAAGTCCTTAGCAAGAAAATTGATTATATCCAGGGGAACTCTGGGTTAATAGGGCAGCAAGCTAGCAAAGTCTGATACCCATCATTTACGAATGCCCATTACGATATCCATGAAGCTCTGCGAGAACACTAAGAGTTTTGCACTAGCTAGGGAAACTGGGGGAAAACTGATCATCAACTGCTAGTGGGGAAGGAAGAGCTGGCTCTTGTGGGGAGACTGGGTTGGACTGAGGACCATACTTGTGGCCTATGTACACTCTACCAGACAGTGAAAGTGCCCAAGAAAGAGGGGGAAAGCTTTTGATTCACTTCTACCAGCTGTTTTCAGGGGCTGTACTGATCAGAAAACCAGAGACTACCCCTTTACTACACAAAAATATCTTCCAAGGCAACCAGAGTTCTGATCCATTTCTTCTACCATCAGCTCCTCTATTTTCTATACACTTTTGGATATTACAACATGAACACACCACATGACTGGTGATGGTGGTAGTGGTGGCTGGGCCAGTGCTTGTTATAAGGGAAATCTCAAATATAAGCATGCTTGGAGACACTATATATGAAGTAATGTAACAGGACAAACTGCAGAGTCATACAACACAGAAGATCAGAGATAGACGATTCCATGTCAGTCCAGTAAAACCTAAAAATAATAAAACCACCACCACCAACACTATCCACTGCCACCTTTTCCTGTGCACTTATTATGTACCAGGTACTATCTTAAGTACTTTACATGCATCATCTCATTTATGCCTCAGTGCAAACACAGGTTGTCTTTCAAGTTTGTTTGAAAGGGTCAGGTAAAATAATATATAACATTTATTGAGCTCTCACTATGTGCTAGGCACTAAGTATTGTATATCTAGTATCTCAACTCGGCACTAGAAAATGGGCTCAGCCTTCCCAGTTCATCCTTCAAGGATCAGTTCAGGCATCACCTCTTGGTCAATCAAAAAATATTTATGGAGCATCTACCATGTCCAAGCACTGTGCTAAGAAAAATCTGTGGCTGGGAACCCAACCCTGGCCGTCTATAAGAATCACCTGGGGACCTTTTAAAATTATAGATCCCTGGTCCACACCCCAGACCTACTGAATCTGAATCCTTATAACTGGGATCTGCTGTGGGTGATATTATGTTCCTCCTCAAAATCCATATGTTGAAATCCTAATCCCCCCTATACCTCAGAATGTGACTATATTTGGAGATGGGATCTTTAAAGAGGTAATTAAGTTAAAACAAGGTCATTATGGTGAGCCCTAATTCAATATGACTGGTATCCTTATAAAAGGAGGATGTTTGGATATAGACATGTACAGAGGGATGACCACGTGAAGACCAGGGGAGAAGATAACCATCTACAAGGCAAAGAGAGAGGCCTCGGAAGAACCCTGCCAACACCTTGATTTCAGACTTCTAGTTTCCAGAACTGTGAGAAAATAAATCTCTGTCGTTCTCTTCCACTTGCCAGCTGTGTAACCTTGGAAAATTAATTCCATCTCTTGGAGAGCTGTAAAACAAGGCTACCTCATAGGCTTGCTAGGAGCAATAAATGGAAAATGGTTGTAAAGCCCTTAGCACCGTGCCTTGCATATAGTAAAGGCTCATTCATGTTAGCTGTTGTTATTAATATTATAAGGTGCTTGGTCTAGAACAGGAACTCTTAAAAAATCAGGGGATAAATGAACTTCAAGGGAAAAATATTACATCTGTATTTTCACCAACCTCTAACTGAAATTTAGATTTCCTTCCATTATAAATGCAGAGAATAGATCGCAGTAGTATTAGCAGTACCTGTGACTTTGTCATCAGTAGAAATCACAGTTTTATGTCACATTACTATTATTACAGATGTCTTTAAATATTGTTACACTCATCATTACTTTGAAGTTACCGTGGTTATCAGAGCTGCATCCATATCTTGCTACTTACATTAATAACAAGCACTTACATAACTATATGACAGTTTTCCATTTTTAGTATTTTTATAAGTACATTTCAATATAATTTACTTCCTTTGTAATCCTACGTATTGTGTTCTGTGTATCTAAAAACATTGTTCTGAGAAGACATCCATGGGCTTTATTATATTGTCAAAGGGATCCTTGGCACAAAAAAGGTTAAGAAGCCCTGATCTACAATGGAACAAGATAGAAAGCCCAGAGATAAACCCACGCACCTATGGTCAACTAATCTATGACAAAGGAGGCAAAGATATACAATGGAGAAAAGACAGGCTCTTCAATAAGTGGTGCTGGGAAAACTGGACAGCTACACGTAAAAGAATGAAATTAGAACACTCCCTAACACCATACACAAAAATAAACTCAAAATGGATTAGAGACCTAAATGTAAGACCGGACACTATAAAACTCTTAGAGGAAAACATAGGAAGAACACTCTTTGACATAAATCACAGCAAGATCCACCTCCTAGAGTAATGGAAATAAAAACAAAAATAAACAAATGGGGCCTAATGAAACTTCAAAGGTTTTGCACAGCAAAGGAAACCATAAACAAGATGAAAAGACAACCCTCAGAATGGGAGAAAATATTTGCAAACGAATCAACGGACAAAGGATTAGTCTCCAAAATATATAAAGAGCTCATGCAGCTCAATATTAAAGAAACAAACAACCCAATCCAAAAATGGGCAGAAGACCTAAATAGACATTTCTCCAAAGAAGACATACAGATGGCCAAGAAGCACATGAAAAGCTGCTCAACATCGCTAATTAGTAGAGAAACACAAATCAAAACTACAATGAGGTATCACCTCACACCAGTCAGAATGTGCATCATCAGAAAATCTACAAACAACAAATGCTGGAGAGGGTGTGGAGAAAAGGGAACCCTCTCGCACTGTTGATGGGAATGTAAATTGATACAGCCACTGTGGAGAACAGTATGGAGGTTCCTTAAAAAACTAAAAATAGAATTACCATATGATCCAGCAATCCCACTACTGGGCATATACCTAGAGTAAACCATAATTCAAAGAGACACGTGCACCCCAATGTTCATTGCAGCACTGTTTACAATAGCCAGGTCATGGAAGCAACCTAAATGCCCATCGACAGACGAATGGATAAAGAAGATGTGGTACATATATACAATGGAATATTACTCAGCCATAAAAAGGAACGAAACTGAGTCATTTGTTGAGACGTGGATGGATCCAGAGACTGTCATACAAAGTGAAGTAGGTCAGAAAGAGAAAAACAAATATCGTATATTAACGCAGGTATGTGGAACCTAGAAAAATGGTACAGATGAACCAGTTTGCAGGGCAGAGGTTGAGACACAGATGTAGAGAACCAACGTATGGACACCAAAGGGGGAAAACCACGGTGGGGTGGGGATGGTGGTGTGCTGAATTGGACGATTAGGATTGACATGTATACACTGATGTGTATAAAATTGATGACTAATAAGAACCTGCAGTATAAAAAAACAAACAAACAAAAAAACCAACTAATACTAAACTTTCTTTGGGTTATTTGTATGGAAATATGTTAATATAAATGTTTCAGACATTACATGAAATTTCTAAAAATCTTATATGTTCTGGTATAATGTTATAAGTCATAATTATAGTTATTACTTTAAAATGTATATCTCAGAAATAACTAAATTTCCTTGTCAATTGCATTATTATGAACTTTCATCAAATCTTTAACCGTGGTCATTTTTAAGTCTTTTGTCATTTACAGACAGTTCTGGGTGTACTCTGTTGCCTTTGCAAAGATGTTCCTATAAAAGGGTTTCATCTTCAAGGAATTCATGGAAAAGACTCTGACAAGTACAGGTTTCTGGTAACTGACTATACCGCTGAACTGAATGAATAAGCATTTTCAGAACTCTAATGGAAAACTGATGAATTCATAAAAGTGCTAACAAAGATTAAGATGAAAAAAAATTAATTACATGGGACTGAGTGAACTGATGAGGATGATTATAATTTTTGTGACTTTCTGTTTGAATTAAAAAAAAATCCCACAAGGACTCAGAGGCAAAAAATATACAAATCAATTTTCACTGCAAAGTAAAGGAGCGGTTACAGTGGAGGATTACTGGACTGAATGTCAATATTATGACGTAGTATGAGTGTGTTTCGTGTTTGGTAATTGCAATCATTGTTGCTTTTGTTGTGGTCATCCATTGACAATGCTTGGTGTCAGTTTATCTATTGTAAAAATAAAACACAGTGTGTGTGTGTGTGTGTGTGTGTGAGAAAAAAGAACTTAAAAAAAAAGAGTTGTGTAAATGATGCTGGCAGGTAGAAAATAATAAAGCTGATATGAACATGCAAAATAAAAGAATATATTATGTAGCCATTTAAAATTATAATTATGAACTGTATAAAACTATATAAAACTGTTTATATTAAGTGAAAAACTGTGTACCAAATTAGATCTTTGTTCTAACCATGATTATGCAAAATACGTGTATAAATGCATAGAGACAAATAGGAAAAAACTCAACACAATTTTATAGAAGGTGAAATAATTGTTAATTTATTTCCTCTTATTTTATGTATATTATACTTACATATTATATACGTATATTGTATATTATGTTTATATTTATTCTTTGTGCTTCCAAAGAAATTTTAAATGAAAAAAAATTACATTAAAAAATAGTAAGTCCAAAAAAAAAATCTTGACAGAAACATATTTTGAATGTGTACTGCTTACCATTTCATAATGTTTTTTCTTAAAAAAAACTGATTCTTTCAGAGATTGCATGCATGATACTGAGATCATTTGTTTTTTTGTCTGTATAATTGGTTCTTCCCAATGTAAATTGATTTAATCCTTCACGGGACAATTCTTAAATGGTTTAACTATAAGTCCAGATCAACTAAATAAAGATATAACCTTATCTTCTAATCATCAAAAAAAAATAGAAGCCCTGATCTAGAAGGTTTTAAACCCTTACCAACTATAGCAGTCTACAAATCTGTGAACAATTGTGAAAGTTTCAGGAAAGATACTCTGCTTTCTCCCATTAAGAAAGTTTAACAAAATTAAATATTGATGGTAGGGAAATGGACTTATCTAAAAACTACTGTATGCCTTGACTTGAACTTAATTAGACTGTAAGTGCTTAGACGGCAGCTTCCTATTCTCTAGATATTCTATATAACCTCTCAGTGCCTTGGTTTCTTCATCTTTTAAGTGGAGATGATGATAGTATCTCACAGGGTTGTTGTGATAATTAAATTGGATAATGCCATGTAAAGCACTTGGCACAGTACCTGGCCCATGGTAGTAATAAAAAATTCAGCTATTATAATATTTTTAAAATATTTATTTATTTATTTTTGGCTGCACTGGGTCTTCGTTGCTGTGCACTGGCTTTCTCTAGTTTCGTTGCAGTGCGTGGGCCTCTTATTGTGGTGGCTTCTCCTGTTGTGGAGCACCGGCTCTAGGTGCGCAGACTTCAGTAGTTGTGGCACATGGGCTCATTAGCCGTGGCTTGCGGGCTCAAAAGCGCAGGCTCAGTAGCTGTGGCGCACGGGCCCAGTTGCTCTGTGGCATGTGGGATCTTCCCGGACCAGGGATCAAACCCGTGTCCCCTGCACTGACAGGCGGATTCTTAACCACTGCACCACCAGGGAAGTCCATCAGCTACTATAATATTAATTATTATACGAGACTTATCAATTTCCTTCCTGGCTCTCCACAGTACAAACAAAAGTCTTTAAATATATTGGTCAGGGCAGAAGACCTGTAGAGACATTTTTCCAAAGAGGAAATGGAAATGGCCAACAGGTACATGAAAAGATGTTAAACATCGCTAATCATCAGGGAAATGCAAATCAAAACTATGATGAGACATCACCTCACACCTGTCAGAATGGCTGTCAACAAAAAGAACACAAATTACCAATGTTGACGAGGATGTGGAGAAAAGGAAACCCTTGTACACTGTTCGTGGGAATGTAAATTGGCGCAGTCGCTGTGGAGAACAGTATGGAGGTTTCTCAAAAAACTAAAAATAGATACCGTATGATTCAGCAATTTCACTCCTGGGTATACATCTGAAAAAAACAAAAACACTAATTCGAAAAGATACATGCACCCCAATGTTCATAGCAGCATTATTTACAATTGCCAAGATATGGAAGCAAACTAAATCTCCAACAACAGATGAATGCATAAAGAAGATGTGGTATATATACACACATATGTATGTGTGTATATATATGTATACACACATGCGCACACACACACAATGGAATACTACTCAGCCATTAAAAAGAACGAAATTTTGCTATTTGCAGCAACATGGTTGAACTTGGAGGGCATTACGCTAAGTGAAATAAGTCAGACAAAGAAAGACAAACACTGTTTGATATCACTTATTTGTGGAATCTAAAAAATATGACAAACTAGTGAATATAACAGAAAAGAAGCAGACTCACAGATATAGAGAACAAACTAGTGGTTACCAGTGAGGGGAAGGGGCAATATAGGGGTGGGGGGTGTGAAGTACAAACTACTAGGTGTAAGATAGGCTCAAGGATGTACTGTACAACACAGGGAATATAGCAATATTTTGTAATAACTGTAAATGGAAAGTAACTTTTTAAATTGTATAAAATTTTTGAAAAATTAAAAAAAGAAGATTGTGGTTATATATATATTTGTTAATAAATCATTGATTGCACTTTTTTGCAGTATGCAATCTTCTTAAAACAGATGTTATACTTTGTAAATGTATAATAAACCATCACTAAAAAGTCACCTAATGGTAAAAGGCATAAGCTTTGAAGTTGGAAAGGGGTAGGTTCAAATTCAAATGCCACCACTTACTACTTATGTGACATGAGAGCTTCTTTAACTTTCCCAAGCCCAGCTCATCACTGGAATCATAGTACCTACTTCATAGGATTGTTGTGGGGATTAAATGAGATGATATATGTAAAGTGCCCAGCACATAGCATGACCTCAATAAGTAATATCTATTCCTTTTCTTAATAATTGTTAAATGTATGGCAAACTTGTGAAGCAGGAGGATTTCCTTAATGCTTCACACAAGGTCCCCTGAGACCTGGTCCTGAAATCCCTTTCTAGCCTTGACTCTCATTGTTGCATCTCTCACATCTTACTTTCCAGTAACACCGACTTCCTTTGTAATCCACACGCAGCCCCCAACATACACCCTGCTGTCACCTCCAGGCCTCTGTTCTCTCCTCTTTCCATGTAGATTGCCCTTCTCTCCTTCCAGAGCTGACCCCTCCTTCACAGTCCCACAGCAGTGCTCCCCACACACACACCAGGCCTCCATCGTCACTTCCCGTTTGTGCTGTATTTGTCTGTTTACGTATCTGTTTTGCCAACTAGACCATGAGTTCTTTGGGGGCTTGGCCTGTGTCTTATCTAACTCTGAAACCTCACTAACCCCATACTTGGCACAGGGCAAGTGGAGAGTATGTGACTGTTGATGACTCCATCTGAGAAGAAGGTGTCCCTTTTCTCCCCTTTCTACTCCACCCAGAAAGCCATCAGCTCTGTCTGCAAGTGGGGGCCCCTTCTGCTTGTTGGGTTTATGTAAGAACGTTTTGCTACTTGGAGTCTCTCCATCCAACACAATATATGTGAGCAAAGCAAGGCTTCACAGAGAGGAGGCTGCCCAGTCAGCCTTCCCGGGGAGTTATGCTATATGTCAGTACAAGCTGGACTTGTATGCAAACACACAACAGCTTTCTGAACTCTATATCTGAACTATCTAGATTTTCCTCTTTCTAAGTTATATTTGCTCTTGATCAGCCTGGATATAGTATGCAAAGCTGTACTGAATTATTAACAATACTGCTTGCGAGCAAAGACTACAACAAGAGAAATGTCAAGGGGACAAAATCTGGAGTTTAATGGTGCCAAATGCCAAGAAGGAAATACTTCCACCAGGGCCTCGTCCCAAGGTTATGCACAAAGATAAGAGGACTCAGGCAAGTGTAGAAGCAAAAGGTCCCAGCAAGTCTCAAAACACAACTTAAATAAACATTTATGGAGCTAATATATTTTGTTATAATGTTTAACATAAAATAATTATAAACAAGAGGGAAAATCATAAACACTGTAATTAAAAAACAATTTAGTAGGCTATAAGTCCACACAATGCATATGAAATTTCATATTCTACTACCTCCTCTGGCTTTTACCCAAGAACATTAAAAAAAAAAAAGACAGCGAAGAAGAAGAAAAGGGGAAATTAACGCATCTAAAGGATTGGGTTTTGAGAGAACAAACAATCTTCAGTAGTCTGTGAGAACACAGCATACTTTCAGCTTTGATGGACTGGTCAGTGACCTCCCAATGCCTCTTTCACGTCTTATCTTGGGATCCTGTCAGGAAGCAGGGGTACAGCTTGATTTTGGTTTTCTGGGCCCTACAGCAGAGAGAGTATGGCCCTCCTTCCATTTCCGGAAGTTGCTGGGCCCCATATAAGACCCAAGAGCCTTGGAAACAGGAGTTTGTTGGCTGCCCTTTGCTCCTAATCATGGGGGTGATCCTCGTGGCATACAGAGGGAATGTCAAATCTATGAAAGCCCAATCTACAGGGACTCAGGCAAGTGGAGCGCCACTAGAAGAGGGTGGCTCTGACCCAACTGGTGTCAGTCTGGCCATGAAGCCCTCTTAGTGTACAGGAACCACCTCCTCTTTCCTCCGGCTCTCAGGACCAGTGCAGTGTGAATTCCACTAGCAGGCAAGTGGAATTCCACTAGTGGAATTCAGTGTCTCTGCAAGACCTGACTCAGGCAGGAAACGTTCAAAGTCTTGAACACTAGATGGCAGTATATACTACTCTATTGCAAGGGCCATGGGCTTGTGAAAGAAGGGGGGTGGGGAGTGCTGACTGAAACTGAAATCCATTTGAGTTTTGAGTGAAAACTGAACATCATGAATATTTTAAATATTTTTCAGGAACCAATAGTTATTGAATCCTATGCATTCAAAGTATTCCAGGTCTCCAAGTTCTGAGACACCCCAGAACCCTACCACTTACCCACCCAGCGCATCCCTACATCTCACAAAGGTGGGGTTTGACCCAGGGCATCAGCCTGCCGTGCTCCCCACAAGTCTGCCCTTTCACTTCAGCTCAGCTCCAAAGGCACCTTCTCCTCAGGGTCAAGAACCCTCAGGTCAAAGTTTCATGAGATGCCCCCTCCCCACCCCAGTGCCCATGAACATCCAATCTCTGCACCTCTTTTTTTTTTTTTTTTAGTTATTCAGTTACATTGTTATAATAAAGCTGCACCAGTTGTTAAAATATTGAGATACATCCATAACGTTTGGTGAATAGCTGCTGCCTGGAGCCACCTACCTCCTCCCCTCCCCCGCCTCTCCCACCAACCTCTGCAAAGCTCCCAGCTACCGTGGCCATCCTGGCTTCTACCCCTGCCCTCCACCTTCCCTCTTAAGAGACCTCCATGCAACTGAAGCATTAATTGACTGTTAGCTGCCACAGGGGCCACCAGGACATTGCTGGAGCATTATGGCCTGTTCTTGTTCTAATTGGTGATATTTTGAAAAGAGGAAGTTCAAGGGAAAACTGCCCATGGTCAGCTAGCCAAAGGTGGAGGTGGGATCTACCCAAGACAGGCTAACCGCTATGCTATTCTTCCTCTACTTTCTAGAATTTTTTGATCTTTTCTCTGTAGTCTTATATAACTTAATTTTAGTAAAAGTTCTCTGAGTAACTGAAAAGAAAGTATATTCTCTCTGTTATCAAAATTTAGAGTTTGATATAGGGCTATTAGATTGATGTTTTTCAATCACATTATTCAAACATTATTAAAATTAACTTTAAAAATATGGCTATACGAAAATTAAAATTTATATATGTGATTTTCATATTTCTATTGGACACAATTGCCCTATAATCTTTTTTAAAATTTTTTATACAGCAGGTTCTTATTAGTTATCCATTTTATACATATTAGTGTATATATGTCAATCCCAATCTACCAATTTATCCCCCCCCCCCCAACACCTCCCTGCTACTTTCCTCCCTTGGTGTCCATACGTTTGTTCTCTGCATCTGTGACTCTATTTCGGCACTGCAAACCGGTTCATCTGTAGCATTTTTCTAGGTTCCACATATATGCGTTAATATACGATATTTGCTTTTCTCTCTCTGACTTACTTCACTCTGTATGACAGTCTCTAGATCCATCCACATCTCTACAAATGACGCAATTGTGTTTTTTATGGCTGAGTAATATTCCATTGTATATATGTGCCACATCTTGTTTATCTCTTCATCTGTCGATGGACATTTAGGTTGCTTCCATGTCCTGGCTATTGTAAATACAGCTGCAATGAACATTGTGGTACATGACTCTTTTTGAATTATGGTTTTCTCAAGGTATATGCCCAGTAGTGGGATTGCTGGGTCATAAGGTAGTTCTATTTTTAGTTTCTTAAGGAACCTCCATACCATAGTGGTATGTATCAATTTATTGGTATGTATCACTTTTTCCATAGTGGCTGTATCAATTTACATGCCCACCTTGAAAGGGTAAGGACAGAGATCACCTAAGGTGGCAGGTGGGGATTGGAAAAGGGAGGGGAGAGGAAATTTGGAAAAATCGGGGAAACTAAGTGAAGAGGGGAGGATGGGACAAAACTAGGGAGAAAGAGGAGGTGCAGAGGTGAGGGAAGCGAGGGGGAAATAAAATGAGGGAAAGGAAGGGGAAGAAAGAAACCAAGGCAAGAAAAAGAGGAATGGGGGAGGAAAGGGGTGAATGAGGAAATAAAGAAAAGGAATCCAGAAAAAGAATAAAAAAGGGGGCGGGCTTCCCTGGTGGCGCAGTTGGTTGAGAGTCCGCCTGCCGATACAGGGGACACGGGTTCGTGCCCCGGTCCGGGAAGATCCCACATACCGCGGAGCGGCTGGGCCCGTGAGCCGTGGCCGCTGAGCCTGCGCGTCCGGAGCCTGTGCTCCGCAACGGGAGAGGCCACAGCAGTGAAAGGTCCGGGTACCTCAAAAAAAAAAGGGGGGGGCGAGAAAGAAAGGAAAGACCAGAAAGGAGTAAATAAAGAGGAAAACTGAGATAAAGAATGGGAGAAGGGCCAAGAGAAGGCAGGCTGGGGGGTGGGGGATTGAGACAGCGAGGGAACAGGGGCGGCGGGAAGCCCGCTGAGGGGCTGGCACTCCCCGGAGCGAGCTCAGAGACCGCCTCCGCTGGGGCTCAGGGGAGACAGGAGAGAGCAAGTGGGAGGAAAGGGGAAGATGAGTGAAGGGAAAAGAAAGGGACAGAGACCAAGGAGCAGTTGAGTGTGCTTCTGTGACTTTTGTTCCAGGCCCGTCTTGGGTCCTCCCGAGGCGTGCCCGGCGCCCTCAGACTCTCCTCAGGGGCCACCGCTCTCTCTGCACCTCCCCCCCACCACCACCGCCACCCCGCTTCTCGAAGGCGGCGTCTCTCCTGTAGGGGCACCCGTCCGCGGTGGGACCAGATACATTGGCCCGCCCGCCGAGCTCGAGACCGGGGTGGCGAGGCCGCCCCGAGCGGCTGCTCTCGGGGATTTCTGGCCGAAGATGCGCCAGAAGCGGCGAGAGAGCCCGAGCTTGGGCGCCGTGGAGCGCGTTGAGGGAGGGAGAGCTGGGCCGGGCTCCCGGCGCCTCAGGCGAGGGTGCGGGCAGCCGTTAGAGTGCGGGGGTCGGGGCGGGGCTGGGGGCGGGGCAGGACCGCGCCGGCTCTGAGGAGCACGCGGGGGTAAGCGCGGCCCCTCGTGGTCCGCCTGCCCCCCAGGGGTCATTTGCATGTTGTCACGGCCCCGCGCCGACTACCGGACGCGCGGCTCGCTTGCTCGCTCACTCGCTCACTCGCTCACTCGCGCTCGGCTCCCGCTACCGCTCCGCCGGCGCAGCCCCGGGGAGCCCGAGTTCTGGCAAGTCCGCGAGCCGGGGAGGGAGGGAGGGAACCCGTGAGGGAGGGAGCGAACCCGTGAGGGAGGGAGCGAGGGCGCGCCCCGGCTCTCCCTCTACCCCGCCAACCGCCCTTCCTGCTACCACAGGTCCGCCCCGGGCCCCCGCTTACACTTGGGAAACTTGGGACGGCTCTGGGGCCGCGTGTGGCACCTCAGGGGGGCGGCCCCGGCCCGGAGAGGAGGGGGTGGGGGAGAGGAGGAGGAAGAGGAGGAAGTGAGCCCGAAGGATCCGCTCAGAGCTGTTTGTCCAGCTGTTTCTATTCGCACCCCGAGCGGCACAGCCAGAAGGGGGCCGAGCCGAGGGTGGCCGGCTCTCGGCGCTCATTTCCAACTCTTCTCCTCACAGCTTGTCTTTCCCAGACACCCTGGAGTCCCCTCAGGCCGGCCCGGCGGGCGCGCACCTGCCGGCCGCCCCTGACCTCGCGGGCCAGGCGTCCCCCGAGGCGGAGAATATGGCCCAGTCCAAGCCCGACTGCCGCTCACCTGTCGGCCTCGACTGCTGCAACTGCTGCCTGGCCCTGGCCCACCGCAGCGGGCTCCAGCGCGACAGCAGCGGGGCCAACAACAACCCGGGCAGCCCCACCGTGAGCAACTTTCGGCAGCTGCAGGAGAAGCTGATCTTCGAGAACCTCAACACCGACAAGCTCAACAGCATAATGCGGCAGGATTCGCTAGAGCCCGTGCTGCGGGACCCCTGCTACCTGATCAACGAGGGCATCTGCAACCGCAACATCGACCAGACCATGCTCTCCATCCTGCTCTTCTTCCACAGGTGGGTGGCAGGGCACGCGGGTGGGCACACGGGCCCGGCTCGCAGCCGCCTCGGCTGGACCCGCCCCTCTGACAGAAAGGGGCAACGGGAAGGCCAGAAGGGGCACGGGGGGGGCGGCTGTCGGGCTCCCGGGCTGCCACGACCGGACCCTGAGGCTACCTGGATTCCTGTACGGCTGAGGGGAAGCCTGGCAGGTGGGAGCCCTGTTTTGAAAGGTGCCTGCAGAGTCTTTCCTAGGGAGATGCTGGAGCCCAGAAGGTGGACAGAGTCCTAGATGGTTTGGGTGTAGCTCTTGGGATCTGAGTCCCACCCTCATTAAAAAGCCCATTTCCAAATATGCAAACTCAGATGGAAACGGCAAGGGCTTTAAAATTACTGAGTGGCCCTGACTGAGGATGAGGGCAAGCAAAACGTTGAGACAAATTAAGCTGCTGCTGGTGTCGGGGAGAGCGGGGGGATAGGCAAAATTAGAGACCTGTGAGAATTTCTTGAAACTCCGGATGAGGCGGGACCCCGCACCGCCTCCATGGATCCCAGCCTTCAGTTTCCAATGACGGTTAAATGCAGCCCCAAAGAGCATCCTAAGGACAGGAGGGTGGATGATCCATGTCATAGCAGGCGTGTGTTGGAGTGCGGGTCAGGCTTTCTAGAAATCTTGCTGAAGGGCAAGGAAGAGAGAGGGAAGGATAGAAACACAATGGGAAGACCAAAGGTGGCTGCAGCCCTCCAGTATGAGACACTCTGGTAAGAGCCGGTCTTGGGGGGACAACTGAGGCAATTTTGAGGCAGGGGAGGCAACTTCAGGAAACCTAGTGGTGTGTTTGGTGTTCTTAGAGCCATAGGAACAGGGCACTGGTGCGTGTGTGTGTGTGTGTGCGCACGCGTGTGCGCGTCCGTGCGTGCAAGCGGGTGGATCTTCTTCTTTCTCAACATCACAGGTTATGTAAGAGAAAGAGAAACCCCGCTGTGGGAGACCTGGGTTGCAGTACAAGTTATGGCTCTACTTCCCTGTGTGAACCTGAGCAAGCCGCCTGACCTCTGTGGTCTCTAAGGTTCCTTCTAGTTCTGAGATGCCAGGTTGTGGGCAGGTAATGTGCTCAGATAAGGTAATAAGAAATTTTGAGCTCCCGCAGAATACTTGAATAATTGAATGGCTTTTCAGTGAGGCACAAATAAGAAAGTTTAAAAGCCATTGAGCTAGGCAAGAACTACCCTCACTTAGTGCTCAGCCCAGGTTTGCGTCCTCAGCCCCAGAAGTTCCAGGAGGGGACAAGTGACTTAATTAGCATTATTATAACAGGTTGTATTTTCAGGCATTTTCCATGCCATCGAAGCCCTTTCTCACCTATTATTTTACTTTACGCATCAATTTATCTCATTGTCTCCAAGAAACCACACTGTGTATGGAAAAGGTTTCGAGGGAATCTTCATTTCTGGTGAAAGATTACTACAAGCGTATTCAGACCACAGCAGCTGCAACCCTGCTGAGCGAAAGCCCTAACAGGCTCCTAACAATCTGCTGGGATCTGGGCTCATAGGCAGCGGGGGAGGGGTGGCAAGACACCTGGAAAGCGCGCCTGTAGAACTTGCACTCTTTCAGCTGGGAGAGAAACGGCTCCGAAGTGGCTTGATGACACAGAAGAGGGGACGCTTCCTCGGCTCTGGTTCCTAGGTTGGAGGCCTGGGAGGGTCAGACCTAAGCGAGTGAGGGGTGAGACTGAAAGCCTGAAATCGAAGTGTTCGCTTGTGCCACACCTTGGGAGGCTTTCTGGTGGTCTGGGTTTCTTGAGTGGCAAGACCTCCTTGTCACCTACTCCACTGACACTTGCTTGTTGACGTTCGGTTCTTGGCAAAGCCTGGAAATGCTACCAGGTTGGGTGGGGGGCTGAGAGCATTGGTGGAGGGAGCATCTCAAGCCCCCAGGCTTCCATGAGGCTGGGGAGTGACAGGGTCCTGTGGTAACGGCCTTAACGGTTCTAGCGGGACAATAGCAGGACAAAGCATTCTCTCATTTGCCTTGACAACTGGGACCTTCGAGATTGGAGATTCTCAGTTTGGTTGAGGTTTTGCCTAGAATGACATGCTCATTAGCAAAGTAGGAGACCATTATTACTGGTCACGGGGTTTCTCCAAAATCTGAGCTGGACAGTCTTCTCCCGAGTGAAAATTTCCTCTTCTTACTTCATTTATTCCCTGGTTTTCTATCTTCATACCACAGCCATCATTCTTCCTTCTGTTCCATTTAATGATTTGATATTTCAGATTCCTGCCTGGGTGTCTTTTTCTTCTAATTCGTCTACCTTCAAGGCTGTCTCTTCTGGAGAAGCGACTCTTCCTGCCCCTCCTCCTGCAGCCCACTCCCCTGCTGCAAGGGCTCCTATATTCTTGGGAGAAAGGGTGGGGCAAGTTCTTGATTTCTCTCTGGTTTGTCTGCTTTGACCTGTCCCTGGCTCCCAGCTTAGCTCTTGGTTTCCTTGGAACACAAGAGTGTAAGCAATTTGAGGGTAGGGCGTGTTTTCCACTTACTTGGCTTTCCCTTGGCTTTTAGTTATACACCCAGTACTCAGTAAAGGTTTTTTTTGGCTAGATGACTGCTTAATTGTTGGTGTGGTCCTCTGTAAAGATTTTACAACTTTAGTCTTGGAAAATTCTTATTAAGGTTTAAATGTGATTTTTTTTTCGGTATGAACCACATGCAGTAATTCTAATAGCTTGGTAGAAGTCCTGATGAACAGTGCTGTGTATATACATGTGAATCAGTGGTAATGGCCATGTAGCTCGTTGGTATGTAAATGGTGCCTCTAAACTACTGGGGTGGGGGGGGGAGATGATGTGTTTTACACACCATCCCTTCAATCTTGTGTTAAGTAACTAATAACTATAATAGATTAATAGCTAACATCTATTGAGTGTTTACAGCATGTACTAAGCCGTATAGCTGCATAATGTCATTTAATAGTTACACCAACCCAATGAAATGGGTACTGTTATCACCGTTCTTCATTTTTTAATGAAAGAAACTGAAGCTCGGGAAAATTGAATAACTTGCCCGATGCCTTACAATGAAGAGCAGAGCCAAGACTCCACCTAAGGTCAGAAAGACACTAAAGAATTGTCTATGAAGAAAGAATTGTTAAGCAGAGGTAAATATTATCCCAGAAACTAACCAAATGGTTAAAATGTCCTTATTAGGTCAGGGGACCAACCATCCCAGGACTTTCAACCAACACAGGAGTTTCAATGGTCAAACTGGGACAGTCCCAGGGAAACTGGGATGGTTGGTCACCTTATTATTAGGGGACTATACCGTATCGTTTGAAAATGCTTCTAAAACTGGAAAACTTAAGAGGCAGATGTAATATGCCGGGCAAAGAGCTAAAATTTCCAATTGAAATACAGTCTATTAAAAAACTTGCAAAGTTGAAATTTGAGGGGGCTTAATTCTCCCATCAGTAAGGTGTAGCAAGCTGGAATGGGAGCTTTTGCCATACTCTGTTGTTGTCATTGTTGTTGTAACCTTAAATTTATTTCTGAGATTTTATCCAAAACTACTTAATCAGCTCTATTCTGCCTTTGGCCCCCAAGCACATCAGCCAATGTGATCTGAGCTGCTCTGAATCTGAGTTCCCTTCCAGCTCGGAGAGCCCCAGGAGTCTACCTTTAAGCTTCTGAGCTGGCAACAACTGGTCCCCACACTTAGATGCTCAGAAAATAATAATAGCAAAGATTTTTAATTGTTTTATGTGTGCTAATTCATTTAACCTTCCCTGTTGACGTATATATAACAGTAAAGGGAAAGATGTAGATTCAGAGATCAGGCTTCTGACAGAAAATTGCATAAAAATTATGTGTGCTTCTCTGAATCTTCAGACTAATGACTTCATAAATGTATATTCCTGGACCTGATTTCTGAGGACGTAGCCACTTACATGGTGTGATTTGAGGGACAAAACTCTCCTGCCTGCCTGCTGTAGTGCCTAAATTCATATTCTAAGATCAGTTTTCTGTCCTTGTACCATCTAAAACTCCTATCCCATAGCGCAGTGGTACTTGGACCACACCATAAGAAATCCTGAATTAGAGATTGCAACCCTTTGTCAACTAATTTGCCATTTGATTTTGAGGATGGCGTACTTTGCTGTAGAGAGGTTTTGGGTTTCCGTGTGGTTAAGTCTGTCATTCTTTGCCTTCGTGATTTTTGCTTTTGGCATCAAACTTTGAAAGTCCTTCCCTAGCCCAAGTTAATTCAAAATAACTAATTCCTGAGTGCCTAGTGGTCTGACAAAGAATAGGCACTCTTGGATTAAGGCACATTCTCTGTTAAAAACACAAATGCATTTGCAAACTTAACATTTATGGTTTGTATACCTCATGAGAACCTCAATATGTAAGAAATCGCCTTTTTGCTGAGGCACAGATGTGAATTCCATGTGCTAAGAGGCTTTGGGTAGTGACCGACCCTACTGCTCTACTAGCAGCTACTATATATATTACATATGTGTGTGTCTTGTATATGTATATAAAGTATATATATATATATATTAGTATGTACATATATACCAGCAAAATATATATAACATAAAATTTGTCATTTTAACCATTTTTAAGCGTACAATTCAGTAGCATTAGGTATATTCACAGTGGTGCAGTCATCACCATTATCCATTTCCAGAACTTTGTCATCATCCCAAACAGAAACTCTGTACCTATTAAATAACTCCCTATTCTCCCCTCCCCCCCAGTCCCTGGTAACCTCTATTCTACTTTCTGTCTCTACGAATTTGCCTATTCTAGATATTTCGTATAAGTGGAATCATACAATATGTGGCCTTTTGTGTCTGGCTTCGTTCACTTAGCGTAATGTTTTCAAGGTCCATCCATGTATCAGTACTTCACTGCTTTTTATGACTGAATCATATTCCATTGTGTGGATACACCACATTTTGTTTAATCCATTCATCTGTCCGCGGACACTTGGGTTCTTTCCACCTGTTGGTTCTGGTGAAGAACGCTGCTTTGGACATTGGTATACACATATATTTTTGAGTCCCTTCTTTCAATTCTTTTCGGTCTCTACCTAGGAGTGGAGTTGCCCAGCACCTACTTTTCAACTCAGTTTTTTGGTCCTCTACTCTTAGTCAATCCATTCAAGTGTAGTAATGCCCATGAAGTGAGTGAATGTCTACTTCTTTGGGGAGAACACCCCCTCCCTGAGTCAACTGCTAGTGCTAGTGATCACAATGAAAAGAAAGCTAAGAAGTTTAACAAACAACAGAAATAGTAGAAGTCATATGAGAGAAATGATGTGATTTCAGGATGCTCATGAATTAGGAACTGGCAAAAGTTTTGAGCGTGTCTCTCTAATGAATGGCCAGGGTCTACGGGGGTTTACTACCTGAGGGTTTCCTTTTTAAAAGAGTAACATGTAACGGCTTTGCTTGTCATTACCTACTATGTGTGGATTAGTTTATCAGAATTTTCCTTGGGGCGACAGTTCACTGGGAGTAGGGTTCTATGGGAATGGAACATGGGAAAGCCAAGTTTGGAGAAAAGAAGCAGAGAGACGGGGCCGGAGTTCTTGAAAGGCCTGCTGCAGTGTGGAGCTCTGGCCAGCATGGAGCTTGAGAGGTCTAGATGGAATGCTCGTGCTCTTCAAGAAAGGTGGCAAGAACAGAACACAGATTTCACCTTCTCCACCTCTGGTTTGTCAGGAATGGACCCATGTGAGCCCACACCTCAGAAAATAACTCTTTCCAGGATGACCTTATTTTCCCTCCCAGCCTGAAGAGAAGGTTAACAATCCTGCTTATATTTGCACTTCCAGATAAGCTAACAAGCTTTCAATTCCAGCTAGAGCTTTGGATCCTTTCCATAACAGGTCCTGAAGGCCAGGAAGTCTGGGAAAATGGAGATGCATGTGTCTGGCCATGGCTGCAGGGTCTCCAGGTCCCCTGAGTGATGGAGCCCAGCAGAGCATTGCCCACACCTTGTGGGCTGATTGAGAGGAATAAGGTCGGCCATGTCTGCACCTGGTGGTGGCCATTGCATGGTGTTTGCTCATCACGATTCTGCTCCTACCTGAACTTTCTCCTCTTATGTAAGGCATCCCTCAAGATAACTACAAAGCCATAATCTGCCATGGCTGGCTGGGTTTACATAACAAATTGGTTGGTGTCATGCAATAGTCTCTCTACCCCTGGAGAAGCCAACGTGCTGCCTGGACCCGAAGCTTGGACCCATTTGGTGGGGCATCTGTGTGCTCAGTGCACTCAAGGGAGAGCATTCCTTGACCACAGGGGTCTAAAAAGATGAAATTTCCCTTTTAGATGAAGAAGGCAATAATGGCCCAGGACATGTGCTGTCCCAAGGCTTGCAGTAATGGGACAAGGGTTAGGGCTTCGCTGTGGGGCCGCAGCTTTGGCAGAGCAGGACCCTGTGGGCTAATGGGATCTCTGTGAAGGCCTGAAGGATAGATCCCAGCCTCAAAGCAGTTTTGATGAGGAGTCAGGGCAGGGAAATGGCTTATGGAAGCTACCATGTACCATACCGAAATCCAGCTTAGCGAAGGAGTCAGAGCGGTGATAAGATGGGGTCCTGGAGAATAGAAAACAAACTTTTTCAAATGCTAATCCAGGCAGGAGGGAATCTTCTCTACAGACAAGTCTAATTCACTTGTACCTTCTAGCTGGAAATCCCTGCCCCAAAGTAGCTACTGCCCTTTTGGAAATAGTTTAAGAGGTGTGAGATCCCAGCCAGCATGGAGACTGACTAGGAAGCTTCCCAATGTGCAGACACTAGCCCAGGGGGAAACAAGAGCAAGAAGCATGCTTGGTCAGTGATGCCCCAGGCACGCTATCAGCCTTCCTCCCCTGGGAGCCACTTTCCTCAAATAGACCCAGCCTGAAATCAGGCCCCTGCCTGTGGACAAAGCCCCACAGGGACCTTCCCCATCCTTCCTCGAAGGAAGAATTTACTCACGAAACAGCCTTGGGTATTCAACCTACTTCCTCTTGTCTTCTCTTCAGGGGAGATGGAGAGCAGCTGCTCGCAGCTTAGGGTCTGGCCAGGATTCCCGCTCCGAGCTTTCTAGGCCAGTGATTGGCTACAGCTATCCCTGAGGAAGAAGGGGGTGAGAAGTGAGAGGAAGGGAAGTGGTTCCAGCGGCTCCTTCCTGGCTTACACCACACACACACACACACACACACACACACACACACCCCTCCCTTTTAGCCTCACTCCCAGACTAGGCTGGGCCTGGGCCAGCCTGAGGTCCCTGACTCATATCTCGCGTAGTGCCTTATGTAACAGAGCCAGGTTACTGAGGCATCAAGCTTCTGCTTGCTCAGTGGCAGGCTTCCCTGGGGCCAGGCATTCAGAAGCCTGATGGGGGTCTAAGTAGAGCTCACTACACTTCCAGAGGAACAGCCTGCTCTCCCTAGTGTCAGGCCAGTATCTGCTCAGAGCCAAGTGCCAGGCTGTGAAGGTGATTCCCTCTTGAGCCCCCACACTCAGCAGCAAATGTAACCAGGCAGGTGAGCTGCTGTGGGCTTAGTGTGGTTTGGGGTGTTTTTTGGGGGGTGGGTGGCATCTCCTGCTATCACCTGATGGTACGGTGCTAAAGAGTCAGCCTGGTGCATCTGGAGGGGCCCCAAAACAGGTGTCAGAAGTTCTTCTTCCTTTTGTATCTATCTGCTCGTTGGTTCAGGTACTGTTCTGGAGACTTTAGGGAGAAGGGTTTAGTGGAAGCTGGAGGAACTTTTTAAAGGAAGGCCTAAGCCAATTACCAATCCATTCTCCACAAAGTCTAAAAGTCCCCAGGCTAGCCTGAATTCACAGTGATACTTAGCTCTCTTCCTAGCCTGTTCAGAAAATTGCATTACCGGTTTGGTGCAACTGAGCCCCCAGTGAACTGGGGCTTGCTGAATTCTATGACGTATTTCTCTAATAAGCTTACTCGAATATCTACATTACAGAATAGCCCTATCGATCTAATAGTGCATTGACTCAAAGTTTGTGACTAAACCAATAAGTCCTCTTCTTCTCTTTCCTCGTTTTTGCCCAGCCTGTCACACTGTGTCACCAGGGGGTAAATGGCTCACAGGTTGAGGGTAGCTGGGGACACTGCTGTCCTGTCTGAGAAAAAGAGGAAGAAACAGGGAGATAAAGTCAAAAAGGTGGCATTGGGAATTACCAGCAGTTATGATTTGTATCCAAATCTCAGAGTCATGAATCCTCAGACAAGCTGAAGACCACCATCTCAGTTGCAGTAAAATAAAGAAACAAAGAAAAAAAAATAAGAAAACCTCTGCCCAGTTTTAAGGCAATATACTCCGCCTTCCCCAGGTACACAGGGAAATGAATGAACTCAGGCCCTGCACTGAGTGACCAAGCACTTCAGTTAATCAATCCATCATTTATCGACCAGGGGCCTGCTAGTAATCTAGCGCCTACTGCGGATTTATTGAATGTCTACCCCGCTAAGCACTGTAGAGGACACAGAAGGCAGGCAGCAGAGGCACGGGCTGGGCTGCGGGGAGCTGAGAGTGATAGAGCTGCATCCCAAGGCCGGCGGGGAACCAAGCAGTTCCACCGGAGCCACCGCAGGCCACACTGGGGCTTCTGCTCCTTGAGGGAAAGGCCTCGAGCTTGCTGTTCCCTGGATCCGCAAGTCCGGAGCTTAGGCGATGCCAAAGCAGACTAGGAAAGGAGAGTCTCTTTCTGGCTGTGGCTTCCAGCAGGGCCTTAAAGAATGGATTGGTGTGGCCCTGTGGGAAGAGCTGTAGGGCTCTCTAGTTGGGAGCGGGAAAGGGAACCTTGCCAGTCCAGCGGGGCTCATGGGTCAGAACGAGCTGGCTGCGGTGGGAACAGTGAGGAACACTTTCTATTCTTCCTGGGCTGAAACCCAGAGTCACCCAGCTTCAGGAAGGAGAGGCCTACTCTGGCCCTCCTCTCATAGCCCCTCTCTGACTCGGGGCAAGCTGGCCCCTAGTAGCCTCCCCTCAGAGACCTAGCTAGACTTGGATAGGTGGAGGCCTTCAGGGCCCGGGAGCAGGAAGGCACCTCTCGTGGATGCTTGTGGAAAGCTCATCAGAACCAGCAGCGTTGAGCTTGGGAGTGCAGTTGAGGGTGGCACCAGAGGAGCCTGGGGGTATGGCTTCACATCTGTGCACCTCTGGCACAGTCTCCACCAGACCCCTTCTAAGGGGGGGTGACAGAAGCAGGGGCGTGCCAAGGTGCTGCCCTGATAATATATATACCTTTTGCCGCTGGAGGCCCCACAGGGTGTCATTTTAGCCTCGCTTCTACTTTGGTCAAACGCTTCTTTCCCAGGTTCCCTATAAATGACGGTCCTGGGGTTGGGCTGAGGAAGGAGGGAAGCCTCGAGCTGACGGGAAAGGAGAGGGAGCTGGAGTAGCAAAGAGGAACCAGCCTCAGATCATCTGGGGAAGGAGGATGCTGCTTGTGGTCAGCACCTTACTTTCTTGCAGCCCTGTCCCCGTGCTAGTGTCCTGGGCATCCGCGCCCACACCCTTTCCTATCAGTGCTCTGGAGAATTCACATTTAAGTTCATGACCAGATTCAGTCAACAACAAATATAGCAACAACAAATTCTTGCGTGCCTTCCATGTAACAGGCTCACCGTTAGGCACTGGGAATAGAGTGGGAAACTCACAAAAGGCATGGTCACAGCCATCATGGGATAGTCCGTAGACTGGGGGAGATGAACATTAACCAGAAGAGCCACGCTAGTGAAAGTATAATTACAAATATGTGCCAAGGGGGAAAAGGAATAAGCTTCTCTCAGAGAGTATAACAAAGGATCAGACAAGGCTTCCTGAGGAAGTGATATTGCACTAAAGAAATGAATCTCTATTGCTGAAATTCTAATCATCAGACCCAAGCCAAAGGAGACGTGTTTAGACAGAGGCTTTCTCAGGAACCTCTGAAGTCATAACATTAGGTAGCTGCTCACACTCTTGGAAATATTTCTAGGCCATGAGTGGCCAGCAGGTCCACAAGAGGAGGACTGACAGCATTCTGACAAGAGGAAGAGATGAGTTTGAAGCCCACGGGGCAGCTAGTACTTAACGTCATCCTTCGCTAAAAATAGTCCATGACAGTATGGAAATGCGTAAAGGCTGGCCCTGGGGACCAGTGATAAAGTGAGTATAGCATATGGGGAGGAAAATTTGTTTTTGTAAATTATTTACTGTAAAGAAAAAGAATGGGGAGGGTCGTCTGGGTTTTCTTTTCCCTTTGTGGGCCTCCTTGTGAGTTATGAATGCTTCTCATCGTACAGAGGCAGTGGGGCACAGAGCTTCAGGCTGCACTCCTTTCTGGGGCCTGGGGTGTAAATTTTCTGGGCTGCAAATGTCAGATAATTTGTCCAGGCTGAAAAACAGCCTGAATGCAGAAGGGAAGAGAGGCTTGTTTAGCCAACGGGCTAAAGCCTGGGGCTTCAGGGAGCTGCGTGGCCAGGCTAAAGGAACTAAGATGATTAATCAGAGAGGAACATTAAGGGTGGGCCTGAGGGTTGTGGAGAGAGAGAAGAGAGGTTGATCTTCAAATATAAGAAAAGTTACAACTCAGAGATGGTGACTAGCTGTTTCCAAACCACACTAGGAACAGAACAAGAGGAAATAGGCCTCTACTGTAGCATGAAGAATTGCGATTAGATATCAGAAAGAACTTCCTGCCTACCAGCATTCAGAGAAGCTAGACAAAATTACCAAGGGATGTTATATTACAAATATGGGGAAGGTGGTAACAATAGCAATAAAGAACTGAATAAAAGTGTGAGAGGGCTGGTTATAAGGACCATGGACAGAAGGGGATAGATAGACAGGTGGGGAAAGCAAAGGAGTCAGAGTAGGTGCTTATAAGGAAAAGGAAAGTGCCTGTGTGGGAGATGAAAGTGTTTGTTTTGTTTGTTTTGTTTTTGTTTGTTTGTTTGTTTTTGCGGTATGCGGGCCTCTCACTGTTGTGGCCTCTCCCGTTGCGGAGCACAGGCTCCGAACACGCAGGCCCAGCGGCCATGGCTCACGGGCCCAGCCGCTCCACGGCATGTGGGATACGCCCAGACCGGGGCACGAACCCACGTCCCCTGCATCAGCAGGCGGACTCTCAACCACTGCGCCACCAGGGAAGCCCGAAGGTGTTTTTAGGAAGATACTTTCATAATAGAAATGTGTATGAAATTTCCATTGGAGAACAGTCATGAAAGCTAGCATATACTCTCCTAGGACTGGAATCATGTGGGGGAATAGACTAAGGAGCGGTTAGGTCCCCTCCGCATCCTTCAGCCTTATCTCCTGGACAAATTAGCTTCAATGGGACACCCATCCTCCATAGTCTAACAATTTGGGGGAGCATCTCAATGTGGGGGGCATTGGGATAAGACTGCCCACCCCAGGTGCATGGGGAAGAGGAGGATTTCTCCTTCCACACACAAATGAAAATCAGACACAGGGGAGAAAGTGGCAGCCAACAAGCCAGGAAGGATCCCCGCGGCAGGAAATTTACAATCTAGTAGTGGAGACAGACATCAAATAATAATTACACAAATAACCATATCATTACAATTGATCATAATGAAGAAAAGGTGCAGGAAGCCGTGAGAACACAGGCTAAGGGGGCTTCCCCCAGGATTAGACAATCCGCAAAAAGAAAAGTCACCTTGTTAAAACCTTGGGCACTGCTTGTGTCCCTCTGTGAGGGATTCTTGCCCCAAATCAGTAGCAAGGAAAGTTAAAATGAACCCAGTCACCGCTAATACCCTAAGATGTGGATTTTGAAGTTCCTCTGGCTCACTGGGGCCCTCAGATAGGAGCAAACCTCCGAGGAAATTTTCTCATTGCCAAGATCAAGCAGCCATGATTTAGGCAGAGTGATTCTCTAAGGGCCGTAATAGCCTATCAGCTGAAAATCGGGATCAGAAAGGCTTTGAAGAGCTCATCACCTGCCAGATGAACAGGATGAAGGTCACTGAAGAGAAAAAAGAACTAATGTGCTGAAAATTACACTCGGAACTGGCCCCCCAAAATGACCATGTCTCCAAAATGCTGTATCTTCAGTCTCCTATTCAAACATGGGAGGCTTTGCTGGTATATTCTAGTATTGGCTGCAGGATGTGCCCAGGGCTGTAGAGACTGGGGGAGCAAGGATTGCAGAGAGGAAGGGCCCCCACTCTGCTTTCCCTGGTTCCTGTCCCAGGGAGGTGGGAGGTGCTGGCCCTTGTGGGGAGCTGGGTTGGGCTTCTTCACCCTTGAAAGTTCCTGGAGGAGCCGCTGAGGAGTAGAGAAGGACATTAGCCACTGTGTGCTCCTGAAGAGTCTGATAAGACTACCATTGACAGACTCTGTGACTTTGGCAAGTGACTTCTCTGGACCTCAGTTTCCTCGTGTAGAAAATGGTGAAAGTGTGGTTGGGAAGGTTAAGTGAGAGGACGCCCCCAGGAAGCACTCAGTAAAGGGAAGCCTTCGTTATCATTAGGCAAGTCATACGTGGAGCCAGAAGAAAACCTCTTCAGACTTGCCTCATCTCCCTCTCTCACCAGTCCCCTCACCGACCCCTCTCCTTGCTCCGTCAATCACACACCCCATCCTGCCCAAAGCCAGCTAACACCTGCAGCCCAGTCTGGCAAGCGTTCTCCCTATCAAGGCTTGCTCTCTGAACCTTCTTCATTCACACTCAGGTGGAAATTACTGAGAAGGCTTCTGGTCTTCCTCCTGTTGGGGGGACGAGCTGCTGGGAGCTTCGAAATTTTTAACAGATCAAGACCTACAGAAGCACCAGGGCACCCTACTGGCATTGCTGGCAAATAGAGAAGGATTTCAGAGGGCAGTGGAGCTGGGGATTGCCTCTTCAAGACCTTGAGCTTCCCCCTCCCGAGGGTTGGTGGCTGCCACATGCATCTTAGCCGGAGACACAAAAGCTCAGAACTGGTAGGACTTCCGCAGCCATTCGGTCTGACGCCCACCCCTTACAGATGAGGAAACCGAGGCCCAGGGATGGGTGGGTACCTGCCACAAAGCAAACAGCCAATTAGTGACCAGCTGAAAAAAGAAACCATGTCTCCTGATTCTCTTGATCCAATGGCCTCATGACTTCTTGTCTCTAGATGGCTGTGGACATCCCATCCCAGTAGGTACACAACACCTCCATGCCAGGAGACCAGCTTTGGGTCTACCTGATGCCAAGAACGGTGTTTTTGAATTTGATTTCATTTAACGGGATTGACCAGTGGTTTGGGTGTTACGGAGTCCCAGCCCTGGAATCTTGCTTCTGCTCAGGCTGGGGCTGCATGCCACAGCCACAGTCATGCAAGGGGGACAGAAAGGCCTGCTGTTCGGGTTGGAAAAGAAATCAGTTACTGAAACATTGGTCTTTTTGAAAGTTCCAACCACAGGGGCTGGCTGGCAGAGCCGCCGTCTGGGCTCCCCCGGAGGATCCGGCCCTCCCCTTCAGTCTGGGAGTTAGTTTAGGAAGCTGGCCCGGCCTCGGCAGAAGATCTGGAGGGCAGTGCTCGCCCCAGGAGCTCCAGCTTTCCCTCAGAGCCTGGGAGCCCCCAAAGGCACTCGGGCCCGGGGCCGGGGCCGGGAACTTCCTCCCACCTCCACAGCTGAGCCAGCCCAGGCTGGCCCCAAGGCTCCTGAGCACTTTTTCTTCTGAGCCTGGGAAAGAGTTTCCAGTTGCTCCCGCCTAGCCAGGCAGCTACAGAGGGAGAGCTAGAGAGCGAGAGGGAGGCACAGAGAGAGAGAGAGACAGGAGCCAACCCCAGCCAGGCAATCAAGGTTTCCCTGGGCAACAGTGAGATGAAGGGGGAAAGGCTGGAGGAGCCCCAGCTCGTGGAAGACCCCCAGCTTGTAGAGGACACTGAACTCGTGGAGGAGGCACAGTTCCTGGAGGAGCTACAGCTCGAAGTGGTGGAAAGTGGGTCAGATTTGGATCCAGAAGATCTGGGTTCGAATCCTGATTTTGCCACCAATCTGATGCTTGAGCTTGAGTAAGTAACTCCCTGCCCTTCTGTGGGCTTCTTTCCCTACTTAAAAAATGGGGGAGGGGGGAGACAAGGTGGTCTCTAGGGTCTCTTCCAATTCAGATATTCTGGAAGGCTACATCTCTAAAATCTTGATGTGTGTAGATGGGATGCATGGACAGTTGAATATGTCATTGAACCCCTGAATGTTAGAATGGTGGGAGTGACAAAGAGGGGGTTCATATGAGCAAAAAAGGGAAGGAGAAGATGGTAAATGTGTAGAGTCGTGACTCCAAGAGAGGGTCTAGGCTGAATAGAACATTAGGGTCCATTTTCGAAACTCAAGGATGATGGGCTCGGAATGAGTTAGTAACAAGAACGAGGGTGTTTGGGGGTGTGGTCAGTGTGTAGTTGCCAATGAGCCCTCCACCAAATGTCTCCCAGTGGCGCCTTCACCCCCACAGCTCAGGTCCTCAGTCCAGAATGCGTTTCTTGAGTTCTTCATGTGTGTCTTTGTGGAAATTCTCATTCGAATTAGGGGGATTTTCAGGTCTTGGATGTTCACATCCAGACCTAAAAGACTGCCTAAGAAGAAAGACTAGAATTTGACGGCTGCTATGTATAGCTACTCTCCCCCCAGCTAATGCCCAGATGAGCTACCAGAAACCAATCTGCTTGGTGAATGTTGGTGTTTGGTACATTTCACTGCCTTCAGATTCCTTCACAGTGGGTCATCTCTCCCTGGGTTATATGGTGAGGGTCCAGAGCCACAGTAGGTGCCATTTCACTAACCGGAGAGCTCTCAAGAGGCTTGAGAGCTCGGGGTTCCCTACATGGTAGATCATCTCCAGTGTCCTCTGCCAACCGTGTACCCACCAGCCTCTCCACTGCTGGGGAGACTGTGGTGGGGAGGGTGAGTAGAAGAGGAACCGCCCCCACCTGTCCTGACACCTGCCTACTGCCCTAGCACCCTCACCCTCAACACCGCACACTCTGCTTCCTCGCCGCTAACCCTCCTTCTTCTTGGCTCAGTTTGTTCAACAATCATTTCTTGCCCCTCAGTTAATCAGTCATAGATTCCCATGGTTGCAAGGGATCTTAGAATTCCCACAGGGAATAGTGCTGCACTATATAGAGTGCTATGATCCTCCTTAGTGCCTTAGGGACTGCTGAAAGGAAAGAAGAAGGGAGAAAGGGAGGAGAGAGTTGGTGGCAGGGGAGAAGCCAGGGAGAAGGTGAATTTAAGGGAGGAAAGGAGAAGAGGAGAGAGTTTAGAGGGGGACAGAAAGAAAGACGGGAGGTTGATTGTGCCACTGCCCTCACCAAATAGAGGTTACACTTCCAAATAAGGTCACAAAGAAGAATCTGCATGTGTCTTTTAAAGTTGGAGGGGTTTGGGTCCTCACCTGGCTTAATTTTCCTCACCAGAGGATTTTCGAGCTGGGCTGCCCTGAACTACAAGGCATTTCCTGGTGGGTAGTGGAAGTTAGGGGGCTCTGGGCCGAGTGGGTGGAACTCCCTGCCTCAGCCCCGCCTCCCTCAGAGCAGTTCTGCTCGTCTGAAGACTTTGTATCCAGGGACCCTGAGAGTGTCCAGGTCAGATTGGGGGAAATGGGGATGGGGAATGACTATCTGTTTAACAACAACATCAAAAAAGGCCATAAGCCACTGAAGGGCCTTAACTCTCCAGCCCAAACAAGAATGTCTTGTAAAGCATCCCCAGGGGGTGGACACACTGCTTCAGCTTGAAGGCATCTACCCACAAGCCGGTTGCCTTGTTGGTCAGCCCTGATTGTTAGACAGTCCTTGTGTTTAGCCAACATTGGCACAATCTTTCTGGCCTGCAGGATGCTTTAGCCCCACTGCTCATGTTCTTGCTGCGGGCCTCCTTTGTCTCCTGACCACCCGGAGAGCAGGCTCAGAGGGGGGTCGCTGGCTTCCCAGGGAATACGGTGTTCCCAGCTAAGGGCACCACGTGCTCCGAGCTTCCCAGCCGGAGGTTGCTGGGGCCCATGTGAGCGCTGGGATGGACAGGCAGGCGACTGATGTGGGCTTAGGGCACTCCAGCCAAAGCAGCCCCTGGGGCCAAGGCTGAGGAAGTCCACTCCACAGAGGGCACTGTCCAAGTTAAGTGAGGTCTAGTGAGGAATTCTCAGCAGGGGAAATAGCTCGAGGGAAGGAGCACTTGACCGAGAATAAGGGCCCTGTGTTCTGCTGCAAACTCCAGCCTTGGCTGGGGCTGGCACCTGAAAGGAGGAAAATAATAAGAGCCAGGGCTCTAGCCCTGAGAGGAAGGCGTGAGGGAGGCATCCCGGCCATTCGGCCCTCTAAAGCCCTGCTGGCTTTACATCGCAGGAGGAAATAAAGCTGTGCTTGTTGGCGGTGGGGACCATCTGCGTGCACTATACAGAGGACACTGTTCCCTCAAGTGCGGTAAACATACGCTGGTGGTGTGCAAGATGATTTTAGGTGGTACGTGGACTAACTTTGTTCTTCTATTTTTGTAGCTATTTATTTATTTAACATGTATGGGGGGGAGTGTGTACACTGTATGATTTCAAAAATATTTCTGAGGTGGAGGCATTTTTAAAAAGTTAATCTGCTTTAAGTTATTTTAGAGAAAGTAGTAAATAAATAACAATACTGGTGGTCCTCAAATATGGCCCAGATCTTGAGAGTGGTAGGCAAATTATTGGATTTGGGGCCATCCTACCACACTGTGTTAGCAGAGTGGTCAATAGGAGCCATGCAGTATGACTTGACATCGTCTTGTCCATGTACACCTAGCTTGAAGTCCCCCTCTGACAGCCCGATTCCAAGTGTAAGAACACCCTGCTATTTTTACATCTCTGGTGTCCTGCTCTGCCCCGTGACACTCAACACTCCAGATCAGCAGCAGGCCTTTCCCTGGCTCCAGGGCATGGTCTCTACCATGCTCGGGCACACACGGGGACACAGCACTGAGAAGTTGTCCTCACCAGCTTTCACTGACTACTTCTCAGCATTGTTCATGGACATATTCAGCTCCAACCTAAGGAGTATATCCAGGAAGCAAGTCAAAGAGGTTCCAATCTTTCTCTGAATGCACAAAGCCACAGTAGAAGGACAGGAAATATGTCACTGTAGCAATTTCGCATGAACCGGTGCTGATTTCCGGACAGGTTCGGGCAAGATTCGGTGGGAAATTTGTATAAAATCAAACTGTACAAGAGGGTTCCCACTTCTGCCAAGAATTTGTAATGGGCTCTGTGTAAATAAGCTTGGGCCACTTCCTCCTTCCATTGCCCTGAGATAGGGAACATGATTATTAGTCCTGCTTCCTCCCAGGGCTCACCTTGCGGATTGCGAGGTGAGCCCTGGAAGGAAGTGGAAAGGTGATAAAGGTTTTGGGTCAGGTCTCCTGCTTTCCACCTGGATTGTACCTCAGGAGCCTTGAATGTCTTTCCTGTATTGTCCCTGGAACTGTCTTTAGCCAAAGGCTCAAGGAGAGACAGCTGATCTTCCAACACCTCTAAGAAAGGAAATACCACATTGTCCTTTGGTCATACACTCCAGTGTTTAACAACCTCTGCTCTCTGAGACTGTTCCTCCTAAATTCTGTCCTCCTGCTTTCAGATATACCCCCTTAATATGATTAAATGGTGGTTATTATGTCCTTTGTCAGCTCTCTTTTCCAAATTAGCAAAATCTATTAAAAAATACTTAGAATCAGTTTGTATTTCTCCATTCCTTAGACAGTCTCCAAATTCTCCACCAGAAACTTCATTCTGTCCTCCGTAACAGCTGAGAGTTAGCAGGCACGTCTCTGCCCTTAGCCAATCGCCCAAATCTCTCCTTTGACCAGTGACACACATTTGCAAGAATGCAGGTTAGGAAAGGAGCAAAATTAACTGGACCTCGGAGGACCCAATCACCTGCCCTAACCCTCGGAGCTGGCTGTCCCACGGGAGACTGGAACAGTGTAGGGTTTCATTAATGGCCAGTGGCCATAGAATAGAGAAGGAAGATGACCTCAGAGTTCCTACATGCTTCTTCCTTATTTAGAGCATCCAGGATCATGCTTTTTCCTTAATGATACTAAATTGTGTGCTTATAATTCATTGCAACCTCTGTCTTTTGCTGCCCTACCCACATAGCCCCATTCTCGTATCTGGGTAGAGTCATACTTTGATTATTCTTATATTCATTATCCACATCGGGGATTATCCATAGAGGTCACTGAATCCCAGGTTGCCAGCACACACACACACACACCCTTGAGCTGCTCTCTGGGTGTTCAGGCATGCAGGGTCACTTTGACACCAATCCAAGTCAAGCATAAATAAAGAAGATTCTTGCAAAAATAAATTATCTGCTCACACACAGATTCCAAATACGATCATAGTTGAATTTTACGTGGCTGAGGTAACATTGGACCTGTGGCATAGATAATCGAAAATAAAAGTTACACAAAAAAATCATGTATAGCTAGCTTTCAAACTGCACTATGGGTCTAGTTTTCTTTTTTCAGTAGTTCTGCCTTCCTAATTATTTGGACCCATATGAAAGTGAGCTTGCATCCCTGGAGTATACAGAAACTAGGAGGAGAACCTGGGTGTAGGGAGAAGCTAAGCTGAGACCAAGTGTTGCCACAGACATTTCACAAAGTGGAAAAGCCACCAGAAATACTTGGGAGTTGGCTTTCAGAAATCTTCTCTGTGTGTCTTTGGAATGTGTCATATAGTTGTTTAAGCCATGGATTTGTCCAGGAAGGTCTAAGGGGTCTGCCTACCAGTACCTAGTTTGACTTGGGGAGGCACAGGGCCAGGGAGTTGACAGGAAATCGTCGTTCCCTTCTCCCTCTTCTCCATAGCCTGATGGCTGTTGCACTGTGCCTAGTCTGGTCACCCGACCTGTGCAAGTCTGAAGGAGGTGGTGCAATTCATCTGAGGAAAATCACGTCTGAGACAGGAAGGGGCATGGCAGCCTCTTCAGCCAAGGATTTATGTATCTGTCACAGGAGGGAAGTGTGAGCTGAGAAATGACTCCCAGAAGTGCTAGAATTGGAAGAGGCAGCACTGCTACCTTTCACAGTCAGTAATGTATTCATGCAGAATCCGGGCTACCTCAGGAGGCCAGCATCCTGGCCCTTCCTCCCTTCCTCGAGTCCATCCTCCCTCCTCACCCCCTTCCTCCCTCCCTCGCTCCTCTCTGGCTCCGCACACACTTAAGAAAACAGAGCAGAGCTGGCCAGGTGCATCCCGCCAGGGGCCAAGCTGTAGGTGAAGGAAGGAGGCTTGTTGCTGCTTTTTGCCTGGCAGTTAGAGGCCAAGGGGACGGACCCCAGACCCTTGAGCCAGTCACAGCAGCTTGCAGTGGATGCCATGTTGCCATGATGGGCATTGTGGCAACCTGGTGGATGGGGTTCCTCAGGTCCCTGCAGCCCACAGAGGCCAGGGGGCTCTATCTAGACTTAATTCTTTGCAGTCTTTGTGAATTGATGTTTGTATTTTTGCCTGCCGGGCACATTTTGGCTATGAGCCCTCTGCTGAGCCTGGGACTGCATCTTTGCTCCACATCCCTTCCCCTGAAGCGTGGCTGCCAGGATTGCTCCCTTGGCAATGTCATTAGGCTTCCGTGGTGTCTCTGGGGAATATAAGCTGGACAGCAGGGCTCCATCTTTTGGGCTCTAGTTGTCCAGATGACTTCTAGCTTCTCCAATGCCAAGGGACCCCAGCTGCAAAGTCCAACCCAGTGTCTTTAGGAGCACCCACTCCACTCAGGTCTGTTCCCAGCACCAACGGAAACAGACTCCTGGCCTCCAGGTGCAGCTCTTTGTGTGTTCCTTTCCTATTCTTTGTCTCCAGGGCAGGGGCTTGGCCAAGGGAGCAGATTCCCCGCCATGACAAAGAACTAGTGACTCAAATATCATATATTAATGCATATATGTGGAATCTGAAAAAGTTGGTATAGATGATCTTATTTACAAAGCAGAAATAGAGACACAGATGTAGAGAGAACAAATGTATGGATACCAAGGGGGAAGGGGAGTGGGTGGGACGAATTGGGAGATTGGGATTGACATATATACACTATTCATACTATGTATAAGATAGATAATTAATGAGAACATACACAGGGAACTCTACTCAATGCTCTGTGGTGACCTAAATGGGAAGGAAATCCAAAAAAGAGGGGATATATGTATACGTATAGCTGATTCACTTTGCTGTACAGTAGAAACTAACACAACATTGTAAAGCAACTATACTCCAATAAAAATTAAAAAAATAAAGAACTAAAAGCAAAAAGAAAGAAAGAAAGAAAAAAAACTAGTGACTGTTGTCATGCTCCTCTTCTCAGGAAGCAAGGGGTGGGCCATGCCAGGCCTTGAAGCCCAGTAGGGAGGGTGGTGAATGACACTCCTGGCTCCAGATCTCATCCCTCCTCACCAGCACATGGTCCCTACGTTATGTGGGAGGCGATGAGTCTGAATTCTGGGGAAATGCCTCTGTCTGGAGAGGTGATTTTATCTCTCTTGTTGTAAACCTAATTGCCAAATCTGAAACATTGTCAGCCTGGATAGAGGAAGCAGGCACATTCTACAGAAAATGGCAAACTGGGTAGAAATTGGTTTTGACCTTCTCTTTTCTCCCCCATTCTCCTTTCTAGCACAGGTTCCCTCAAACTACCCCCAGCTGCTTAGGGCTCTCAGCTACAGGGTGATAGATAGCTCGTGTTCCAGAACTTTCCTGATCACCCTGCCTCTTAACCATGCCCCTGAGGGAGGCTTACTTGCTGCTACTGCTAATATGGTACAGTGAATCCAGCTAAGGTGTAAACAGCTGGTAGTAACTGAATGTGCCTCCCCTGCCCAAGTCACAATTCTGTTTAGACCTAGACCTTTGATGGAAGTGAAGTGAGAACTGCAGGCTCAGCTGGGGGCTAGCAGAGCTGACCTTTTTGGGCAAGGTTCCTCTGACCTTTAGCCCCTTAAATCATACCAAGCAGGCAGCTACCCTCTCCATGTATGTGCAAAGTCATCCCAGGGGATGCAGTTGACTTTAGCAGAGGCAACTGGGAGAGTCCTGGCTGTGCCCTGCCCCCATCCCCATAGAAGCCCATACACAGGGGTAAGGCTCCAGCTGAGCCTAAATTCGGCCTTGGCCTCTGCCCTCCCCCCACCAGCCAGGCAGGCACTTTGGATGATGCTGGGAAGAAACTGGAAATCCTCGCTCGTGTGTGTGTGTGTGTGTGTGTGTCTGTGTGTGTGTGTGTGTGTGTGTGTGTACCTAACTCAGTTGACTTTAAATATCTGAGAAAGCAAGAGTGAGGCAATTACTTGTAATAGCAAAACCATTCTCGTTTGAAGGGAGGAGCTCTAACCACTTACAGAGCAAGGGTTACAGTCCTTCCAAGGGGTCTGTTGCTAAGCTATTTTTGGCTCATTTGCTCTTCTTTCCTCCTTGAGTTCTGTTCCTCCCCAGGCCCCTCAGGAGCCCCCCTCTCTACCTCCTTCCTGGTGTCTGTGCTCACACAGGCTTATGCAGGGGAAGTAACCTCTAGCCAAGTGATTCTCTCATCCAACACATTTTTCGAGATGGTCCCACTGCTCCTTTCCAGAAGAGCAGGGACAAAGGCTGTCTGGGCCCGTGTAACGACCTCTTCCCCTCCGCCCAAGCACACCGGAATTCCAAATGCTCTCGTTTCCTTCGAGCACAAATGGCTTTTGCCGCTGATCCTCTGCTCTGGGTTACCCATTTCCTGCTCAGCCCTGGCACAGCAAACGTGTCTCTGTAGCAGCTACCTCAGGGTAATTTGAGAAGGAGCTCTAGGCCACCACATGTGCAAAAGGAATCAGGGGAAGACACATGTGGAATAAGAATCTCCACAGAGAGAAAGATGCTGGGCTTTTGCAAACGGCCTGAATAATATAGAAATACCAGCGCCGGATGTTTCTCGGATGCCAGCATCATTTAGTCTAAGGTGATTTTTTTTTATTATTATTATATCCTCCCAGTTACAGCGACTCAAACAAAATCCCTGACACTGTTCCATCTGCCTTAGGGAGTCAGCAACAACACATGTCTTGGCTGTGTGAAAGTCTTGGACACACATACCCCTATCTGGCCTGGAACCCTCAGCCTGTACCTGCAGTATCTGATCGGTTTCTGCCTAGTCAGTCAGCGTGCCCTGTCGCTGAGCCTGTTTGGGTGGGGAGGGTGGGAAAATGGAGCAAGCGCTCCAGGACGGAGCCTACTCTTTCCCCACCCCCCAACTCCCCAGCTGTCTCTCCTTGTTCTATGTCTCAGGCTTCTGGACTCCAATCCTGACCAGGCCCAACACCCCCTGCCCCTCAAAGCAAAATAAGAAAGCAGGAGCCCTGCTCACGTTCATTTGGTCCCATCCTTTGTTTTACCATTTCTAGACCCATGTTTTTCCGTAGGCCTTCCAGCACTGATTCACAAAACTGCAGCCCCATTCTAGGGTAACCCGAGAATGCCGGCCTGGGACCTTAGACAAAGCTGCTGAGTAAACAAAAGGTGTTGCCCCCAACTCTGTCTGCCTTTCTATAGCATTCTCTCACTCCCCTTCTCTATGTCCTGTACCCCCATCACTCCAGTGCCCAGGCTGTGGCTGCCCCCTGGATGTCTGGAGCACTGGGTGCCAGGCAAGAGCTCCTGCTCTACACTGCTAGTTTTCCAATGTGCTCCTTTTGGAGCCCTGGGGAGCCACCAGAGTGATCTCGAGGGCAAACGGAGAGCCCAGCCAGTGGGAATCCATGGGCCTCATCTCAACTTCAACTAGAGTAGCTCTGCTTTCATCTGTTTTATAAATGGGGTTTTCCATGTGAGACTCTGTTTGAAAGAAAGGATTCGCTTTTGTAAGAAAAAAAAAATCACTACCCTAGGCCTTACTCTCTATATATCCAGATCAACCTACTCCTTCCTTGTCCTCTTTCCTCTGGTTCTGAACTCTACTAGGGGACAATGGGGGGTAACGCTAATCAAAGAACCACCCCTACTGATGTGTTAGTCGGTTACAAGCTGGCTGGCAACACCAGTGCCTTCACCCAGCGAAGATGGTGAGGAGAGCAGGCAAGTTGACACTCTGCTCCCCCTTGCATCACGTGGCTGCCTCCCCAACCATCATTAATAATAATCCCTCGCATTTGCATAGCACTTGACAATTTCCAAAGCACTTTCACAGACTTTATCTTATTTGATCCTCTGGAAAGCCTGTGAAGGCCGCCAGGGCAGGGACTGTTATTTACATTTTACAGACTCAGGAGACTCTCAAGACCATTTAATCATCCGTCTCTCTGAAGAGCTTGCTAAAGGGAACTAGTCAGGATGAGCTGAAAGCCTGGTTAAAAGGAATGAGAGTTGGAAAAAGGGTTAAAAAGAAATGATGGGGGAGGGAGATGAAGTTGAAGGGAGCAGCAGAGCCCACAGTGCCACCAGATCCCCCAGCCTGGTTTGTGAAACTTTTCAGAAATAGAATGGAACTTTGGGAGGGGCCGACCCAAGGAGATATCCCCTTCTCCATGATGGTGACTGCTTGAGTCGACCACTGCCCCCATCTTGTCTTATCCTCATTTTACAAACCTGACCTGGTCACACAGCTCTCTTGGGACTCAGGAAGTAGAATGTCAAGTCGTAGAACCGGAAAGGTCCACAGAGATCATCTAGTCCCACCCCTCACGTTATAGGACAGGAAACAGAAGCCCAGAGACAGAAAAAGTCTTGTCCAAGGTCACACAGAGAAGCAGAGGCAGAGCTGGGTTGATACCAAGATCTCCTAACTTGCAGTCCAGAGTGCTTTCCGCTATAAGCCACTGCTGCCGCTGTGTGTGTGTGTGTGTGTGTGTGTGTGTGTAGGGGAGTGTGTGTAGAGGTGTGAAGGAGGGTCGTGTGCAGTGCCGGAATGCCTGTCTGGTGAACCACCGTGTCCTGGACTTTGTACCCATGTGCAGTGGCTGGGGGTTAAAGCCATTTGTAGGGCCTGGCGTATGATAGGATGTGAGAAAGACGGAGTTCAGGGTTTCTCTCCCAAGGGGATTCACCCATATAAACTGCTCCAGGTAATTAAGATCCCAGAAGAATTGGCAGCTGCTTGCTGAACAAATTAGACTCTGCCTTTATGGGCATGTTCTGTGCTGGAGATCAGAGGGCCCTCCCTGATGTTTGGTTCATTAGTCATTGTTCCCTGTCAGAGCAAGCACTCAGAAAATTGGATGTCTGGCAACAGCCTGTATTCAGAAATTAAATAGCAGAAGCAGCAATGGCAAGAGCGAGTGTCTGGGACAGTGCTCCATGCACAGTAGGTGCTTGGAAAATGCTTGTTAGCTAACTAATGAACTAAGTAAAGAAAGCCTTTAGTCCTCTGTGCTATTCAGAATGAAACAGTGTCAATAACAGATCTGATTGCTTTTCAGCCTAGCCACATTTCAACTTTTTAATGGGCAGGCTGGTGGGACTTGGATAGAAACTAACTGGACCGTAGACTTCCTATGCAGATGGCACTGCATAGATCACAGTGCCCACCACCTGGATCTTAGATCTAATAGACTAACTGCACACTCTCAGCTTGCTCATCACTTCCTTTTTGTCGAATCCAAAAGCCTTTTCCCAGTTCTAGTCTTCTTTGGCCAGAACAGAGGCAGCCTGGTGGGGGACAATGAGATTCCAGAGCATGTATGGGGAGGCGGATGGGGACAGGCTCCAAGAGGACATCCAGGGCTGGTGGGCTTTAAAATCAACTTTTCCTTCTTTGCCATCTTGCCACAGGCCAAACCTGCCAGGTGAATTTGCACAGACACTTTAGTATTGTTCTTAAATGTCAGGGAAAGATTTTTATTTTTGTTTTGTTTTGTTTTGTTTCTTATACTAAATGTTCTTGGTTCAAAATACCCAGGATTCCTTGCAAAGGTCAGCTAGCATAGCAGAACTAAGAGAGTCTTAGATGCTTTTGGCAGCTGCTAAAGGTTACCGCTGGTGTCTTGTCTATAGGCCAAGGGAGTGAACTCTGTGAGGGATTTCAAATGTCCTTGATGGACTTTTCCACCATGCTAAGAACCATGCTAGGAAAAGCACTTCTCTAGTTCACCTGGCTATCCAGCCACTTCTTCAAATCCCACGCACCAAGGAAGAAAGCACTAGAATTTATTGAGCACAGACTTTTTTGGCCTCTGATGGGAAGGAAGATGTGTATGAGTGTGTGTATGTGTGTAGCTGTGTACATATGCGAGGACTTGGTTGTGTGGAGGGAGTTTGGGTAGTAATGTGGAATGTACATAAAAATATGTTCAAATCGTATGCAAAAAAAGGTATGGAAAATGTATGGTAAATATATTTATGTGTAGATGGGGAGGGACACTTGTGTTCGTGAAGGGACAGCTGGAAAGATGGCATCTGGGAGGGTTGGTGTTCTTGTGTGTGTGACATATGTTTGTAACTCCATCTGAGCCTATTCCTGTATTTGGGACTTGAGAGTCAGGGTGAGGAAGGTATATGTAAAAGAGGCATGTGTGCCTCTGTGTGTGTGTATGTGTGTGTGTGGTGAGGGTTTGTGAGGGTGTATATGTCTGGACTCTCCTCAAGTCCTAGGCTTGCCTGGGAGAACCATCTTGGCCCCTATTCCCTTTTCTCCACTCACAGACCTCTTTAAGCTCTCTGCCTCTGCATTCCCCCCCTTTCTCTGTTTCATGATCTCTATCATCCCTCCCCACTGCCCCCCCTCTCCCAGGCCACCTGCAGTCTCTATCAACAAAGTGGGGGTGACTCCACCATTGAGAAGGGCAGTGCTGAATGATCGGGAAACAATCTCCGAGCCAATAAAATGTCTGCCTAAAGATTGTTCTTGGATCAATGGGAATCCTGTGGGTCACCCTTGGACAGATTAACATCATTAAGAAATGTAATATAGATATTCAATCCGAGAATTTTGGTGACTTAATTAAAGCCTTGTTTTTAGTTCTATTGAGAAGGAAAAGCATGTATTATCTTAAGTCTGACCCTGTGCCTTCAAGAGAACTCTTATTCTGTGAAAATAAGGGCTGAGGTAGGCAATTCACACATACTTGTGAAATCTAAGCAGATTATCTCACCAGTGGCTATAACTGTAATAAACTGAAGTGACCTCGGTTTAAACAAACAGATGTTTGGGGCTGACAATTGAAGTGCAAACATGACCTTAATTAATGACCAGGTTAATAGTAAGTAGCTCACTCGTTAGAGATATTAGCTAAATTCTCAATCTCAGCTATAACATAGGTCTCCAGGCTACCTCTGTATTCTTCCTGTTAGAAATGAAAGATTTCTAGCTACTCAGTTGGTGAGGCCACTTATGAAACAGGAGAGAAGGAAAAACCTAGAGACAGTTCTGACTGGAATGAGTGTTTTAGGAAAAGTATTCCTAAATACTCAAGGTTCCCATCCATAAATGTGTATCCACCATCAAAGCCAGTCCTCTTTTATTTTCCCCTAGGTAAACCCATAAACAAGGTATACGTTAATAACCATTAATGAACAAACATGATCTCTAGTTTCAAATAATTTCCTATCAATAATTCAATCTGGGTCCACTGTCTTCCCACAGCTAGACGCAGGGAGACTGTCACTTGTGGAAACGACCCTAGAAAGAAGCCTAACACTCTGTTGCCAAAGAGATGGATGAAACAGAATAGAGGATGTTGGGAAGTGGAATGTCCAGCTCCTCGGCTTAATGGCCGCTTGGTGTGAGGCACCCCACTCTTGTCCCAACTGCTTAGTTGTTGTTTCATCAAGATGGGACAGGGAGGGGGTAGTTAAGTCAACTGACATGCTGGCTTTGGGTGACCCTCCCTTCAAGAATAGCTCTTTCTTTACAGCAGCGGATACATCCAGCTGCAGATTTCCGTCATCACTGGATGCGCCTGCCGATGAATTCAGAAATTATGCTGGCCTCCCGAGTTGTTGTTATTGAGTTGAACAAGCACTATTGAGACCATCCTCTTGGCCACACCACTGTCCTGAGTGCTACAGGGAGAGGGAGGAGGGGAGAAAAAGCCACCAAAGGCCCGCTTCCCACCCATCAGGAGCTTTGGATCAAGCTAGGGAGATAGATCACACACAGAGAAATCACTCCAGAACAATGATAGAGATAGTCCACAGATGTAAAATAACGCATAGCAAAATGTCTTATAAAATGATGGTCTCTATAAAGTGATGGGTGGAATTAAGTGGTAAATGCAACTGTCTGGAATCTCGGTGCAGAACTTCATGGGTGGGATCAAGAAGGACCTTGTTCTAACTGTCACTTGAATACCACAGCCCTCAGCAAGCACAAGGGGGAATGGAAGTGGTTAAAGTAGGTTCTAAAGCATGTGTTTAAGTATTAAAAGTTTTGGGCATGATTGTCTTCCATGCTGAGCTCTTTATGTTAATGGAGCTTCTCGCAGATATCCAGGTCACTGTGTCTCAGAAAACAGCACGTGCTGTTTCCACACTAGCCATAGTGAAGGGTTAGTGGCTTCTAGTAGTGGAGGGTTGGCTACGTCAGAGGGGGTGGGGTCAGCTCAGCTTCAGCCCCAGCGCATGGCTTGAAGACAGACGCAGTCGATATAATTTCAGCCTGAGCATGCCAGGCTTAGCCTTGTGGGCCTTGCCATCTGCTTACAATCTGGCCCCAGAGCTTGCTCAAAGTTAAGAAAGCTATCTAAGGCTTATTACCTTCTTGAAGCTGATAGGCACTCCTGCCTACCCACTTCTTCTTCCCTGTTCACAACTGGAGGATTATACCTGGGCTGTGAAGGAGCAAGGTGGGCTCTGAATCCCAAAGAGGTGGCAAAAGCCACATACCTAGGCTTGCCCCCATACTGCCCTCCCCAACCAGTGGAGAAACTATGGCTGAGTTTCTTCCCTCTCCAGAGCTTGAGCCCTGGTAGGAAGAATACTCTAGAAAAGGTGAAGGCAAGAAAGAGCGGGGGTCCCCAACCCAACTCCGACTTGACATTGAGCCCCAGGTGTGATGGCCACATGGCCCCATAACATCAACAGGCATATCCCTTGACAGGTGAAAGGGATCTAAAGTGCTCACAGACCCACACCAGCCTCATGGCCACATTCAGCTCACCGGGCTACCCTGCCCATGTCAACTCAGAGCTTCTAGATCCCAGAATTCTTACTTGGGCCTTGGGTTGGTATATCGTCTTCCAACCATGGCCAGGACCCAGAACTCTTTGGGCTAGTTCCCTGACTTCTAGTGCCAGCTCTTCTGCTAACCAGCAGAAGTCTCCACCTCACTCTGGGCCTCAGTTTCCCCATACATAAGATGAAATGGTTGGACGACATGATCCCCCGAGGTGCTCTGGCTCTGCCATCCTGCAGTCTAAGTGCCTAGGTTTTCTCATGAGGCAAATGCTTTTTTTGCGAGGGGGCGGCCAAGGTATATTTGAGGACTTTCAGTTTGGAAGCTGGTCCACAGTTCCCAGGTTGTGTTTGTTTCCGTGTTTGCTTCTTCCCGACTGGCTTCTCCCATGGCTAAGGGCCGGCGGCCCCTCGGTTTGGGCCGTGAACGCGGTGGGGCGGCGGGTCGGTGGTTCAGGGCCGCCCCGGGCCTCCCCCTCTGGCTGCGGAGGAAGTTGTGTGTCTCCTCCCGGCCGGTCCTCCTCCCCTGGGAGGCAGCCTTGCGAAGCGAGCTGAGCGGCCCCCGGGAGACCCGGCCTCCGGGCGCCGGGGGCGGACTGGGTGTGGAAGTGGGTGCTGGCTCGGGGCCCTCGGGGAGTGGGGGCTTCTGGGGACCCCGCGAGGAGCCCGTGCCACTCCCGGGCAGGCGGGCGGGCGATGAGCTTCCCCTCAGGGATCTGGGACACTGGGGCCTGGGGGCGGCTTGTCATTAGGCTGTCGAGGAGCCTGGGGGAGACGAGGGGGCAGGGGCTCTGCTACAGCGCCTGCTCTGCTTCCTCCAAGGGACCTGGGAGGCCTTCAAGCCCGGCCCCTCATTTCACACGGGCCGGAGGAGACTGGCTTCCACAAAGCCACAGGACCAGGGGTTTGAGGGAGGGCGTGTTGTTCTGTGTGATCACGTGACCGCGGGACTCCTATTTCCCAGTGCTTTCTGGGGAAACATTAGTAGCCTGGAAGGATGCTAGGTGGGGAGACCAGTGATGGTGTGCCACACAGAAGGCAGTGTCAGCCACAACAAACAAGCAGAGCCTCTCAGACAAACACAGACTCTCTCTCTCTCTCTCTCTCTCTCTCTCTCTCTCTCTCGCTCGCTCGCTCGCTCGCTCTCGCTCTCGCTCTCGCTCTCGCTCTCGCTCTCTCTCGCTCTCTCACACATACACACACACACACACACACATACACACACAGGCCTAGGCCTCACTGCACACCCCTGTGCCTCTGTGGCACTGACTTTCTATGACGACCAGCTGGCAGCCCAGCCCACATCACCTGTTGGTACAACTTCACTTTGTCCAGGTGTGGGGGAGGGATGAGGTTCCTTGGAAGGGGAGGGGCATCTTCTAAAGCTTAAAAAAATGAAAGAAAGAAAGAAAACAAAGCAAGGCTGAAGTCCTCCCACAGGCAGGCTTGTGCTCCGGGTGTGCTTTCGCAGGCCAGAAACTACAGAACTGGGAGTACTGCCAAGTGCTTTATCAAAGGAAACAGCCCGCCCAACAGCTGGAGATGGGCTCCTGCCAGCTGTGTGTGCCTCTTGGTTGCTCCTTCTGCTTTTCTCTCCCCTTCTCCTATCTCCATCCATCCATCTCCTGCAGCCTTGCACTTTGCATTGGGAGAGCCCGCAGGCGGACTTCCTTGGACCACAGAGAGTACCCTTGATGCCGAGTAACTGAGCAGATCGTAGCCCCAGCTGGAGTGGGGTGGTGGTGGCTGTCATTGCAAGGGGATGTGCCGTCCAGAGGCAGGTCTCCTGGCATCGGGCGAGGGGTTGCTGGGTGGCGGGTGCTTCTGATGCAGCTGGAGCCTTGGGGAGATACAGTCGAGTAGTTGCTCGGAGCTTCCTTCTCACCCGTGCTGGGAGGCGGGTGCCTGGCTGGGCTGTGTGTGTTGGCTGCAACAGGGTGTTTTCCAGCAACCTCAGCAACTTTCCCATCCATATTCATTAATTAGTTAATTACTTGGACTCATTTCTCTAAGCCTTGGGCTTCCCAGGAAGGGAGGAGACGATGGGCTGGTGGGGGAGAGCTCTGAAGAAGAGTGTTCTCCCCTTGCTGGAGGTGGGAGGCCCACAGGCAGAAGCTAAAGAACGAGAGGGCAAGGGTATCCTCCTGTGGCTTCACCACTTCTCCCAGCCCTCACCCATTTCAGGCTCCCTGTGTGTCAGCTAAAGTGTCCCGGCGCAGCCCTGAAAGGCTGCTCCGAGCTACGTTTGTAGAAGCAACCCAGTGGAGAATGGTGCCAGCTGGGCTGCCTAGCTCTGTGAGTGGAGCTAAAGGCAGCAGCCCTGTCTCTGGGGAGACCCAGGGGCTTCGTTCTGTTCCCTGACTGTGCACAGCCCGCACCGTTAGCCCCAGTTAACCCCTGGGGGTGGCTCAAGGCCAATCTAACATCTCCTCTGCCAGCCTGCCACATCTCAAGGGCAGGGTGCCTGTTGGGTTTGTCTCTATCCCCCTAGTGCCTGCCACGTGCTGGGGGCTTAAGTAATGTCTGGTGACCTGGCCTCTGAGGAAACCACTTTAAAGCTTGGGTCTTACCAAGAGGGAGGCAGCAACTTGGTCTGTGTGTATTCCCCAAGGTTGCTCCTTAGCAGTTTTACTGAGTGAGTACTGGTGTGAGGGCAAGCACCATGATGGGGGGCCTTGGGGGTTCCCAAGAGGTGTGAGGTTGCAAACTTAGATAATCTTAGCTTCTGGCATCTGGTGGGCGTTCTGCTGCCCATCTTCCCTCTTTCACACCATGGCCCACCATCTCCTCCACCATTGTGGTTCTTCTCCAAGGCCCAGCTCTCCAATCTTCCCTTTTACCCCTCTCTTCCTTCCTTCCCTGAGGCTTTTTGTATAAATGGGCACATTCATATGCTTAGTCACAAGGGCCCTGTAGTTTAATGAGCACAGGCTTTGCAGTCAGCCAGACCTCTACTGAATCCCTATTCAGCCACTCTACCTGGTGGGACTTTAAGTTATTTCATCTCTCTGGACCTCAGATTCCCCTTCTGTAAACTGGGGAGGGTTAATTGAGATAAAATACGTACTGTATATGAAGTGCTTTGAACTATGTTTGGTGCAAAGTAGGCACTCAATGAATGTTAACTGCTGGTGTTCATTACTGCTACCGTGTGTGTGTGTGTGTGTGTGTGTGTGTGTGTGTGTGTGTGTGTGTGTGTGTGTGTATTGGAGGCATCTATCATGCACAGCTGAGCTGATAAGACTGACTATGTGCTAAACCATAGACAAACTGGAGGACCTGACCAAGACACTCAGAAGGCACTCTGGCAGTTCCATTTGTCCAGCCCTGGCAGCCACAATCTTGGGTGGAACAAGGTATGGAGGTCAAGAGCCTGAGGCCGAGTTCAACCGCTTATCCCTGATTCCGTCCCTCCCAAGTAAGGCTTCTCCTCAGGCCATAGGCCAGACTAGACTCGCAGGCGTGGATAGGGCCAAATGTCTTCTGGGAAACTCTACCTTTCCTACAACTTCTCTGGACTCTGGCTTCTCAGCTTCCCTCATTTGGGGTCTCCTATGTCTCATCTGTCCACCCACCCTATGCTCTAATACACATGCCCTTGCTGCACGTTCCCCAGCATGTTGTCAACCCTGAGTGTAACTTAAAAAACCAGGCTAAGACTCGAAATGACCATTTCTATCATGGCCTGTTGATAATTATCTCTCTGAAGATGGTGTGTGTGTGTGTGTGTGTGTGTGTGTGTGTGTGTGTGCGTGCGCGCGCGCGCATGTGTGTGTTTCCGTGTGTGTGTGTGTGTGTGTGTGTGTGTGTGTGTGTGTGAAGAACCTTCAGCCTTGGGGTACCAGTTCTTCTGCGTGTTTAAACTTTGTGACATCAAGATTTCTCATTCCTAGTGTTTTCTGACTGCTCAACCTTCCCTCAGCAGTGGCCTCTGAGAGCTGGGCAGTCGGAAGGATGCTGATGTGGGCATGTACATGATTTGCAATGTAGGTCTTCACGAATGGAGGTTTGTGGGGCTTGCCCCCTCCGGTACCCTCACAGGGGCACTTCCGATGGTTGGCACCAGCACCATGTCAGCTGCAGGGAGCAAATGGTGTGAGGAAAGAGATTCCAGGTCTTCTTTGGCTACGGCTGTCTCCTTATTTCCTCTCCTTTCCCAGTTTGGGAGCATTTGTTGCTGTCTGAAGGGCCGGGCAGTGCCAAGACCACAATAAACAGCTTGTCCAGTACACACAAGCTCTTTGGACCCTGAAATGTCAGCTGGCCAACTGGCTCACAGCTAGACCCTGCTGCATGCCGTTTGCATCCGGCCCCGGCAGTGCCACTCAGCACTTGTAGAACCCAGTATCGTAGCAACAGCCCTGGGAGTGGGGACCCACGGTGACCTAGCCCTAGCCCTGGGATGCTAAGCTTAGGGGCCCCACCTAGGGCCCCTGGAAAAAAAATGACTGCATTAGGGCTGCAGCTCTGTGGATCCCAGACCAGCAGAGTGACCCGCCCTCCCCCTCCCCCACCTGGGCCTGGCCCCACGGGCAGCAGACAGCCAGACTCCCCATGCCCCATATGGTTGAACTGCTGACTGGTGTCGGACAGAAATATCTCATGCAGTGAAAGCTAGTGGGGTGCAGGGCACGTGCCTCCAGACGGTGCAGACAGAGCACAAAGGGCAAGAGAAGAGAGGGAGAGGCAGTGGGATCTGGTGGCAAGAGTGCCAGGCCAGCATCCAGGAAACCTGGGCTCTGCTCCCAGCCCCTGCCACCAACTCCCTTGGCATCCTTTAGCAAGATCACCCAGAGGGCAGGGTTGGGGGACCAGGCCCAGGACCAAGACCTTGCCTAGGAGAAGATGAGCTGCAAAGTCAAGTTCATGCACTTGGGAGGTGGGGGTGGGTGTTTAACCAGGAACACTGTCCCCTGAAGAAATACCTAGTTGCCTTTAAATGCCTTGGATACCTCTTGACCAGCAAGGGAACCAAACTCAGGGGCCCGGGGGACATATCAGAAAAGAGAGCACCGCTCCTTCCAAAATGTCCTGTCCTTTGCCTTGCTTGCGAGGTCAACAGGCAAGGACTGAGGGTGGAGCGCACAGCTGTCCCTTAGCCATGGAAGGCCCTGTGATTGTCCTCACCTCTGCCTCTTGTGGCTACCCAGGACAACTTCTCTGGTGTGTGAGGTTTGTCCCTGGTCCTAGGAGTCTGTGTAGAAGTGGCATCTCCCAGCTCACCACCCTAGGCGCCCATGCCTCAGTATCCCTGATGTGCAGAGACCCACACTATGGTACACGCTTACTCTCAGGACCTGCCTTCGCAGCTGACCCCCGAGCTTCATCTGACCCTACATGCTCGTTTGGAACTCGTGAGGTACAGCAGTCTTCAACTGCACAAAACACAGTTGATAGAAGCTACCAGTGTCTGATACAGAGTAGGCGCTCAGTAAATATTTGTGAAATGAATCCAGGTTGGAATAAATTCACAGTACTTTCATATAAAGGACAGCATTTAATAGAAGAAATGTCAGGCTCAGGCTCTGTGGTCTGGTTTCAGGACCAGTTTCGGGGCAGGAGGAGGAAGCCTGTTTGTGACCATGCAAATAACAGCATGAGGGCAGCCACTCTCTGTGTGCATGGAGGGAAGGTAGTATACACCCACTGGGGCTGGGGGAAGGATGTCTGGGAAAAGGGCCAACATCCACTCCAGTCTGAGGGCCTCAGACACTTCCCAGTGCAGGAAGGCCCCATGGTGTTGTCTAATTGGCTTTCTAGTTATTCTCTTCCTTAGTGAAGGCCCAGTGTGGCAAAGCTCGGGTAGGGCCGAGCTTCCAGAATCACTACTGGAGCTCCGGACAGCTTCTGATTATTCCCAACCAGGTGCCAGTTACCAAGGAGGGCCTAGGATCTGATTAGCATTGCCCGAGGGTTAGCCAGGAGGGCCTTGGCCAGGGTCTTCACAAGTCACTCATACCTTGATGTGCACCCACCCCTCCCCATTCGGTTCAGGGGCTCTGGGAGCTATGGTCTGGCCTTTGCAGCTTCGCTGGCCAGATTCCTGTGTTGTCTGTGCCTTCACAGCAGGGTGGGTGAGAAAGAAGGAAAAAATAAACAGGAAAGGTCTCCGGGTCTGTTGACGTTATAAGTGCTATTGATTTTACAAGATTTTTCCATTGGGAGGACAGTGAACTGACCTCATTTTGCAGCCGGCTCGGGCTTTGACGCCACCGTCTAGGCCATGAACTGAGAATCCGAGAGGCTATTGCTTTATCTCAACACATACTTGGTAGTCACCACTCTCGGCAAGGCCAGGCTGGGGCCTTCCAGGGTGGGAAGTGGGAGGATATGGGCAGTTCCAGGCCTCTGCTCCTTCTACCTTTCCCCAATGATGCTCTATGACCCTGGGCCCAAGCACTCTCAGATCTTGCAGGACCTGGAGGGCAGAGGAGGGGGGATTTCCAAACAAGAAGGACTCTTGGCAAAGAGTGCAGACAGGAAGAGGGTGGTTGAAAGAGCACTGAACTAAGAGTTGGTGACTTGGACTTGGCTCCCAGCTGGGCTACTAATTAGCTCTCTGATTTCGAGCAGATGACTTCCCCTCTCCTGGTCTCAGTTTCCTCATCTGTGCAGTGATAGGTGAAACCAATGATCCCCGAGGTCCCTTCCAGCTCTAAAATCCAGCAGATTTGTGAGAAATGCAGAAGTTAAGAAGGAGGATAAGAATATAAAGAAGAAGCAAGAATGAAACATCCCAGTACAGTACAGAATGGGAAAAATGGGATAAAAAGAGAGGTGCACCACATCGTGGTATAGTGGGAAGAGGCCCCAAGTGGAGACTCAGAGACCTAGATCTGGTTCCCAGTTCTACCACTGAAGAGCTGCATGACCTTAGGTGGCTCACTTCCCCTTTTTGTGCCTCATTCAAGTGGGAGGAATGAGTTAGCTCCCGCCCTCGTAGACTACTTTCTCGTTGGGAAACCTAGATACACACATGGGAAACAATTAGGGAATAGAATCAGTGCTCAGCGGTGTGACATGGGCAATAGGTGCATTTGGAGAAAGAGGGGAATGGCAGCTGGTGGGCTAAGGCCTTACCTGAAGGGTAAGGGAGCAGAGTAAAGGAGCAGAAGCCCCAGAATCAGGTAGACCTGGATGGAGTTTTGGCTTTGCCCCTGCCTGGCTGTGTGACCCTGGGCAAGTCATTTGCTGTATTCAAATTTGTTTCCTCGCCTATAAAAGGAGGGGTTGGAACTAGTTGATCCTCAAGGTTCCTTCCATCTCTCTGAATATGTGGGAAGGCAAAACACAACAAAAAGAGGTCAGACAATGCCAAGTAGGCCAAAGGGGAGAATTGCCCATTTAAGGAGGAAGCCAGCCAGTGTGTATCTGACATATTTGCCAGGAGAAAAGAAGGATGGTTTTCCCAGAGCAATAGTGAGCTGGGGGGAAAGGAGAGCAAGGAGAATTGGGAGGAAGAGGCAGGGCGAGGTCATCTCAAAGGAGAGATTGGAAGGGAGGGACATGGATGCATGTTCAGTGAGGGGGGCCTTGGTTGGAGGGCATGCCAGTTAAGGAGCCACCGCCTGGCACAGAGGTCTTCAGTGGGTCCTGGACCAGATGTTAAGGGTGGTGACTGCTACAGTGGACTCACCAAAGGGTAAGCTCCAAGTGGGGTTTGGGGAATGGAAACGCTTTCAAATTGGCAGGGCTTCTTCCACAGAGGACAGAGGGTTCAGGGGCCCATCACTAAGTATTTGACACCCTTGGATTTTATACATCGCTGATCCCTGCCCAGGACCAGAGATAGAGTCTGGACAGGTGGGGAAACTGAGGGCCTGAGAGGGAATTCAACCAGCTTGCGGTCACAGAACAACGTCACGGCAGGGCCAGGAGCAAAAGTTGGTCTCTCTCCTGATTCAGAGCCCAGTACTCTTGTGTGACCTTTGCCCCATTCATTGGATGCTCTTAAACAAATCCCTGATTGGAATTGTTAGCCTCTTAGGGGAAAAAATAGAGTGAAGAAAAACCAATTCCAGGTGACTGAGGTTCTCATTATGAGACCAGCTTTCCCAGGTGGCCTCTCCAGAGAGTTCCACCTCCTCTCCACCTGCCTGCCAACATGGGGCCCCAACAGCAGGCAGAGGGAGGGAGACAGGTGGCAGGGGCCAACAAAATAAGGCCTTGTGTTGCCGCCCTGTCACCAGTTCCCTGCCAAGGCCTAGCAAGGTCACCTTTTGCTTCTAATTTCCTCCTTTGGGGAGGGGAGGTTGAAACGAAGCCCTGAAGGATAAAAGTAAGGGCTTTGCCCCCGCCATTTAGAAGAAACCCTCTCTAGTATTTGCTAGACCAAGAGACATTCCAGCCAAGGGGACTGCTGTCAACCTAATATAGGAGCAGAGCTATTAGATCCATGCTGAACTGTGGTAAGCATTGTTCTCCAGCCCCTAGGAAAATCCCAGGAGCCCCTAATTCTGAAGAGGGAAACCCAGGTTTCCTCAGGTGAGAAGATTCCTGGGTACGGCCTTCAGAGAGAGCTGATTGCTTATGCTGGGAAATTCAGAGGGTGCCCCAGACTGCTCTCAGCCTCTTGTCCCTGGGGGAAAGGTGGGGTCACCAGAGAAACTCAGTGGCGCTAGGCCAGGGAGGCCCCAAATCACATTCTAGCATGCAGGTCCTGGAGATGAAAGAGCCCAGCACATTCTCTGGGTTGAGAGGTGAAGGGAAAGATGGGTGGGAAGACCAGGCGGGCGGGGCCTGGCGGATCTAGAGGTGGAGCAGTTGCCTATCTGGTGCGATGTCAGGAGCCCCAAAGCAGACTCCACCCCCAGGTCTCCCTCAGCACACGCAACCAAACAATGATGTGTTTCTGGAGCGCATGCTGGGTGTTCTGCGTTGTGCTCAGCCTCTGTAGCAAATCATCAAGTTCAGTCATTACCCCTGCCCCAGAGTCCTTCCTCTTCAAAGCTTTTATGGGGATGGGCTGAGGTCAGGGCTGGGAGAGCAGGGTCACTCGGCGCACACGGATGGCCCTGGGCCCTGGGCTGCGAGAGAGGGAGAGAGTGTGGCAAGAGGCCCTTGGATGGTGAAGGAAGGCCTGAGGGCGACAGGATGGGTGGTGAGGGGTTGGGGGAGGGGCGGGAGATGTTCTCAAAGCTGGGCAGAGTTACACAGGAGACCAGATTTGGCTAAGGCCCAAGCCCTCGAGGAGAAACAGAGGAAGGGGGCAGGCCAAAGGCACACTGGCATTTTTGTAAAAAGGGCTGTACAAGTAACCTGAATGAGTAATCCCTGATATTTGTCCCGGGCCTTGCAGTTAGTGGTCTCTCTCTCTCTCTATCTCTCTCTCTCACACACACACACACACACGCACACACACACACACACACCACACACACACATCTCCTTTAATTTTCAAAACACCCCTGTCGAGGTGGGTAGGGCAAGGGTAATTACTCCCATTTGACAGATAAAGAAACCGAGACTCAGTGAGATTACATGACTTACCCAAGGTCACACAGACAGTTTTAATGGCAGAGATGGGACCAGAACTTTGATCTCCCAAATCCCAGGGCAGCAAAAGACAGAATTGGTCTAACAAGCATCCAGACTATGGAGGTAACCACCTCCACAGCGTTATATCAGGAATTCTGGGAAAGACCCCTGCCCCATAAATCTCTCTCTCTCCACTCACTAATACCTGAAATTTCACTCTTAAAGATTCATTTTCCTGGATTGAAACTGTGGCTCCTGTTGAAACGTGAAAGGGTGCTAGAGGAAAGAGTGGGGACACGCGAGAATATCTCAGCGCCTTAGAATATTGTCTGGGAGTATTCCTAGGAGAGTGCCCTGGCACGGAGTGGGGTGGGGGAGGGGAGGGCAGGGGGGCAGGCCAGGAAGGGAGGGGAGGGGAGGGAGGCAGCCTTTTGCGTAAGAAGGTGAGGAGTTGCGTCAGAGTCTGAATGCGGGCGATGCTGAGAAGGGGGGTGGGCAAGTCTGCTTCTAGAGGTCTAATGGGTGACTGCACCGGAGTCTCGGAGGGAGGTTGGGGGAGGACTTCACGTCTCAGTGGGGGAGGGGGAGGGGGCAGCCAAGGCATCAGCTGGACAGGGAAGCAGGTTGGCGTAAGAAGCTGGAATTGTGGACGGCTGAGTGGGGGAGGGGAGCGATTCAGGGAGCTGGCCTGGAGCCAGAGGCCAGTCCCAAGGGGGTGAGCAGAGGCTTGAGAGCTCTGGGCCCCATTCCAGCTCCTGACCTTGAGTCACCATGCAACTCGGCACTTTTCCTACCTCAGCCCAGACACCCATCAAGTCTCCCTTATCTCAGCTTCCCGTTTTACAGAAAACTGTGTAAAAGTTACTCTCCTGACTTCTCCTGACCGACCCTTCCCTTCCTACATTCCTTACCACACCCCCACCCCATCCAGCATCCTGCAAGCCTCCTGGGCCTCCCAGAAGCTCTTGCCTACTGCTTTCGGTCCCAGAGCCTGCCCCTCTGCAGTGCAGGCTGCCCCTGTACCTTCTGGTCCTGAGGGCAAGGGCCTGAAGGCCTAACCCAGCCTTTGGCCTGGGCCTCTCCACTCAGAGGCACAGCTGTAAAGAGCTGCATCTGAGGACATCAAGGCTGTGACTGATGGAACTGGCAGCAACCTTAGAAGTCACTTTTGCCATTCCTTCCTTCCTTCCTTCATTCAATTATTCCATTCGTTGAGCACTTACTATGTGCCATACACTGTTATAGGCCCTTGGTATATGGCTTCATGGAGCTCCCAGTCTAAATGGGGGTATCATTCATCAAATAAGCCCCCAAATAACTATAAATTCGCAGCCTTGATCCTCTCATTTTACATTTAGGGGAAACTGGGACTCAGAGTGGTTATGAGACTTTTCCAAGGTTGTTCCAGTAGCCAGAGGCAAAACCAGGCCAGACTCCTGTCTCCTGACTATTATCCCAGTGCCCTGTCTACCATGCTCTGGAAACAATACAGCATGAGTGTAAGGGTGGAGCGCTTATCCCTCCATGCAGACCCAGACTTGACAGGAGCACATGGCCTACTTGGCAAGATTTGAAGGTCACTGACGAGCAGTCTCCCCCACTCCCACTGTTGCCCCCACCCAGCTTGTTCTCTGCCCACCTCCACACCCCCCGCCCATGCCTAAAATTGTACCACTGACTGAAATCTAAGGGTTAGAGCCCCATGATCTGGGGAAAACCTGTTAAGCTACTACTTATCACTTACACAAACACATCTCCTGATTTGTCCTTTAGGATGGGCTGGGTCCTTATGATTTGGGGGAGGGAGACTAAGAGTCCCCCTTAAAGGGGGCATTGCTAGGGAAGACAGGCAGCTGCAAACAGTAGTGAGGGGCCCCATGGAACCCTAGGTAGCAGGAGGGCACAGGTCACCTGCAGGGACAGGCAGGAAGAAGGTACCCAAAAATGAAGCAGGAAGGTTCTGAAGACACACTCCTACTTCACAGTTTAGCCTGGGGGCCAGGCCTGCACCAACATTGTGATTGGTGACATTTTTTTTCAAAATACATGTTTACATTTGGTCTTTCCTTATACTGGATTATACTGAGTCTTTTTGTCCCTACCCCAGCCTGGTGTCGAGTAGTTTGTACTTACTTGCAATTTAGGAGGGACCTTCCCTGTGTCTGGTCAAGCAGTTGCCCTTAAACAGTCTGCCAGGCCTGAAATGAAATGCAGATCTGTCCGATCCTGGCATGCTAGGGGGGCCCCCCTTATGGGAATCCTTTAGTCAGTGGCAAGAACCATCCCCCACCTGGGGGGGCTCCCCCACCCTAACCCTGATAAAGGCCTGTTAATAATTCCCCTGCAAACTGTGATGAAGGGGGCTCAGCACGAATGGACATTCATGCCAAGAATGCAGCCCTGCCTAGAAATCTCAAGACAAAGTTAAATGCCCAGCTAGAGACAGCCTGGAGCTTTAGAATCACACCCCAGAGGTTCACATCTCTCCTCTGCCACTACGAGCCAGGTAACTCTAGGCAAGTCACTTAACCTGTCTGGGCCTCAGTTTCCTCATCCACAAAATGGGCTTAATGATAATACGATACCCAATTCCTACTATCAGTTATCCATAACTCTTGACAACGTTCAAAAGGCTAATGAATATACTCTTAGCACAGTGCCTGCTAAGTAATCAGTACATGGGAGCTACTGAAGTTATTATTTGGACCAGATGTGGCTTTGAGATCTCTCAGTGATAGGTCAAGACCTAATAGCGGTGCATCGCTACCCTCTTGTTGAATTAAGGTTTTCATATGTCAGGTTTGCTTAAAGCAAGGCCTACCTGCAGGGCATTCCCTGAGCTGGTGATTCATGGGTGGGATGCATTCCACCCACCTATTTTAAGCTGTTCTACATTTTCTTCCCCTTGACATGGACGTGTTTACACAGAGGAGGACAGTCCCAGTCAAAACAAGATGAAAATACACTGCTGGCTGGGAGCCCCAGGCTAACTGGTTTCAGGTCCTCTCTCAGCTGTCAGCACCTCACAACAGAGCCACGGGGGTGGGAGAACCTGCCCAGCCCTACTCCCCTGCCTCCCTCCATCGGCCCAGCTCTGCCTGGTATCAAGCAGTTGGCCATCACCTGGTCAAGCTAGAGTGGGGTTCTGGGGCTGAGGTTTTGCCAGTTTTACAAGGGCAAGAAAGAGGGGTGCTGAGGGGCAAGGGCTGCCCTGGCCAGCTCTGGTGTGAGTACTGTGTCTGCCGCCAGAGTCGCCTGCTACACAGGCAGAGAAGGCAACTGCCAACAGAGACTGGTGGAAGATGGCCAAAGAAAGCTCCCCCCAGCAACCTGACCTCCTGCCTGGCATTTCCCCCACTGGACGCATTCCTTTGAGTCAACAGGAGGCTCTTGGTAAAAAGAAATTACCAGGGGGAAGGAGAACCCATCAACCCCTTATCAGTCACAGAGCCTTCCATTTCTCACCTATGCCAACTTATCAGTGAGTCAGTAGGACTTGAGGAGGAGATTTCCAGGGAGGATGCTTTGATGAGCATATGCAAACAAGATTCCCCGGACGGGAAAGCACTGAAGATAGATACCCCGAGTCGGCTTGGACATATATATATTACTGCTCCTCGCGGCCTCTTCAGAACAGTTTGCTTGTGTTTACCAAGAAGAGCAGGAGAAAACAATCTCCTTTGTCATAAACTCTGCTACTCAAAGCTGCCCACTCAGGCAGTTTGGTTTCTTTACAGTGAGTCCAGGAATATTTGGGCACATTTGCCTGTCCCCTGAAAGCCTAAGGCCACCAGTTAGCCAGGACCCATTGTATGGCCCACCCCAGGCAGTACCCCCCTAGTCTATATACTTAGTCAGCCTGGGTCACTTCTCCCAGAAGCCCCCCAACTATTCGGACCACAGTGAGCAGGTCATCATGTTCCTTCCCGGAGAAAAACTAAATAGTTCCCCTTCTGAGAAAGACCTTTCATTTTAACAGGGACCCTCAAGACTTCAAACCCAAGGATGACATTAATGGTGAGAATTTCCTTTATGTTGATGGTCATCAGGGTATTTTTAGTCAGGATGGATTTTTTATCTGCAACCCACCCCCGCCACATCGTTCCAGTTATGTGGCTGTCACTTGCTCAGAATCAGGCTTGCTAGCCTGAAATCCCTCTTTGATGTTACTGCCAGCTGAGACTTGGCTGCCCTCCTCCTGGGCTTCATCACCCTCTACTGCTCCCTGTGGGTGCCCTGTTCCCAACTGACCCAGCCCCTCCAGCTAAAGATGGGAACTGAGCAAAGTCCCAGCATTAGTGCAGAACCAGGAGCACACACACGGGTGAATTATCCCTTTTATTGAAGAGGTCGGGCCTTGGTTCCAGGTCATTAGTGGCCACTTACTCAATTAAATTGTGTTTGGGTTGGGTTTTCCAAGTATGTTTGATTTTCACCAGTCTTCCGTGTTTTTAACTGCAGAGTTGCTCTTGTACAATGATTGTCCCCAAATTAACATGTTAACAGGAGGCAAATTCATGAATTTGCCTGTAGTTCTTCCCTGTGGAGGCCATTAGCCAAGTTCTAATACTTATCTAAACCTTCTCTTTACTTATTAAGCACATGTTTATGGCATTGAGACTGTGTGCCAGGCACTAGTCTAGACTCTGGGGGTGCCGTGATGAATAAGATAAGCCCCTGCCCTCGAAGAGCTTGTATTCTAGTCTAGAAAGCCAGTCACTGCTCACTTGAGACCATTTGCACTGTCCACTTCCAGTGGTCATGATCTTATCTCGCTGTGCCTTCAGTCCTGCTTGAAAGACTAGGGGTCCTGCTGATTACTGACTGTGCCATTGGAGAAGCTCTCAAGGCCAAAACTTTATGCAAGTTACAAGTCCTCTGTGAGGGAAGGATTGCTAAGACCTTCAAGACGCAAATTTTTTTTTTTTAATAACATCACTTTTTTTAATTGAAGTTAAGGACAAAAGTTGGCCACATTCAGAGATTAACAGGCCTCATCCAGATGGTTAAAACCATCTTCTCTTTCTTGGTTAACCATCTCCTAATTTTAAGTGATTTCCACAAGTTCTCTGGAACCATCTGAAATTGTCCTTTGAGGAGATCCGCCACACCACCGCGTGGCAAAACTTGAGCAAACACACCGCCGGACACACCTCACTGGATATCATCATCATCAAAGAGATTTTCAGAATCATTAAAAAAGTCTGCATGAACTGCCTTTTCATTGGCTGCCAAGTCCATCAGGAGCCCTGTGCTGCCTCCTGCCTCGTCCAGATCCATGTAGGGCCCGGCACCCTCGGGAAACATCTCGTCCACCGCCTGCTTCACCTCCGCCTGTCAAGACACTAAATTTTGAATGTTGATTCCATCTGAACATCAGTCCCTCAAACTATGCCCCTCCCCATAGGCAGTATCCATAACTTGTGAAATCATGGAAACAACAAACTGGAACTGGACAGGAAGTTAGAAATGCTGGACTTTGAAACAGCATTGATAGGACTGCTCGTTTGGTGAGCCATTTTGCCAACAGCATTTGAGGACCAGGGCCCTTACTCATCACGGCACATATCGCATTCACATGGCCCTTTTTACTACCTGAAGAACTCAGCTATGCCGCCTATAGGATATCCACCATGTCTGGAAACATAGGCACATATATACATGTTGTCAAGGACATCATCAGTCTGCAAAAACTATACAATGTTATCTCCATTTCCAGACTTTGGGGAGTCCATAAACATATACACCTTGTGTGTTGTTTATGTGGGGCAGGGGGGCATCATTCCCATTTCATGAACGAGGAGCTAGCAGCATAGGGGGTTTAGAAGCCTTCTAAGCAGTTCTGGGGGCCTGGTGGTAAGGTAGAAAAGGAACTCTGGCCTTCTGACGTATTTTCTTCCCACTTGACCTAGTTCATTTAGAATGGGTGCCAGAGCTGCGTTTCTCAGGGGGCACCTACCCTGGCATACGCACTAGGAGAGTCCCTCTCAATTTGTCTTGTCATTACTCTCTGTCTGAGGACTCAGCTCCATGGGCCAAGCCCATTATTGCAGTAGCCTATTGTTAGAGAGAAATCACCTGGTGACAAGACAGATGCCTCTGGGTTGTCTCCCAACTGTGTTCAGGCCCCACTGCCCCCAGATGTCCAAGGAGTGTCTGTGAAACTCCCTTTTCTCAACTGCTGAGCTAGTAACCGTCTATACTTGGCCTTTCCTCAGTTTCCATGTTTACTTTAGCTCTTCTGCAACTCTGTCAACAAACGCCACAGTATTATTAGTTTTAGCAAATAACAGGATGTCAGAACTGTTGACCAGGATTTGTTACTTTGCTGTTAGAGCTCTATCCTAGGACACAGGGGCCAGTGTTCCTCTTATTTTTTAAGGTGTATGAACTTTGGCAGGAAGCCTTTCCCAGGCAGGCCCACCGAGCTCTGCTCAGTCTATAGGCCTTTAAGGCTGCTCACTGCCAAGGCTCCACCCACCAAGACCTGGGCCCTTCTGTCTTTGCTCAGTGGTACAAAGACATCTGTAAGTAGATTTTTCAAATAATCAATGCAAATACTTTGAATTTTCCGTTTTTGTGCCTTAACCCTTACAGTCTTGCAGTGGCCTTTGAAGGAAGTCTGTACTTGCTAAGGCAGCTTCGGGGCTTAACATTCATGTGGAGAAGAGCGAGGGGGTGGTATTTTAGGCTGGCACTAAGAATTTCCAGGCTTTTGACCCAAAGTATCTTTCTCTTCCAATCCCACCCCCAACACTGCGTGTCTCAAGGGGCAAGAAAAGAGGTTAAAAGGGTTACTCTATTGCTGACAGGCAACCGGGAAGTCCAGGCCTTGGGGGAAACATAGCCTTTGTTTATTTAAGCCCCAAACCTAGCAGACAGTGTAAATTAAACATAAAAATAAAATAAAATACTGAAACACAGGCCGGATGCGTACCACAGAGAGCAGTGAGTTCCCTTGGGAGAGGGGAGTCAGTAAGCCGCAGGGGTGCCCTCCTTGCCCCGGAGGCGCTTGCAAGCCATGGGATGGGATGCGGATGGTAGGGGCAGGGGAGCGCAAGGCTTGGCTCAGGGACGGGATGGGCACGTTTGCAGAGATCCTGGCAAGTCTTTGTAGTCAGCCCCAGCAAGCTCCTGAGGGGGGAATGAGTCACAGCCCTCCAGCCAACCTCGGAATGGATCCACGTTTGACCAGGCAGGGACAGCCACAGGGCTGGAGGAGAGCTGGCTTTTGTTGAAGGGGGATAGGGCAGCTTAACTGACCAGACTGTGCTGTTGGAGAAAAATCAGCCCCTCTCCGTTCTCTCCCTCTCTCCAGGTTCTTCTCCCTTCCCGCCCTGTGATACCTGCCCCCCACGCCTCCAACCTCCCAGGCCAAGAGTTCCCACAGACAGCTGTGAAGTGTCTTAGAAGCAATCTGTTCCTCATTAACAGAGAAGCCAAATTTGCCAAAGGTTGATTTATAAATCAGAGCAAGTTTGCGTTATCTTTCTAATAGCAGCTCTCATTCACGTTCTGATCAAGTTTTCAGGAGTGAGAGGGAAAGAGGTAGCCAGACATGACAGGGAAGGAGATGACTGAACAGATGTTAGGCTCAGAATATGCTGAGCCCCATCATCGTGTGTCACACAGAATGGGTCGTGGTGGTCGTGGCACTCTGGGGAGTCTTCGGGTAGATCCTGTCTTGGCTCTCACCTGTAGGCCAGTGGTTCCCAAAAGCAGTTCCATGGACTGGGGCCAGAAGAGCTGCATCCTCATCTCCTGAAAGTACCCTTCTCAAGCCACAGATGTATTCTACTAGATTTTCTAGGGCTGGAGCCCAGGATATCCATACTCTCCTCACCTGGACCCATTTCTTTCCCTCCACAGCCCACCAGCAAGTTGTACCTGCTGTGTGTTTAATCATCTTCTGATGCTGATCCACCACTGACTACTGTGTTGAAAGTATTACAGAACTTTAGTTTATCCCTATTTAAGTATTTATAGCTGATAGTGGCAGAATGTGGTACTCTCCCAGGGCTTTTGCACTGGAAGAAAAAACTTTCCTAATTCCTCAAAGTGTAAAGAATTCCATTATAACTCAAAGGTATGACTCCGAGGGTGACGTTTGTAGGCACTGCAGTAGTCCGGTCAGGCAAACAGCTTGGACTGAGAGGAATTTTTCTCAGTGCCGTTCAAATCACACTTCTCAGGTCGTCAGTCACATGTGACATCTATGCCAGGACTGGCTCTCTTTAGAGCTGTCCTCGTGAGGAGCCTATGGGAATCATTTCCTAGGCATTCACATGATTGATTGTACACAAATGGTGCTTGTTTTTATTTCTCTTTCATTTGAATGTGTGATTGACATCTTTGAAAACTGTGGACCTGGCGGCACCAGCACTTCCTGTGCCCGGTGTACAGTGTGAAGCTTCAAGCTGGTTCCCCCTATGCCCACCTAACTTCCACTCCAAGCTTCCCCCAAGAGCCTGTCACCTATGACCCCAGCACAGCACGCAGCCAGCTCTGGATGTCAGAGAGAGCAGAGGCCACGGCTTGTAACACTCTGACTGGGTCTACAGCATCCTGCCTTGCCACTTTGCATGTCCTATTGCTTTACTACCCCTTTGGGGGTCACGAAGCTGGCATCAGGTGAGAGAGACAGAGATGGAATGATGCCCTCTGCGTGCCTAGCTCTGTGAATTAGACTTTGTCAAAGGCTGAACGGGTGTTTGCATAAACGTGTGTGTGTGTGTGTGTGTGTGTGTGTGTGTGTGTGTATGTGTGCTTGTGTGCCGCCCTTTCTTCCTGATAAGGTGTGTGTATTCCTTGTCAGCAATTCTCAAACCGGGCAGGAGGCCTTCCTTAACCCCTCCCCGCATGCCTTTGAGCTGCCTGGCTCTGTTCCCATGGCTGGGGCTGGGTGGGGTGCCCCCAGGGAGAAGCTTGCCTTGTTTCTGTCCTTTCTTTCTCTTCTCCTGACTAGTGTGTCCCCTGCCCCTTCCTGCCACTGCCCCCTACCTCAGCTGGGCTGCCTTCTTTCCATCCGGGAAACCCAAGGGAGGGGGGAGGCGGCTGGAGAGCCAGAGGCCCTTTGCAATTACAGAGCCTTTCCTCACAAGTCACAGAGTCGCACAACAGAGGATCAAGGAGCTACCTCAAGTGAGCCCACGGTGAATAGCTCCGCTGTGAGTTAAACAAGGGCCTCGGGCGTACAATGTGAGAGCCTTGGGAGACTCATAATGCTCACCCATCGTGGCCCAGGAGCCCCCGCGCCTGAAGAGGCCGGCGTTATTACCGTCGTTTTGTTCCCCAGGGAACCTGGACCACTTCAGAGGTCACCCATTCTATAGCGGGGCCCACAGGGGAGTCAGGTGCTGCACCTCAGAGCCCCTGGCCTCTTCACAGGCCCCTTGTCTGCTGGCTCAGCGTCCCCAGCAAGATTCTCCTGGTTCTCGTCTTCCAAGCATTGCCAATAGTCCCAAGTCCTTCACATACCACTCAGAGTAACCCCGGCAACTGCCAGAAAAAAAAAAAAGGCTTGGAATTTCGGCTCTTGGGACTACTCCATAAAGCAAAAGGACTGGGGAGAGGCCCTGCCAGTGTCTCCCTGGCCCGGAGAAGCTGGTGGAGGGCTGGTGCAGACAAACAAACACGGAGAGTAGCCATGTTCTTGCTGCTTCCTTTCCCAGCCCCTGAGAAGGCTGTCGAGGGCCAGGATTCCCAGAAGGTGGGCCGTGATGGGGGAGTTTATTTGCCCACGTGAAGATGCTCGCTGGTCTGGGAGGGCACTATAGAACAAGGATAAGACCACGAGGAGGTTGACAGAGGTGACCCCCTCCCCGTGCTAAACATAGACCCCCTTCTCAGAAGGAAGGGGCTGGCAACTCAGAGACCCTTAAGGACCTGTGCTTTGTTCCCCTGGTTTACAAAGGAAGGGAATCAGGGTGAGGGACCCTGACACTGTTGGCCACCATGTCAGAGGAGCCTTGGGTCCCACAGAAATTCCAAGTTTTGTGGCTGCTATGTTAATCCCCATCTAGATGGGCACGGACCAAACGACAGGGTGGGGAGAAAAAAGGCGGGCCCGATTCTGAGGACTGAAGTGATGCCAGGGGTGATGGCGGTGGTGTGGCCTTCCCAAACCCCAGGCTACTCTCCTGAGCACCCCCAAGCCCTAGGCTTTTTCCTGAAGTAAACATTTCACTGAGATCTAACCAGTAGGTAGACTTCAGAGTTCACCAGAGGCCCAGGATATTCTGGAAGGAAGCATAGTTGTTAACCTGCACTACCAGTTTGTTTGTTTGTTTTTAATTTCCCTGAAATGTGCCTTGTACTTTGAATAGGCAGTCAATCAACTTTGAATTGAGTTGAATTGAATTGTATTGAATGATGATGGCAACTAGTGTTGGGTGGAGGAGGGGATTCCATTTACCGAGGTTAATTTGACATTCTCTTTTTTCAGGAATATCTGTTTCATACTTGTAGATGGGTAATGGGGATGGTGGAAAATGAGAAGAGAGCTTAGAAAAATGATGGACGTAAATTTTCCCAGCTGCAAGGCAAAAAGAGAAGGGAGACAAGCATAAATATTGATACAAGGTTCATGAAATTTAAGATCCACTGAGCTAAATTGCATTCATTCCTGGATAACGTTGCCAGTACTTCCAGTCTTGCTGAGATGCCAGGAGAGACTGCCTACCCCCCATAGTTAGCCACCAAAGTTGCGGTAACAAAGGTGATTTGACAAGAGCCCTTTTTGACTTCTTTGAACGAGGGTGAGTGGAGTGGAGTGCCTTGTCCAAATGGGGTTTGGTTCTGCCTGTCATCCCTCGTGTCACTGGGAGATTGTTTGTGAAGCTCACATTGGATCCTGTCTGGGGAGGGAGCTGAAAGGCACAATTCATTGCTCCTGCCATCATTCAGTGCCAGGGTTTGGCCCAAATCAGTTGCTAGAGCCACTTTTCCAAGACAGTGTCCCTCTCCACCACGATTCCTCGTGGGCTCCCTGCCGCCCACCACTGCCTTCTGCATCTGCGTGCGCATCCTCCTCCCTGTTTTCCTGCCCCCCAAAGTCGACGTTCTGGGCCCTGGCCATGCAGGGCAGTTCACGTGACCCACAGAGGACAAGGCACTTTGTCTGTCTCCGTCTTTCCTTCTTGCTTCCCTCCTTCTGGACTTTGGGGATTTTCCATGAGGCCAAGGTAAAGATTAAGTGGCAGCATCCTTCCTGTCTATAGTCTCCCACACTGGAGTGGAACCAAGGGGAAGAGAGAAGAGTGGAGCCAGCACAAATTAAATGATGGCACTTCAGCCTCCTTATTCCCCCAGCCTCTTCAGAAAAAGGGACAAGTCAGTAACTAGACGTAGACAGAGCTTCAGGCAGAAGGGGGCCGCCGTGGAGGGGTAAATGGGGAGGGTTGTTTTGCAGCCGCCCTGTCAACTGTGCTAACACTCTGGTGCTCAGCATCCTTTTTGATTTCCTTGTCCAGCTCCTAACGCAGCGTTTGCTTGGTGGCTTGTCCCGCACCTCTCGCATCGTGTCTTTTCCCGCTTCTCCTGCCGCAAGACCCTGTGTTTCGCCGCCAACATTGCCGAGCCTTGGGGGTGGAACATTCCCTGTAGAAAATAAGGAAGACTTGCCTATAAAGAGTTTCCTTTGGGCTGCGTGGTACACAATGCTTTGAGTGTGACAAAAAGGGAAGTGAGATGTTCCCCCTTCTCACCACCCCCTACCTACCGCACCCACCCTGAGTCTGCCTCCCACCCCTCGGCAGCGTGCTGAGATCCTGCCCACAGGTTATGAGGCCCAGACTGCCCAGTCTCCGCCTTCCTGCGCCATGGGAACCCGAAATAGGAAGGACTCTTGTCCTAGAGAGTCTGGCTTTTGAAGTGGAACAGAACGGTGACGATGTTGAGACCCTTCTTCCACTTCAAAGGGAACAAGTTGGCTTCCAGGGCCACCTGAAACGGTGGGAGTTGACCCCATCCTCCTCATGCCACCCTCCACCTAGAAAGTCACCCTGAGAGAGGGAGGGTCAGCTGTGTCTGTTTAATCACAGAATCCCATAGCTGTAGGCCTAGAACCGAGAGCCAGCAAAGGACCTGGCTCATCAGCTGGGCGCTGTGACCACGGTGGCTCTGGGTCCAGCCTACCATGTAACTCACAGGATGGAAGAAAGGAAATTTGGAAACACACATGTTGGAGTTGCTATGCTGTTGAATCCTTAGGCCACTGTTTCCTGCCTGAGGCCCACCTCCAGAGACACAAGGACGCTGAGAGCCTCATAGATCAGCACTTTACTCAGAAAAGTTAGATCAGATCACAGATACCCTATACAGCACAAGCTTCCACTCACTGCAACATTTGGCTCAGCTATTCTGGGCAGAGGAATTTTCCGGTGTGCCGAGGGTTACACAGAAAGCCTTTTGGGTTCCTCCAACTTCTCCCTCTCCCCCTCCTATCTGCCCCTGTCTCCCCTACCCCTGCTGTTTGAAAATCTTTCTACAGAGACATTTAGGTTGGTGGTCTCCCTTTAGCAAAGCCTGCGATCCAGGGATCCAGCCATTATTTGCGAACTGAGAATCATAAGCCCTCAGGGTGAGCTCTTCTCACTATTGGTTGGTAAACTAGAGGTGCAGAGGGGACTGAGAGATTGGCTCAGTGTGGGCTGAACCTGGGACATCCTTTCAAAGTTGTTTTTCTGAAACGAAATCCCTGAAATTAGCTTGTTTTCTTGTTGGTTTAATTCTCCTAAAAGCTGGACACAGCAGGTATAGGGGGGAGAAAGAGTTAATTAAGGGTGCCAGTTACAAACTGGAAATTGACTGGACTGTGATTATTGTCATGAGACTCCATACCTAATTTGGGACGCTGTGGAGTCCATTCTGGGAGCCAGCTAGTTGGCTTCATAGTTTCTATTTCCTAGGCAGAGAGGGCTTTCTTTAAGGACTGCAGTGGCTGCCTTTTGAAATAATGCAGGTGAGCAAAGCCCTGTTATGAAGCTCATTTGGACATTTTGTATATTATTCTGGTCCCCCATGTTGCTGGAGTCCTAGGAGTACTTTCCCTGCCCCTCACCTTTTCTTCCTCTACACCACTTTCCTGGCACCTCCAACCCGTCCCCCAACTTCCTTGACTCACTCATTCAACAAACCTACTCCCTGCCCCCACTAGTAAGTGTAGTAAGAACAAACTTGGTCTCTACTCAGGAAGACCTGAGCTGGAGTCCCAGCTCTATAATTTATTAGCTGTGCCACCGCCTTGGGCAAGGTAGCCTCTCAGACCCTCGGTTTCTTCATCTGTTAAATGATGGTGACAGCACCTACACCACAGGGTTTGTGACTCAGCCAACACAGTGCCTGGCCCACAGCTGTTGCTCAGTTAATGGTAGCTGTTATTGTCAGCGGGTCTCAAGCCGAGCTTATTTCTAATTGAAGTATAATTAATGTACAATTCAAACACAGCCTTGCTAGCAAACTTCATCTGTTGTTTTTTTTCCCCTCCCCAAACTACCTGGATTTCTGTGCCTCTGTCTCCATATAAGGGAGTCCCCATTGAAGGAGCTGGTTTTTCTTCGGTCCCATGCCCTGTTTTCCTGGTGGTGTTTTTTCCCTGCCGACCCGGCTTATTTATCTCTCTTTCTTTCTTTTCATCATCTCCCTTGGAATCTTGGGGTAGGTAGCAATAGTGAGTTGAGGAAAGATTTACAAGCCAATGAAAGGTCAACTCAGACTCTTCCTGGACCAAGAAAGCTCTATGTGACACAGAGGGCAGATTAATATATCAGGGAATTCCAGTATCAGCTAAGCTCCGGATTTAAGAAGGTTTTTTTTTTTATTTTTGCTCAAATAATGTTCTTGATGACCTATAAATGTGGTATGCACTTTGTTCTGTCTACCACACGCAGCTTAGCATGAACACCTTGTTCAGGGAGTTTGTGACCTGAAGATAACATGATATCCTGAGATTGGGATTGTCTCCCAGCTAAACTGGGGTGAAGGAAATCACCATCCTGGGCTAGTGCATGCAGTAGGTTTGCTTGGGTAGATCTCTTTGTCGGTCCTTTGCAAATAGAATGGCCCTTGTGCACGTATTACCACCGGTGGGATCCAATGGGAGCTCCACGTCATAGTGAAAAATGTTGGCTGTTCGGTGGCATGACTGCACGGGCAGCCTGAAGAAAACTAAGGCCTTCAGACTGGGCTTAACTGGGGCCTTGGCCAGGGTGTCTGTGCCAGGTACCTGGTTAGGTGAAATATCCTGAAGCAAATAATAATTACCTTCTTTGCTGATAAGAGGCCCCAGTACTTTTCCAATAGCTTGATTGCACTAGGGTATTTCTTTGGACCATAGCCTGAATCACCAACTGATTCATGGGTACTGGCCCTAACTTCATCCAAACTATTGTATGTGTGGTGAAACCCAATGTTCTTCTTACGGCCCTGAGTTGGTGTAAATAATACTCCCAGTTGCATCACCTGTCCCTTGTTTGGTCTAGGTTGCTCCATCTGGCTGCAATTCTGCTTCAGACCACCAGGTGGCCTCACTTAGGAAAGAGCAGGATAAAAGGACCTCAAACCTCTGATGGCTTTTTTTTTTTTAAGCTTGACGCTTAAAAGAATGAAAATATATTTTGATGGTAACATGTGTAACTCTTAGTAGGCAACAGTCACCTCATTTTCCCTGTGATTTGGAATCTGTTTGTCTGTGAAGTACCCTGTAACCCCGTGTGTGGCTGGACCAATCACAGGGCGGGTGTTCTCCTGGGATGGTTTATATTTAACCTTGGTTTGTAGTTTTGCTGTCATTTGCTGTTCATAGGACAGTAACAAAATCTTGTTTTTAAAAATAGGAACATGAGATCCTGGATGATGTTGAATAGGGTGTTGAGACCAAAGAGAAAAGGGCTGGCATCTTGCGGTCACTGCAGTGCCCACTCCCCTACTGTCTCCTCCCCACCTCCTCTGTCACCCACCTGGCCCCCAGCTGCCCCCTTGTACATGTTCCCCCACTCATCTGAGTTCCTGGACACTCATGCTCTCCTCCATACATGCACACTGGCATGTACAGATTAGCTAGTCCGTGCATGTCACAGATCTGTGCATGTGTCAGTACACGGACAGGTACATCCGTAGGAGGAGGTGAGTGGATAGATGCTGCGGATGGGGGCAAGCCAGTGGACAAGCTGGCTGGGTGAGGGGACATGCAACTGACAAAGTCTGTGTGCAGGAGAGAGGCTGAGAAGGCAGGCACCAGGAAGGAGTGAGGGTCCTGATGGTGAGGGCGGGTGTCCAGGGAGGGCGGCCTGTGACAGCACTGCAAAGACACGGGAGGTATGCTGGCGGACATCCGAAGAAGAGCTTTTAAAACCAGCGCCGCCCTCTACTGAAGGCTTCCTACCTCCTGTAATGGCATTTGTACTTCTCATTTCTCTAAGAAATCAGTTCCATTTGGTTTTTACCAATCTCCAGAGCCCTCTTTGGAGATGCCAGTTGGCACAAGAAAGTGCTGAACTGTTTACAGTCCCAGACTAAGGTTCAGGGAGGGGATGTGGTTTAACTGAGCCACAAAGCCCGGTACAGGACTCATTTGCATGCCGCTGACGCCATGTGACGCAGCCGGCTCCTCCTATATAAAGAAGAAGGAGCCGAAATATCTCCGAGTCTGGGTTGGACTGGCGGCCGTGGAGTTTTTGACACACCAGGTGACACCCCTCGAGTCACTTCCCTTCAACTCTGGAACGCCCGACCGGCTTTGGGTTCGCTCGGCAGCCTTCGCCCCCCTCCTAGCCCCAGGGCCCGACGCGCAGAGCCCAGCCCCGTCCAGCGCGCCAGCAGCCAGCGGCTGCCCAGCCCGCCCAGCCCAGCCCGCAGCCCGCAGCCCGGCCAGAGCTCCCCGGCAGCCCGAGCCATGAATACCGAAATGTATCAGACCCCCATGGAGGTGGCGGTCTACCAGCTGCACAATTTCAACATCTCCTTCTTCTCTTCCCTGCTTGGAGGGGATGTGGTTTCCGTTAAGCTGGATAACAGGTAACCCCTGGCCACAGCTCCCAAGCCCGGGCGCCGGCGGGGGCTGGGCTGAGAGCGGGATCTCCGAGCGAGCCGTGCGCCGCCGGTCCCCGTTCCCCGCGGTGCAGCATCCTGGGAAGGGGCGGGGGTAGGGGACGCAGGGAAGGGGGGGGTCACCGCCGCGCTGGGATCCGCCGTCGGAGCGTCCCTGCGGCCGCTGCACCGTAAGAACGAGCTGCTGCAGCCGGGGGCGGAGGCAGAGGGGCAGTGGGCCTGGGCTGGGCAGGGGGGCTAGCCGCGCGCCGTGCGCCGCTGGGGAGCAGGCCGGAAGCTGTCGAGCCGAGGAGGAATTCCTAGCTAGCTTCGGAGCTCGGTAGGTTTGCCTGGGACCTTCTGGGCCGGCGCCGGAATGGGCTGGCGGCCGGGGACTCCCTGGGCCGCGCGCCCCCATTGTTTGCATGTCGCCGAGCAGGCCTCGCTGGCCCGTGCGCCCCTGGACCCGCGCGCTGCTCCACGCGGAGCTCTGGGCGGTGGCGGCGCGGAGCCGGTCTGGGTGGGGAGGTGCAGCTTCCTGCAGGGGCCAGAGAGGGACCTAGGGACAAAGTGCCCGGAACTTCGGGCCAGCGAGGCGATAGAGAGGAAGAGCTGGGGCAGATGGAGGACTTTGTGGCCACCGCTACCAGGTACTCAGACTGGAACCAAGTGGGTAACGCAGTCGCTTTCCTTTTTGTCTTGGCAGTGCCTCCGGAGCCAGCGTGGTGGCCTTAGACAACAAGATCGAGCAGGCCATGGTGAGTGGCATCACTGCGTCATTCCCATCCCCAGACCTGGCTACTGCTTATGTAACTCAGGGTGGCAGTGAGCGGGTGGGTGCAAAAGCCAAGCGCCCGAGGAAGCTGACAGCCTGCCTCCTGTCCCCTTGGAGGCCTTAGCTAGAGTCCCATCAGAGTGGCACCTTTTAGGGCATTTCCAGGCCACCCTTGCTGGACCCTCTCCTTTCCTCCTCCTTCTCCCATCCCAGGGCTTTGCAGCAGCCTCTGGCTCCCTCCTGGGCCCGTGGCAGGGCAGGGAGCTCAGACCCTTGGATTTGTCTGCATCCCACAGTTGGCAGGGGCCAGAGCTCATTGGATGCCACCGCACTGCAGTGCCTCTGCAGAGCCTGGGCTGGGGTCAGGAGTTGGGAGGAAACAGGAAGCAAAGCACCCCACCCCTTCTCCCTCCTTCACCAGGTAGAGGTCGTACTCCACCAAGCAGCCAAAATGGCTGCAGGGGATTGGGGCCTCCAGCAGTTTTAGCAAACACTTTATTGTGCCCCGGAGCCTAATGACACAGCTCTCCGCCCCCAGTGCAGTCATCTGAATTCAGAGAGGATGAAGCCATCCGGGTACCTTCCCCCAGGGCCAGTGTCCTTTCCGGCCAGGCTGCAGGACAGCTGCAGCTCAGTATGCTGGGTCCTGTGGACAGGAGAAGTCTCCAGAAGAGCCCATTATATTCTCCTGGTGGAGATGGGTAAAGCAGACCAACAGTACAGGGTGCATTGCAGGTGTTCCCTGGGATCTGGGCCAGCCGCGGGACCTTATGTGGAAATGGGGATATAGCATACCACCGCCAACCAGCAGAAGTCTCACCCAAAAGTCTCCCAGGAGGCCAGCTTTGAAAGTCATCAGAAACTTACAGGGGGGAATTCCTATGTAGTTCAAAGCTGGGCTCCCAACTCAGGCGTGGCCCCGATCACGCAGCTCTCCTGAGCGAAGGTTTAGGTGCTTCGGAGAAAGGGGCAGGAGGACCAGGGCTGCGGGGCCAGCATTCCGAGGGGCTGCTGAGGGAAGGCTGGAGGTTGGCAGCATGAGGGACAGCGCAGGCGCCCCAACGGCCAGGAGAAGGTGCCGCAGAGGGGCCGCCGCGGCTAACGGATAGCTTTGTCGTGATCTCCTCCGGGACAGGATCTGGTGAAGAATCATCTGATGTATGCTGTGAGAGAGGAGGTGGAGATCCTGAAGGAGCAGATCCGGGAGCTGGTGGAGAAAAACTCCCAGCTGGAGCGTGAAAACACTCTCTTGAAGACCTTGGCGAGCCCAGAGCAGCTGGAGAAGTTCCAGTCCCGTCTGAGCCCCGAGGAGCCAGCTCCCGAAACCCCAGAAGCACCCGAGGCCCCCGGTGGTTCTGCGGTGTAAGTGGCTCTGTCCTCAGGGTGGGCAGAGCCACTAAACTTGTTCTACCTAGTTCTTTCCAGTTTGTTTTTGGCTCCCCAAGCGTCATCTCACGTGGAGAACTTTACACCTAGCATAGCTGGTGCCAAGAGATGTCCCAAGGACATGGCCACCTGGGTCCACTCCAGTGACAGACCCCTGACAAAGAGCAGGTCTCTGGAGGCTGAGTTGCATGGGGCCTCGTCACCCCAAGCCAGCGAGCCTCTAATGCCACCGCGCCCTGGGGGCTCCCAGGGCCTGGGCAACTTAGCTGCAACTGGCAGAGGAGAAAGGTAGTTTGAGGCAGGCCGCCAGTTTGCTCCAGAAAGTCTAAGGGGTCTGGTTTTTCATTTCCATGGACATCTTCAACAGCTTCACCTGACAACGACTGTCCTATGAAGAAGCCAGTTGTGGTTTAAGCAGAGGCAGCCTCTCTCTCTTCCCCTGCCTCGCCAAGGCAGGGCCACAGTTGGGAGAGATTGAGCCAAGTCAGCCTTCTGTTGGTTAATATGGTGTAATGCATGGCTTTCTGCACAGCCCAGTGTGGGATTACGGCTTTGGGATGACCGCTTACAAAGTTCTGTTTGGTTAGTGTTGGCATAGTTTTTCTATATAGCCATACGTGCGTATATATACCCATAGGGCTAGATCTGTATCTTAGTGTAGCGATGTATACATATACACATACACCTATGTGTTGAAGGGCCTAACCAGCTTTGGGAGTATTGACTGGTCCCTTATCTCTTAAGGCTAATTCTTTGACTGTGTTCATCTACCAGGCTGATCCAGTTTGTCCTTTAGGTTAAGTAAAACTAAAGAGTAAAGGTGGGGGGGGGCACCCTCTGAATGCCTTGCTGCTGCAACCTTTGCCCCATCTGTCCCCTGAAGACATGTGAGGTCCTCTTTTGAATGCCAAACCCACCATTCACTGGTGCTGACTACATAGAATGGGGTTGAGAGAAGATCAGCTGGAACTCCACATTGTCATTCGAAAACTTTTTTTTTTTTTGGAAAACTTGCAAATGAACAGAATGAGTAGCTTGCCGGTGTCCTCTTGTGGACAAGGATAGACAAGGGAATGGCTTTGACCCGACGGTGCCTGGGTGATGTGCTCAGGGAGCTTGTCTCTAGGGAGTTCTGTGGCAGTGAGAACACTTTCCACTTTCTGACATCTTATCCTGATGTTATGTCTCCAGGATTTGGACTTTGATGTTTCAAATGTAGCTTGAAATTTCAATAAAGTTTGCTCTTTTTTTTTCTAAAAATAAACCTGGTGTCTTACTGAGTTTAAAATGGAGTGGGCGGTAGGGGCCCCAGGGGCACTGGTTTTCTGACTCGCTGTCCGTTCACCGGCACCCCCTGAGTGGCAGGCCTGTGCTACAGCCATGATCTTGTGTAACTGTCACAACACCCCCATTGTACGGGTGAAGAGGCTGAGGCTCAGCCCGTTTAAGTGACTTGCACAAAGTCACACAGCTATTATGGCGAGTTGGGACCCAATCTTCCATCCATCCCTCTGTCCTGCTCCTGCTTTCATATAACAGCTTCGGAGTGAGTGGCGAGGTGACTACTAACACAACTTCAGCTCGAGGGGGTGATTCGGGAGGAAGGATACCCCAAGAAGGTCCAAAAGAAAAGGACAGGGGGTCCATGTGAGGGAGCATGAAGTGAGGAACTGAATAAATGTGAGTGGGCCCCTTCCCTCTTTTGAAACATCATCCAGATTACTTGGTGCATTCTCTTTAATACCAATCCACAGGAGACCCCTGACATGGGCAAAGGAGCTAAGAGGGCCTCAGTGAGGAAAGGACACAATGTATGCGGTGGCCCAAACCCCATCCCTCTCCCCCAAGGAAAGATGCTCTCAAGCCCTGCTGCCCCACTTGTCACTGCTGAAAGTTCACTCACAAAACCCACCAGCCTCGTGGGCACGGCCAAGTCTAACGATCCCGACTCCACTTCCCTCTTCTGCCTCTCTTTGAAGTTCATCCTCACCCATCACCCTTTCCCTGGCCCCATGTCTCTGGCATCTGGCGTCCTGCCATTTCTGATTCTGGGCATTCATTGTCTCCTCCACCACGCCCTAACCTGGAGCCACTGAGCTGTGTTCTAAGCCCCCTGGTTTCCCAGGGGAGGCTATCACCCCAAATGTGAGTGACTCCATTCAATCTCAGCTTCCTACAACATATGCACCTCCCGCTTTGTCACTTGAAATTTAAAAGAACTCCTTGATTTTCCTGAGCCATAAACCTCAAGGAGCAAGAGGTGTTGGCTCCCTTTCTTGCACCCGTCGCTGCCTAAATACTTTCCAAATGTCAGGCTTCCTTCACCGTAGAGGTCGTACATGTTGGCCTGTTCATTCCGAATCACTAAACCGCTTAGGACGTTACAAACCCCTGCTTGCTGGCCTCTCAAATCCCAACTTCCCTCCCTGCTTCTCACCTCCCTACTCATGATGCCAAGTTCATTGTCTGCACCTGCCCATTTGGTTGATTTTGGGGCTGTGCAGATTTCACAGTTGCTGGGACGGACACAAACTGAATCAGGCAGCTACTCCCCTATTTTCCCCCACCTCTTGCCCCAACCGGGCCCCCCCCAAGTTCCCACTTACTCCCATCCCATCTCCCTCTCAGGAAGAACTGAGAGACTTCTCGACTCTTGGGCTCATCTGCAGACTTACAACGCCCTGATTTCCAGCCAAACAAGAACCAACCGATGAAAAAAGCAATCTCAGAAGATGCCCCAGCAAGTATACAGCCCTCTCTGGTCATCTAGCCCTTCCCTACGAGAAAGGGGAAAAAACGTACCCACAGTCACACAGTGGGAAAGAGAGAACAACTTGGCTTCCTAGGCAACCGTGACTAAACAGAGACAAACACTGCAACTTCTAAGGCCGCAGCGGTTGCTAGAGTAGATAAGAGGAACTTTGTGGCTGTTTGTTAGTCACATAGAGGAGCAGCTCTTGTTGTTGTTCCACAGAAAACCAAGCAGGGGTGGGGAAAGGCAAAAGAACACATTGCTCCTGGAAAGACCTTCACAGGCTTTGGGGTTCTGGGCTCAGCTGGTCCAGCTGGACCCAGAACAAGGAAAAGAACCAGAAGAGCAGCAGCCTTAATGGTCCCCTGCCTGGACATGCCCCCTCTCCCAGGACCCTCCTATCTATCATCTCATCTAATCCTCACGCAGCCAGCCCTTAGAAAAAGAGGCACTTAAGATTCACCTCCATTTCACAGATAAGAAAACTGAGAGCCAGAGAGCTCCGTGCTACTCCCATGGCTCCCCGTGATCCCATGGGGCAGTGGTTCCCACAGCCTTGTCAACAAGGGCGCCTTTTAAATGTCAAAACTCTTCTCAGATCTCCCCCAACCTGAGAGTGGTTGAACTCTTAGTATAGTCATACCTCACTTTATTGTGCTTCGTGGCTACTGCATTTTGTTTTTTTCTTTTTTACAAATTAAAGGTTTCTGGCCACTGTGCGTCAAACAAATCTATCAGTGCCATTTTTCGAACAGCATTTGCTCACTTTCTGTCCCCGTGTCACATTTTGGTAATTCTCGCCATATTTTAAACTTTTTCACTATTGTTATATTTGTTATGGTGATCTGTGATCAGTGATCTTTGATGTTACTATGACTCACTGAAGGCTCAGTTGATGGTTAGCATTTTTCAGCAATAAAGTATTTTTTAATTAAGGTGTGCACATTGTTTTTTAAGCCATAATGCTATCGCACACTTAATAGACTACAGTATAGTGTAAACATAACTTTGATATGCACTGAGAAACTAAAAACTTCATGTGACTCGCTTAATTACGATATTTGCTTTATGGCCGTGGTCTGGAACTGAACCCGCAGTATCTCCAAGGTATGCCTGTATTCTCTGAGAAAGAGAGAGAACACGTAATGACAAGCAGTGACTGTGAATTCAATGGGGCTTTTAAAGGAACTTAACTGTATTCGCCACAAAAGCATAGAGGTGGATTTGAAAAGTAGAACAGAAATGTGGGTGGTAGATTATTTACAGACAAAGACCTCAGGGGTGCAAGGTGCAGGGCTCCCAGGCTGGAAACCACCACAGAAGAGGGTGTTTCTGGTTAGGCTCCAAGAAGGAACCCAGGGAGTGAGCAGATGAGGAATCGGGGCCACTGGGACATGGCGTGTAAGGGAGAAGGATTCTAGAAAGACCATAGGAAATAACGTGCACAACCCAATGTCTCTTAGGGTATTTTGAAGTGTCCTAACATAATCCTACTTATCCTGGAAAAATCTTGATTTCAAATCTCACCTCCTCTCCTCCTAGTTGGTTAGAAATCGATGGACATAATTATTGCTTTGTAGACAGCCTAGTTCCTCAGGTTGTCTCATGCAGAGCTGCTCGCTGGAACCCAAATACTTAACAATTAACTACCTCTGTTAGATCAGGCAAAGCTTGACAGAGAACGCCACCAGTCAGCTATTCCAAGCAGAAGCGGTTTCCAGGGAAGAGCTCGCTGGGAGGGGCCATCATAACAATGATTAAGTAATAATAGCTGGCACATGGCACTTCCTTTGTGTCAGACAATGTTCTATAGGCCCTTTTACTTCTATTGCCTCTTTTAATCATCTCTGCAAACCTATGAGGATGTACCATTAAGATCTCCATTTTACAGATGAGAGAACGAGAAGACAAGGCACAGAGAGGTGAAGCAACTTGCCCGAAGTCCTATAGCAAGTGAATGGCCAGGCCACGATGGAGGGGAGGGGAGATGGATGCATTGAGAAACTGGCTGGAAAATCTCAACAGTTTTCATAATTCCCCCTAAGTCACCAGAGGTGTTCTGGGGGTGGGGTGGGGGGAGGTAGAAAGGAGACCACCCCCAACTAGCAGAGGGACTAACATGAGATTAAAAATGACCAATGAAGCTGGCTGGATGGAGTGAATAGGAAAGGAGGAAAGAGGAAGAATGCGAGGCCAACTTGGCTGGCTCCCAGCCAGTTGAATCGAGCTAGGACCTAACGGGTCTGAGGGAGCCATGGTAAGCTTCTGAGCGGGGAAGTGATGTGATGCCAAAGATATTTGCAGAAGATGGGTCCTGGCAGCTGGGGAGGCTGGAGCAGAGAAAGGCTAGCCGAAGGCAAGCCAGCTGTTGCGGTAATCCAGGTGTGAGGTGATAAAGGCCAGCCGGGGCAGGGAGGGGGTCGTGGAAAAGAGACAAAGGGACAAAGCCAAAAGGCACTGTAGGGCAGTGTTTCTCCAAGTGTGGTCTGCAGTCCACTCACCTCAGGTTTGTTGGGAAGTTGGTTTAAAATGCAGATTCCAAGCCCTACCCCCAGACTAAAGAGGGGAGCGGGCGGGGCTTGGGATTGATAACGCTAACAAGCTCCCCTGGTCATGCTGGAGGATGTGAAAGTTTGAGGAACCACCACTAAGTGAAAAAATTATCAGCATGACCTGGTAATAAAGTGAGTTGGGATGAGAAAGCAAAGTAGCCACAGGTCAAGGATGACTTGAAAGTTTTGTGTTTTCTCTTCCTTTCAACTGTGATAAAATATATATAGCATAAAACGTACCATTGCAACCATTTTTAAGTGTGCAGTCCAGTGGCATTAAGTACATTCACATTGTTGTGCAACCATCGTCACCATCCATCTCCAGGACTTTCTCCTCCTCCCAAACTGAAACTCTGGACCCATTAAACACCAACTCCCCTTTTCCCCTCCCCGCAGCCTCAGGTGACGTGAAAGTTTGGAGTCCAGAGGATTGAGAGACAATGGAAGCACCGAAGAGGCAGGGGTGTAGGAAAAGGCTGCAGATTTGCCAAGGGAAGATGAATTCCAATTTTGAACTCTGGCTGAGCTAAGCATATTTCCATATGGAAATATCCCAGAACCAGCCATGGAAAGAAATGTGAGGTCTGAGGCTGGAGCACCAGATGCGGTGTGTCTGCGTGTCACAGGGGCTGGAGTGATGCGAGTGGATGTGCACCCCAGGAAGTGGGTGCAGAGGAGGCCAAGCAGAAAGCCCAGAGCCATGCTTCAGAGGCCGCCCACAGTGAGGAGGGAGGGCCGGCTGGGAGGTGTCAGAGAAAGACAAGAAAAGCCCCAAGGGAACACTGAGGTTTTTCTGATCTCCTCCCCATCTTTATCTTTTGGTCTATTCTTTTTGACATTTCCTCTCCAGAGTCCTTAGCAAAAACCCCACCAGCTTATTAAATTAAATTAATTCTTAAAGGTCATTTTGGGGTAGAATGAGGCAGCTGAGATAGTCTAGGAAGAGGAGTCAGGAGTCCTGGGCTGTTGTCCTGGTCTTTGGCTAACGAGCTATAGGACCTTGGGCAAGTCATCGGTGTCCTCGCCAGACGTGAGCTTCTCAATCTGCAAAACAAAGCAGTTACCCAGGATCGATTCTCAGCCACGTGCCTAGGAAGTACCCGGGCCAGGAAGAGCCCTCTAGGCATGAGATTTGTACAGCTACCTCCTGGCTCTAGGCCTCAGTTTTCCTTCCAGTCCCCAGATTCTCTTCATCCTCATATCGAGTTCTTATCAAGTTGTTGAAGAAAAAGCCACTTTTAAAGACAGATACATCGCTCAGCACCCCGACACTCCACGTGATTTTGTAGAGGAAGGAATCACCTACAGCCTTATTTCCCAGCCTTTCTCATTGCATGAATCACTTCTGGTTGCCTATATTGTGACAACACACTTACGAGCTGTGGGTCACCAAACTCACATGGGAGGGAGGTGGGTGGGTGGCACAGAGGTCATCTTGGGTAGGCAGAGGGAATCGGTTCGCCTAGGAAACACTTGTGACTGATGCAGATAAAGAGAGAGGGCAGGAAAGGAATGAAAAAGAGATGACTTTGGAGAGAGTGGGCAGGATAGGACAGGAACCAGAAGAGGAGGAATGTGGGCCCCAGGGGCAGCCCCAGACCCTTAGACCTTCCTCAGCATGGCTCCTCTGCCGGGAACTTCCTGCTGCCACTGCCTAAGAACAAACAGGACAAATTCTCCACCAAAGATTGACTCTGTGGGTCCCGAACTGTCCCAAACATCTCTTCTTTGCCGTCCTTTGCCATCCAGAACCCAGACATCTCAAGGGCAAAGCTAGCCTAACCGTCGTGCAGAAGCATCTCGAGGGACAAGCAATGTCCCAGCGAGTTAAGTCACACCTGGGATCAGAGGACAGAGTAATACGCCATCAGTGCTGGGCGGGGCCCTTGAGATCAACTGTCCCAACCTCCTCATTTCCCAGAGGAGGACATGGACGCCCGGACAGAGAAACAGGCTTGTCCCAGCCACTCATGCAGTAGGCAGCAGGGCCAGGACGAGCCCATGAGTTACAGATGACCCTTTTGCTCTAGGCCTCAGGGTCCCCATCGGTAAAGGGAGGAACTGGGCCAGAGCAATGATTATTAACTTTGGCTGCACATTGGAATGACCTGGCAAGAGTTTAATGGAATGCTGGTGTCTTGAACTCCGTCCCCAGAAATGTTGATAAAATCGATGTGGGATTGTAACCTGGGCACCGGCACTGGTCAGCTCCCCAGGTGATTCCTGGATGATCTGTGAGGATGGTTTCAATCTTGACATCCATTCGTGCCACACACATTGGCACCTGCTGGGTGCCCTGCCCTCTGCTAGGCACGGGCCAGGGCAAACCCGGGCCCTGTGATCCTGGTGCTGGTTTCCTGTCTCCATGTGGAGAGGGCAGATGAGACAGGCTGCTCATATTAACAGGCCTGTTTACAGGCAGCTCTACTCTTTCTCCAGGCAGCTTCATGATTAATAAAGGAGATATTCTTATCTCCTGTCTGACTCATATGTATGTCTCTCTTGATCAATTCTGATTTCAGGCAGAAGAAAAAAGATGCTATTTATCAGCCTCCTCAAACTCTAAAACATTCTGCTGGGGATGATGAGCAGTATACAAATAACCCTATGGCCCCTTGTCAGCCTCGTTTGCAGGCTTCTCCTCCTCTAAATGTTGGAGCGCCTCTGGGCTCGGCTCTACCCTACTTTCTCGCTCTGGTTGGTTCCATCTATTCCCAAGGTCCTAAGTAGCATCCCCCCATTAATGACTCCCAAATTTATATTGCCAGTCCTAAGCATTCCCCTGAATTCCAGGCTCAAATATTCGACTGTCTCCTTGACAGCCCCATATGTATGTTTCACAAGTACATCAATATCTACCTGATAAAAATCAAAGTCTTGACTCCCAACTCCCCCAGTGTATCCGACCTCAGTGTAAGGCACCACCATCTACACAGCTGCTCAAACCGGACGCTTGATTCCTCCCTCCCCCTCAGCTCCCACATCTAATCCATCGCCCAGCGTGACCCACTCCACCTCCGAAAACACACCCTGAATCCCTCTACTTCTTTCCAGCCCCATCACGGCTCCCTGGTCTAAGCCACCCTCATCTCTCACATGGAGGCAAAGGCCTCACACATTGGTCTCCCTGCTTGCACACTGGCCCTTGTCCACTTCCACACAGCAGCCAGAGCGACTTTCTTAATGCAAAACTAGATCCTAGTATTCCTTTACTTTAAGCTTATCAGAGGCTTATCATTGCACTTACAATAAAGTCCAAACTCCTTTGCATGGCCTACAAGTGCCTATGTGATCTGGCCTCTGCTGACCTCTCCAGCCTTTACGTGTGTCACTCCCCCGTTCTTACCAAGCTCCAACCCTCCTGAGTGTCTTTCATTCCTGAAACACACCTCAGAGCCTTTGTGCACGTGGTTCCCTCAGTCCAGATGCTCCCACCAGCTCTGCCACCCGACTCTCTGCATGGCTGCTCCTGTCCTTTGGCTGTCTCCCTTCCTCTGACAGGTCTCACCCCTAACCCTATCTACAGAAGTTTCCCCCATTATTGTTTCTTTCCTTGCACTTATCCCAAATGGGAATGACTAGTTCACGTATTTTTGTTTGTTGTTTCTCCCTCACTGCACAGGAAGCTCCCTGAAGGCAGGACCCACACCTGTTTTGCTCACCACTACATCCTCGGAGCTGAATCCAGGACCTGACACATGCTGATCAGCAAAAAAAAAAAAAAAACAAAAAAAAAACAAATTTATGGGAGGTTCAGATGTTGTAGCAGGTGATGGTAGGTCAGGGAAGAAATTTTGGATGGGGACACGGAGGGAGCTTTCCCAGTTTTCAAATCACACATGTAAATTTGTCTGTTGATTATGTCAATTATGAAAGCAACAAATTGTTTATTCTTTCAACAATTTTCAATTGAGCCTGTCCTATGTGTCAGACACTGGCCTAGGCACTGAGGATACTGTGACAAATCTGAGAGTGTGATGTGGGTTCTCTTGGGGCTTACTGTGAAGGGAAACTGCATACAGCCTAGTGGTATTCCCATACCTCTTGCCTAGAGAAATCCCCTCTGTTATCCCTTAAGGCAGTCTAAATGCTCACTTTTCTCCAATTTTAACCTATAAAACTTCACCCCATTACCTGGAGCCACTTGTCAAGCTCCAGTCTCATTTTAGGGAGAGTGTATAGTATTAGTTACGATTAGCTCTGGTTGCAATAACAGAAAAAAATAATAATAGTTGCTTTAAAAGGATAGATGTTCATTTATCTCTCCCATAAGAAAAGTCTGCAGGTAGGCAGTCCAGGGTTGATAGGGTGACTCTATAAAGTCACCAGAGACCCAAATTTCTTCCAAGTTGCTGCTCCACCAGACTTATAGCATGTTGCCTCATTGTCCACAATGGCTGCTCAAGCTCCAGCCATTGTATCCACAATCCAGACAACAAAAAGGAGGAAGGGGAAGAAAAAATCACTGCTTCCTTTTGAGGGAGCTTGCGAGAAACACTGTACAACACTTCTACTTACATCTCATTGGCTAGCTCTTAGTCTGGCCACTCCTCCTAAGGGAGGCTTTCTTTGACTGCATACATGGCCACCCCCAAAGAAATTTAAGTTTCTGTTTTGTGAGGTTTTTTTTTTGAAGCTGCATCTGTTATCTATTGCCACGATAACACTGCATAGCAAACAACCATCGGAATCAGTAACATAAAACAATAAATATTTATTTAGCTCATGAGTCTGTAGGGCTCAGCCTATTTGGACTGGGCTTAGTTCCTTTCAACCAAGCTCACTCACGTGCCCTGATCTTTTCCTAGAACCAGCTTTTGGTTTTATTGACTTTTTTCTACTTTTCTATACTTTCTATTTTATTACTTTCCATGTTTGCCTTTATAATTTTCTTTTTCTCTGCTCACTCTGAGTTTCACTTGCTGTTTTTCTAGTTCTTAAGATGAAAGATTAGGGTATTGATTTGAAACTTTACTTAAATATAGATAGATGTTTACAGCCATACATTTTCTACTTAGCACCACTTAAGCTGTATAAGTTTGATACATAGTGTGTTCTTTTTACTCATCTCAAAGTTTTGCTTGTGATTTATTTTTTGATCCAGTGTTTAACTTGGTGTTGTGTAATTTGCACATATTTTTGCATTTTTGTGGGGTTTTTTTAATTGAAGTATAGCTGAGTAACAATATTATATTAGTTTCAGGTATAAAACAAAGTGATTCAATATTTTTATAGATTATACTCCATTTAAAGTTATTATAAAATAATGGCTATATTTCCCTATGCTGTGCAATATATCCTTGTTGCTTATCTATTTTATACATAGTAGCTTGTGTCTCTTAATCTCCTACCCCTGTCTTGCCCCGTCTCCCTTCCCTCTTCCAACTGGTAATAAGGAAGAGAAGAATACATGTTGGAGTAAACAACCAGAAGTTTCTTCTCTGGGTGTTTGGATATACTGAAAGATGAGAAAGAGAGAGAAGAAGAAAAGAGGAAGAAGGCATAAAAAAGTGCATCATAAAAGGGTCTGTGGCCATTGACTTCCACCTAAGGGGATGTACCAGAGCTGGCAGGCAGGTGTGGTCTATGCCCTGGGAAAAGAGCGAGTCCGGCCTCACCCCACCAACCATCACTGTCTTCCACCCTCCAACGTCACACTCAAGACACGAAATTCCCTGGCGGTCCAGTGGTTAGGGCTCCGTGCTTTCACTGCAGGGGTCAAAGGTTCGATCCCCGGTCAGGGAGCTAAGATTCCGCATGTCGCACAGCCCAGCCAAAAAGAAAGAAAGGAAGAAAAGCAGACAGACAGGCTGCGTGGAGAAGATGCTCATTTGAGGGGATTATTTTCTATGGGAATGTAGCATTTTGCAGAGCTAAAAGATTTTTGTGGGTGAAAATTACCCAATCACACCTAGTTCCCCAAACCTAGGAATACAGGATCTGTTTCAACAGCCTTCAAACTTGCTGAAGAGCAGTTGCCAACCTTATGGAGAACGACATAGACAATTCAGTGTCCCCTAAAGACAGACTGCTCCCTCAATTCCCTTCTCCTTCTAACTCCAAAGGCTTCCGTGTCATATCGTCAGTGGCTGCCTTGCAGAGGGTCCAAGAATGGGTTTATTTTGCTTTTAGCAAAAAGCAAGGGACTCTTTAGAACTTTGGTCATCGGGGCTCCCAATTGAATTCTTCTACAAGAGTTTCCTTTGAAGGTCCACAGTTTAATGACTTTCGATCTCCCCCATCAAGCCTGTGAAATGCGACACCAGGGCATGATTGGGGAATGCTGAGGAAACTAGGACTTAAAGAAAATATTTTTCCCGCCTCTGGGCAGAGCCCATTCTGGTACCAGGCTGAGCTGTGGAAGTTTGTCACCTGACCCTGCCCATCCAGCTAGCAAGAATTCCTCAGGCAAAACATAAGTCCTGTTCCTCCCACGAATGCTGAACATTCTGGTTTTTGCCCTTAGGAAGAAACCGGTAAATAACTGCATTCTCTTCTCCCGGTTGCATACCCCCTTCCTTGCAAAACCAAAGAATTGGGTCACATTATCTAAGTCTATGTGGTTTAGAAGGGCTCGACATCAAGCTTCAAATTGTTGTCAGACACACATGTCGGAGCACAGCCTGTGTTCTCCTGGGCGACACGAAGGGAAGCTGCTGAGTTCCAAAGTTCGGCAAGTTGTTTTTCCATACACTTCTGATCATCTTAACCCATGAGACCTATTTCCGTTCCTCTACTAGAGAGGCATTAAGCTCTCTTGGGAGTACGTAAAACTAGCCCAGACAGGCACACCGTTAGGGTATGGAAAAGGGAAAGTTCCCAGAAATCCCTGTCATCAAATTACCAAAGCCACCCCCGCCCTTTGTAGATTCAGTCATTCAGTCACCCACTTGTTTGTTCAATAAATATTAATAGAGAACATATTGTGTGCCAGGCTCTCTGACAGATGAGGTTCCTGATCTCCTGGAGCCTACATTCTAGTGGAGGGAGACAGACAATCAAGAAACAAACAAGAGCAACATCAGGTAGAGAGGAAGCTGAGGCTGTGAGAGAGGAAGGGACTTGCCCAAGATCACACGGTCCATGTCTTCTGACTCCTGGTCCCTTATTTTTTCATTGAACATACACTGAGTGTTGAGGACCTACCATGTGCCAGGCATAATGCTAGGCGCTGAGGATATAAGACAAATAAGACAGGCAAGGTTCCTGTCCTTACAGAGCCTATAGTATAGTCAGGGAAACCAACCATAAATAAACACACAGAAAACCATAGAGACTTACTGTTTCTAGTCCAGTATGTAAGGAGCTTAGAAGTCACCACTCCATCCAACAACAAGTAAAAGGCTTAGATTCATAAGACAAGTCAGATCACTGGGTAAACTGCTGCCCCCCAAACTGGAGAGACAGGCAAGCAGATACAGACTCACAACTTAGAGCAGAAACCTCCATGGGAACCAGTACTGGGGTAGGAAAACCTAAAGTGTAATTGATGAATTGCCGGTGGCTCAGTGTGGACAAGCCTGAGATTTTAAAACTCCAGGGGACCCAGCCATAGGGAAGCCATCATACTTTTGTGAACTTTATCTCCAGGAGCTCAACCAGGTCCTTAGAGTGAATGTTGGAAAAAAAGAAAAAACAAAACTCCCTGTGCTCAGGCAGCGGGGAGGTGAAAAGTAATTTTGAAATACACCAGAGCATTCTGTTCTTTTTAAAAAGATCTGCCTTCTGGAGAAGCCAATTAACCAGTGCCTAACCTTCTGGGGTTTTACCAGAGCCTAGCTGAGCTTGGGGGAAGGAAGTACTCAACTCCAACCGACTCCAACCAAAGTTGGGGAAAAAACTGAGACACACTGGTGATGTTCATAGTTGAGGGGCACAGCATCATGAAGGACTGAGACCTAATCATAGGACTGTGGAATGCTTCCCCTCCCCCATGCCTTACCACCATGTCACTAAAGGACTACTTTACCCTGCTTCCTTTTACCCAGTGCATCATGTATCCCTTTCAACAACAACAACAACAACAACAACAACAAAAAGCATACTAAAAGGCAAAAAACACAGTTTGAAGACACTGAACAAGCATCAGAGACCAGACTCAGATATGGCAGGAATGTTGGAATTATCAGACCAGGAATTTTTAAAAAGTATGAATAACATGTTAAGGGCTTTAATGGATAAAGTAGACAACATACAAGAACAGATGATGATGCAGGCAGAGGGATGGAAAGTCTAAGAAAGAATCAAAAAGAAACACTAGAGGGCTTCCCTGGTGGAGCAGTGGTTGAGAGTCTGCCTGCTGATGCAGGGGGCACGAGTTCGTGCCCCGGTCCGGGGAGATCCCACATGCCGCAGAGCGGCTGGGCCCGTGAGCCATGGCCGTTGAACCTGCGCGTCCGGAGCCTGTGCTCCGCAACGGGAGAGGCCACAACAGTGAGAGGCCTGCGTATTGCAAAAAAAAAAAAAAAAAAAAAAAAAAAAAGAAACACTAGAGATCAAACACACTGTAACAGAAATGAAGCATGCCTTTGAAGCACTCATTAGTAGACTGGACACAGCTGAGGAAGAAATCTCTGAGCTTGAGGATATGACAAAAGAAACTTTTAAAACTGAAAAGCAAAGGGAAAAAAGAGTGAAAAAAACAACAGAATATCCAAGAACTGTGGAACAACTACAAAAGGTGCGACGTACATGAAGTGGTAATACCAGAAGGAAAACAAAGAGAGAAAAAAGAAATGTTTAAAGCAATAATTAATGTCAGACACCAAACTACAGATCCAGGAAGCTCAGAGAACACCAAGTGGACAAATGCTGACGAAACTACACAAGGACAAATCATATACAAACTGCTGAAAATCATATACAAACAAAAAGATCTTGAAGAAAGCCAGAGGAAAAAAACACCTTCCCCATAGAGGAGCAAAGATAAGGATTACATCTGACTTCTTCCTCACATACCATGCATGCAAGAAGAGAATGGAGTGAAATATTTAAAGTATTGTGAGAAAAAAGGCACCAACATAGAATTCTGTACCCTGTAAAATTATCCTTCAAAAGTGAAGGAGAAATACTTTCTCAGACAAATGAAAATTGAGGTAATTTGTTGCCAGTAGACCTATTTTGCAAGAAACGTTAAAAGAAGTTCTTCAGTGACAAGGAAAATAATACAGGTCAGAAACTCAGATCTACATGACAAAAGGAAGAGCATCAGAGAATGAAGAAATTAAGGTAAAATAAATATTTTTCTTATTCTTAATTGATCTTACAATAACAATTTTTTTCAAAATAATAATAGCAATAATGTATTTGATTATGTGTGTTTATGTATAAGTAAAATGATTGATAGTAATAATACAAGGGACGGGAGGGAGGATTAGGATGTTTTGTTATTATAAGATATTGGGTTGGCCAAAAAGCTCTATGGGGTTTTTCCCTAAGATGTTATGGAAAAACCAGAACAAACTTTTTGGCCAACCCGGTACCTGCACTGCCCATGGGATGGTATGGCATTATTTGAAAGTTGACTTGGATTAGTTGTAAATGTATATTGCAAACTCTAGGGCAACTCAAGATGGAAGAAGGACAAAGAGGACTGACGCTATCTGACTTTAAGACCTACTATTGATATAATGCTAAAGTAATCAAGGCAGTACGGTATTGGTGAAAGAATACACAAAGAGATCAGCAGAACAGAAAAGACAGCCCTATAAATAGACCCAAATAAATATACTCAACTGATCTTTGACAAAGGAGCAGAGGCAACACAGCAGAGCAAAGGTATTCTCTTCAACAAATGGTACTCAAACAACTGGACATCCACATACAAAAGAAGATGAGTCTAGACAAAGATCTTGATTACTGTAGCTTCATAGTAAGTCTTCAAGTCAGATAGTGTCAGTCCTCTGACTTTACATGTAAATGTAAAACATAAAACTATGACAATATTGAGTTCTAGAAGCTAACACAGGAGAAAATCTAGATGACCTTGGGTTTAGCAATGACTTTTTAGATACAATACCAAAGGCACAATCTGTGAAAGAACTAATTGATACGCTGGACTTCATTAAAATTAAAACTTCTGGACTTCCCTGGTGGCGCAGTGGTTGAGAGTCCACCTGCCGATGCAGGGGACACGGGTTCGTGCCCCGGTCCAGGAAGATCCCACATGCCGCGGAGCGGCTGGGCCCGTGAGCTATGGCCGCTGAGCCTGCGCTTCCGGAGCCTGTGCTCCGCAACGGGAGAGGCCCCAGCTGTTAGAGGCCCGCGTACCGCAAAAAAAAAACAAAAAAACTTCTGCTCTGTGAAAGACACTGCCAAGAGAACGAGAAGACAAGCCACAGACTGGGAGAAAATATTTGCAAAAGACACATCTGATAAAGGATCATTATCCAAAATAGGCAAAGAGCTCTTTAAAACTTAATGATAAGAAAATGATTCCACTCTTGCCACTCTTACTCAACATAGTTTTGGAAGTCCTAGCCACGGCAGCCAGAGAAGAAAAAGAAATAAAAGGAATACAAATTGGAAGGGAAGACGTAAAACTGTCACTGCTTGCAGATGACACGATACTATACATAGAAAATCCTAAAGATGCTACCAGGAAACTACTAGAGCTAATCAATGAATTTGGTAAGGTTGCAGGTACAAAAGTAATGCCCAGAAATCTCTGGCATTCCTATACATTAACAACCAAAAATCAGAAAGAGAAATTAAGGAAAAAATCCCATTTACCATCACAATAAAAAGAATAAAATACCTAGGAATAAACCTACCTAAGGGGGTGAAAGACTTGTACTCAGAAAATTATAAAACACTGATGAAAGAAATCAAAGATGACATAAACAGATGTAGAAATATACCATGCTCTTGGATTGGAAGAATCAATATTGTGAAAATGACTATACTACCCAAAGCAATCTACAGATTCAATGCAATCCTTACCAAACTACCAATGGCATTCTTCACAGAATTAGAACAAAAAAATTTACAATTTGTATGGAAACACAAAACACCTGAATAGCCAAAGCAATCTTGAAAATGAAAAACAGAGCTGGAGGAATCAGGCTCCCCAACTTCAGACAATACTACAAAGCTACAGTCATCAATACAGTATGGTACTGGCACAAAAACAGAAATATAGATCAATGGAACAGGATAGAAAGCCCAGAGATAAACCCATGCACATATAGTCATCTAATTTATGACAAAGGTGGCAAGAACATACAATGGAGAAAAGACAGCCTCTTCAATAAGTGGTGCTGGGAAAACTGGACAGCTACATGTAAAAGAATGAAATTAGAACACTCCCTAATACCATACACAAAGATAAACTCCAAATGGATTAAAGACCTAAATGTAAGACTGGACACTATAAAACTCTTAGAGGAAAATGTAGGAAAAACACTCTTTGACATAAACCACAGCAAGATCTTTTTTGACCCACCTCCTAGAGTAATGAAAATAAAAATAAACAAATGGGACCTAATGAAACTTCAAAGCTTTTGCACAGCAAAGGAAACCATAAACAAGATGAAAAGACAACCCTCAGAATGGAAGAAAATAACTGCAAATGAAGCAACGGACAAAGGCTTAATCTCCAAAATATACAAACAGCTCATGGAGCTCAATATCAAAAAAAAAAAGACAATTAAAAAATGGGCAGAAGGGCTTCCCTGGTAGCGCAGTGTTTGAGAGTCCGCCTGCCGATGCAGGGGACGCGGGTTCGTGTCCCGGTCCAGGAAGATCCCACATGCCGCGGAGCGGCTGGGCCTGTGAGCCATGGCCGCTGAGCCTGCGCGTCCGGAGCCTGTGCTCCGCAACGGGAGAGGCCACAACAGTGAGAGGCCCGCGTACCGCAAAAAAAAAAAAAAAAAAAATGGGCAGAAGACCTAAGTAGACATTTCTCCAAAGAAGATATACAGATTGCCAACAAACACATGAAAGAATGCTCAATGTCATTGATCATTAGAGAAATGCAAATCAAAACTACAATGAGGTACCACCTCTCACCGGTAAGAATGGCCATCATCAAAAAATCTAGAAACAATAAATGCTGGAGAGGGTGTGCAGAAAAGGGAGCCCTCTTGCACTGTTGGCAGGAATGTAAATTGATACAGCCACTATGGAGAACAGTATGGAGGTTCCTTAAAAAACTGAAAATAGAACTACCATATGACCCAGCAATCCCACTACTGGGCATATACCCTGAGAAAACCGTAATTCAAAAAGAGTCATGTATCCCAATGTTCATTGCAGCTCTATTTACAATAGGCAGGACATGGAAGCAACTTAATTGTCCATCGACAGATGAATGGATAAAGAATATGTGGTGCATATATACAATGGAATATTGCTCAGCCATAAAAAGAGACGAAAATGAGTTATTTGTAGTGAGGTGGATGGACTTAGAGTCTGTCATACAGAGTGAAGTAAGTCAGAAAGAGAAAAACAAATACCGTATGCTAACACATATATATGGAATCTAAAAAAAAATGGTTCTGAAGAACCTAGGGGCAGGACAGGAATACAGGCACAGACGTAGAGAATGGACTTGAGGACACGGGGAGGGGGAAGGGTAAGCTGGGACGAAGTGAGAGAGTGGCATGGACATATATACACTACCAAATGCAAACTAGATAGCTAGTGGGAAGCAGCCGCATGTCACAGGGAGATCAGCTCAGTGCTTTGTGACCACCTAGAGGGGTGGGATAGGGAGGGTGGGAGACACAAGAGGGATGAGATATGGGGATATATGTATATGTATAGCTGATTCACTTTGCTATAAAGCAGAAACTAACACACCATTGTAAAGCAATTATACTCCAATAAAGATGTTAAAAAAAAAGAGATGTGGTACATATATACTGAATATTACTCAGCCATAAAAAGGAACAAAATTGGGTCATTTGTGGATGTGGATGGACCTAGAGACTGTCATACAGAGTGAAGTAAGCCAGAAAGAGAAAAACAAATATCATATATTAATGCATATATGTAGAATCTACAAAAATGGTACAGGTGAACCTATTTGTAGGGCAGGAAGAGAGACATAGACATGTGGACACGTAGAGAATGAACATGTGGACACAGGGTGGGGAGAGGAGGGTGGGGCGAATTGGGAGATTAAGTTTGACACAAGTATACTACCACGTGTAAAATAGATAGCTAGTGGGAACATGCTGTGTAGAACAGGGAGCTCAGCTCGGTGCTCTGTGACGACCTAGATGGGTGGGATGGGGGGGGCGGAGGGGGGAGGGAGGTCCAAGAGGGAGGGGATGTAGGTATACATATTGCTGATTCACTTCATTGTACAGCAGAAACTAACACAACATTGTAAAGCAATTTTACTCCAATAAATAAAAAAAGAAGAAGAAAATGAACAACCCTATTTAAAAATGGACAAAAGACCAGGAATTCCCTGGCAGTCCAGTGGTTAGGACTCCGCACTTTCACTGCCGAGGGCCCAGATTCGATCCCTAGTTGGGCAACTAGGATCCCACAAGGTGCGTGCTGCAGCCAAAAAAGTTTTTAAAATAAAAAAATAAAAATGGACAAAAGACCTGAAGCGACATCTCACCTGAACAGACACCATACAGATGGGAAGTAAGCATATGAAAAGATGTTCAACATCATATACCATCCGGAAAATACAAATCAAAACAGCAACGAGATACCACTACACACCTATTAGAATGGCCAAAATCCAAAACACTGACAACATCAAATGCTGGAGAGGATGTGGAAAAAACAGTTTCTTATAAAACTAAACACACACAGTCATGCTCCTTGGTATTTACCCAAATGAGTTGAAAACTTATGTCCACACAAAAATCTGCACATGAATGTTTATAGCAGCTTTATTCAGAATTCTCAAAACTGGGAGGCAGCCAAGATATCCTTCAGTAGGTGAATGGATAGATAAACTGAGGTATATCCAGACAATGGGATATTATTCAGCACTAAAAATAAATGAGCTATCAAGCCATGAAAAGACATGGAAGAATCTGAATGCTTATAACTAAGTGAAAGAAGCCAATCTGAAAAAGCTACATACTGTGTGATTTCAATTATATGATATTCTGGAAAAGGCGAAACTAGGGAGACAGGAAAAAGGTCAGTGGTTGCTAGGGATTGAGGGGAGGGACGGACAAATTCTTGGGGTATAGAGGATTTTTAGGGCAGTGAAACTATTCTATGATGGTGGATACATCTGTCAGAACCCATAAGATGTGCAACACGAACATGGACTTTAAGTGATAATGACGTGTCAATGTAGGTTTATCAATGTAGGTTTATCTGTCCTGTTCTCAGCCCTCCAGCTTCTGGCCAAAGTCCAGAGCAGGAAAGAACAATTGGCAAACCCACTCATTAGGTCCTATTTATTAATTGTAAAGTCTCATAATTTGTTTTAAGGGAGACTTTTCGCCTTGATTAATATCCGAGGCTCTCAAGCGTACATGAAGCTGCGTTTGAGTCTGTACAAATGCACCTGAAGTGTGCACTGTCTGCAGCTTCCAGCGGGCGACTAGTGCCTCTGTCAACACCGTCCTCTGCGGATGCTTGTGACCCCGGCGCAGGGTCTTATTTGAACTAACACATGACTACACCCGCACTCTCGGAGTTTACAAAGAGCCCCAAGTCACACGTGGATAATCTGATCTTCGCTGCTTCCTTCGCGCTGAAAATGATTTCATGAGAAGTAACTCTTCAGAGAGAGGTCTGCCTTTTCCTGCTCAACCCTAACCCCAATCTGTGGGCTCTCTGTGCCACCTAGGCCCTCACCCATCCCTACCCAACTCCACTGGTGAAGTCCTTCCTCTTCTGGGTTTTCAGTATTGTGTGCCTACTAACTCTGGAGCTAAAATGAGCTCCCTTGTTTCTTCCTTATAATAATGACACTCCTCCAACCCTTTATCCTCCCCTCCCCCAGCTGCCATCCCACCTCACTCCTTCCCTTCACAGTGAGAGGTTCTTGAAGAAGAGCCCCCCTCACTGAGCCCTTCCTCTCACTCCGCAGTCCTTGTAGTTTGGCTTCACCTAACCCAGCCCCCATTCCCATCTGCTCAAAGATCAGAAGTGACTGCCAGACACAATGGACCCTTTGCAGCTCCTGTCTTGGGGGTCCCCCTGCAGCCCTGGGCACTGCTGAGCGTGTTCCCCTTGCAACTCCCTGCCCCTGGGCCTCCATGGCCCTCTTCTGGTCCTCCTGCTGTTTCTACTATGATTTCTCTTTAGCCACCTTCATGAGGTTTTCATCTTCTGCCCCTCTTTCCTGTTAGTGTTCCCCAGGACTCTGCCCTCAGACCTCTTCTCCTCACTGTGATACACACACTCTCCCATTTTGGCCTCATCTTTTCAACCTCCATCTATATGGTCCCACATCTATGGCCCCAGTCCAGATCTCTCCCCTGAGCCCCAGGCCCATACTTCCAACTGACCCAATCCACTGACACTTCACACTTGACACATCCAAGGTGACTCATGACCTTTCCCCACACATTCTGCTCCTTCTACCGTGTTCCGCATCTTGCCGAATGGCTCCATCAGACACCCAGTCACTAAAGCCAGATATCCAGGAGTTATCCCAGACTCCTCTTTCTTGTTCATGCTCCCCTACACCCAGTCTATCAATTTGTCCCACCAGCTGCACCTTCAAATATATCCAGAACAGGACCACTCCTTTCCCTCTCTACTCCTACCTTCCTGGTCCAAGTCACTGTCCCCTCTCACCTGGCTGGTTGCAGTAGCCTCCGAACTGGCCCCCTGCTTCTACTCTCTCCCGCTTCTGTCCACACCCTACATCATAGCCAGAGGGATCGATGCAGCAGAAACTGACCCATATCATTCCTCTGCTCAAAATATTCCAATGGCTTCTCATGTTACATAGAATAAAATTCAAACTCACTATCATTACATAAAGGAAAGTCCACATTCTGGTTCCCGCCTGCCCTATCCAGCCTTTCTCACAATAGTCCCCCCTCCCACCCAATATCCCAGCCACTTTCCACACCGGGCTATCTCCCCTGTCTGGATCTTTGCTCATAAGTTTTCTCTCTGCCTGGAACAATCTCCCATAATGGCCAGCCAACCAGGTGACTACATACTCATATTTCAAGACAGCAATAGAAACTCTTCCTGATACTCCAGGCTGAATCTACCATTCCTTCCACAGTGTCCTCTATAGCACCTGTCAGTCATTATCAGGAAATGCCTATGAAGCACCTACTATGTGCTGTTCCCATCCACTCTGTAGGTAACAAATTCTATTATGCTTCTTGCATTTCTGTACAAGTGAGCAGATGCAGCTATATTTTCTTACTTCCTCTTCTTTTTACACAAAAGGAAGCATATTACAGATATATATATTTTTTGCTTTTTGCTCTTTTTACTTACCAACATATCCTAGAAATCACTCCCTATCAGTTCATAGAGACGGTCCTCCTCCCTTTTTACAGCAGCATGGTACTCCATTCTTTGGCTGTACCAAAGTCTATACAACCAGTCTCTTATGTATGGACACTTAGGTAATTTCAAATATTTTGCAGTTATAAACAACGCTGTAATGAATAACCTCATGCATATGCATTTCTATATTGTTGGAGGTGTACTGTCAGGGTAAATCCCTGGAAATACAATTGGTGAGTCAAAAGGTAAATGCATCTATAATTTTGTGAGATATTGTCAAATTCTCCCCCAAAGGATTGTATCCATTTTCTTTTCCACCAGTAATGTATGAGAGTCACCTCAGGCATTTTTGGAAGAGGGTTTCCTCAGGACATTAGCTCCGTTTCCTAGCTGCCCTGTCTTTGTGACTGATCCATCCCAACGCCTACGAAGGCTGCTCGGCCACTCAGCACACAATTCTGCCCTTTGAGATTTCTCCTCCTGGGTGGAGCAACGGACAAACCCACGCCCTGCATTGCTGGGTAACGCTCCTGCATCTTCCCGCGATTCACATTCTTTGTGAAGGAGAAACAATCAGCAAATTACACTGGCTCCACATGCGCAAGGCTCCAGGTCTATCAGAAATTTCTTAAGTGTCAATTAGCTTGAGGAACGCAGGAGGAAATACAAAGAATGTTTAGTACTTTTCCAGGCTCAACGAGTACCAACGTGGTTTGTTTATAGGTGCCTAATGAGGGCAGGCATGCATCTTGTAAATAAATAAACCATCCTATTGAGAAAAATAATAATAAAAGTAGTTTACTGTGCTTCCAGGATCACAAAGTGCTTTCTCACACACACACATACACACACACACACACACACACACACACACACACACACACATTATCTCATTTGATCCTTACAATAAAAGCATCCACGCTGGAACAATTGCTTCCTTGGCCAATCTTTGATGTACATGACGTGGTTCGTGGACTTCAATTGTGATTTATCCACCCAGACTTCAAAGGGTTAATGAGACCTGAACTCCCAGTGACCTGAACTTGTTAGAGGCACAGGGTTGGAGGGAGCCTGGGAGCAGGAAGTGGTCAGGAAGCCCAGTCAGCCCCAGGCTCGAACTTCCCTGACTGAGAGCCTCAGATGAATTATGATGGAAAACCCCCAACTGCACTGTATCCTCTCCCTTTAATTTAGGCATTTAATAAACCAATAGCATCATTCTCCAGAAATGAGGAAGGTTAATAATTTCCTTGGACGAAGATTTCCAAGCAGGCCTTGTGGCTTTGTGCAGACCTTCAAAAGAACTTCTGCAGACAGAGTCTGTGAAACTTTTTATACTTGTCTATTGAATTTTCACTAGGCTCCCCTGCCCTCATTAATATCATTAGGGTATAGACCTGAGAACCTGGCCAGTATTTGTCAGACATCCCAGAACCCAGGGGAGGGATCCAAAGCTATAAATCGGGTGATGCCCTCATGAGGCATTCCTCCTGCCAACTTTCCCAGCTGGCAGTGCCCTTCTGCTTCTCCCTGGGATCCCAGGACACCCCACCATTGCACCATTGCCAGGAACTAATTGAAAGAGGCCTTCTCTGGACCCCTCAGCTCATGGCAGCAAAGGGTCCACCTGCTTCTACCAACCTGTCAGGCTGGCACACAAAATGTAAAATGACGAGGCAAGGTCATTTTGTCTCTTGGGCCTTCCCAGCTTCGCAGGGCTTCAAGGGCAGTTTGGTGCCCTTGGTGTAGAGCCTGTAAAGCCACTGCTTAAGGAAGCAGTTACAAGTGTGGGGTGTGGGATCAGACAGACCTGAACTCAGATCCCGGCTCTGCCCTTTGCTAGCTGTGTGTTCTTGAGTAAGTTGCTTAACCTCTCTGAGCCTCATTTTCTTTATCTGTAAAGTCGGGGGAGGTGGGGCATAATAGTATCTATGTCACAGGAGTTGCTGTGGAGATTAAATGAGTTGAGGAATGTAAAATGCTTGGCCTGGTATCTGGTGCACAGCAGCTACTAGACTCCTAGCATGTCCCTACTGGAAGGGAACTTGGAGAGCATTTACTTGGACCTCTTATTTTCTACATGGTGAAATGGACTTAGGGAGAGGTTATTCACCCTGCTAATGAAAGAACAGGATTAAAGAGAAGCAGACTCACAGATATAGAGAACAAACTAGTGGTTACCAGTGGGAAGAGGGAAGGGGGGGGCAAGATAGGGGTAGGGGGTTAAGGGGTACAAACTAGTATGTATAAAACAAATAAGCTACAAGGATATATTGTACAGCACAGGGAATATTGGTTATAAAATAACCAATTTTTTATAATAACTATAAATGGAGTAATCTATAAAATCTATAAAATAAATAAAATATATTTTATAAATATAATATATTTATTAATATATAATATATATAAAATATATTTTATAAATAAAATCTATAAAATCTATAAAAATATTGAATCACCATGTTGTATACCTGAAACTTATGTAATATTATAAATCAACTCTAATTCAATTGAAAAAAGAAAAGATTCCCTGACCCTTTTCAATCCACTTTTCAATGCCTCGCTTGCCCAAGGAAGGGAACTCCCAAAGCAGATGGGTAGGTACTGAGGAGAGGCCTGACCTGCTGGAGCCCAGGGAAGGCAGATGACAAATGCCACTTTGGCTGGTGCAGTGTATGTGGACGCCCATGCTGACTAGCAAGTGATGACTTGTGAGAATTCTCCTGTCTAGGGTTCATGATTATCTACAGCCAAGGCTATCTCAGCAAAGCCTTGGTTGACCATCCATTTGCTGTCATTTCTCCCTAACTGGTCTTCAACAGAGTTCCCCCCAAAGAGCAAACATTTTGCTTTGGAAAGCAAAGCATTCATCCTCCTTGGGCTGTGAGCAGGGTGCCTCTCCCCAAGGCCTTTTGGGCCTGGCGTGGGACAGGGGAGGGAAGGGACTTCTCTCCCCAGCTCACTTTGTGGTGGGAAGTTCTGTGGCTTTCACAAGGATAAGTGCAGAGGGGAAAAAAAGAGCAAGGATGCTGTGGTTCTTGTGATTGGCCATCCACACAAGTGGTGTGTCAACGAGCAGCCAATTCCACACAAGCTCAGGCGTGTAGGCCCCTCCCCCTGACCTCACATGGCCCTGCATGAGGTTGCTGGCTTGCTTGCTCCCAGACCCAGGAGCTCTGGGAGTTCTGCCCAGCTCAGCACTTCGTTATACTATGGAGGCAGGAAGGAACTGGCCAGTAAATACTTAGCTCCTGGCTGGGCAATGGCCAGACTACACAGAGTTGGGATATGTGACTGAGAGCTGGTGCTGGCTTCACTGCACCCCCAGGCAGTAGAACTACAGAGCACCCCAAATAATGGATACCAGAGACACTTCATTTCCTTCCCACTCCAAGCATCTGCATTGGCTTCCAGAACCCCAGATGTGCCACGAGGCATCCATGAATTCATCCTACCAGAATCCACTTAGCCTTCTCTGCTTGGTTCTCTGATAACCCTCTTGTGGGACAATACGGCCAGGGGGCGGGGTGACCATGGGCAAGTCATTCCCCTTCTCGGGGCCTCAGTTTCCTCATCGGTAAAATGTGCGGGCTGAACTCCTTCACTGAGGTCTCCATAGCCACCATCCCCGGCCAGGTGACCATTCACAACCTCCTGATTTGTCTCTCTGCTTCCACTCCCATCCCCCTTCAATCCATTACGAACACAGCAGCCAGGAGACCCTCTTGAAACTACAGATTAGATTGTACCTCTCCCCAGCTTAAAACCCTCCATCCCGCTTTAAGTAAAATTTGAAGACCCACAAGGCCCTACGTGATCTGGCCTAGTGTCATCTCCTGCACCCCCAGCCTGTCACTCCATCTGTTCCAGCCACACCAGCCTTCCTGCACGTTCCACAAACACACCAAGCTTGTAACTGCCTCAGGTCCTCACGTGGCTGTACCCTCTGCCTGAGATGCCCTTCCCCAGTTTTTTGCCTGTTTACCTCCTGGTCATGCTTATGATCTTGGTTCAAGGTCACCTCCTTGGGTAAACCTCCTTGAACAGTGTTGCCCTTCCACTCCCAACAGGCTAATTCAAGTCATCCTGTCATATACGCTTTTACTGGACACTGTTTTTTGCCTTCATAGCCCTCTCCCAGCTATAATTCTTTCTGCAATTATTTAACATCTGTCTTCCCCACTAAACTGTAAGCTCTGTGAGGGCAGGAAGCTTGTCTGTCCTGTCACCCATTTTATCTTTGGTACCTTGTGCAGCGCCTGGCACATAGGAGGAGCTCACTAAAAATTGCTTCAATGAATGAACGAATGAATGAAGCTCCTTGCAGCCCACAGTATCACCCGCATAGCCCCTTAGCTTGGTCACTAGGTCCCCACCCTCTCTGGGGCTCTAACGCAGAGGTGTTGACCTATTGACCTCACTGTCAGGCAAATGCGGTCATTCCTAAAGCCAAATGCGAAAGACTTTGGTTTATGTCATTCAGTCCTCTTGCTCCTTTCCTTAGTGATTCAGTCCCTCCTAGTATCTATCAGGCACCTACTCTATGCCCGGCTGTGTCCTGGAGGCTGCTGGTCTAAATGTATTAGTCTTCCCAGACTTGGTCTGGGCTCTTCAAGAGCTCCCATGTAAACAAACAATTCTCACGCATGGCAGACTGTGCTGAGTGCCAGGAGTACAGAGGAGAGAGCCATTGAGCACTGACTGTCCTGTGGAAACTTAGTGGAGGAAGGAGGAGGGGCAGAAGATTGTGCAAGAGGGTGACCTGATTAGCAGCAGGGCACGAGTGCTTTTCCTGATAGGAAGGTGAACATCAGGGGAAGGACAACCATGTCCGTGGGAGGGAGCATTTGGGGAGGACTCTCTGTCCATCGGGTGGCCACCAGGGGCTGCTTGCTGGGGCGGCACGGCCACAAGCACCCCCAATCCACGCTCACACATTATTGGGTCTCACAACCATCCAGGGAGAAATATGCAGCACACATTCCTTCCTCCTACTCGGCCCTGTAGATTCTTTTTTTTTTTTAATCTTTTTGGCTGTACCGCGCGGCATGTGGGATCTTAGTTCCCCAGTCAGGGATTGAACCCTCACCCCCTGCATTGGAAGCACAGAGTCCTAACCACTGGACCGCCAGGGAAGGCCCTAACCAAAGTAGCCCTGCAGATTCTGATAGAATAGGTCAAGTGTGGGGTCCAGCTATCTGTGTGTTGAATAAACACGCCCCAAGTCATTTTTTTATATAAAGGAAGCAAGTAGTAATGGATAGACCAAGGACTTTGCTGTCAATTTGTTATTTAATTTAATTAATTAATTAATTAATTTATTTTTGGCTGCATTGGGTCTTCGTTGCTACATGCAGGCTTTCTCTAGTTGCAGTGAGCGGGGGCTACTCTTCACTGTGGTGCGCAGGCTTCTCATTGCGGTGGCTTCTCTTGTTGCAGAGCATGGGCTCTAGGCGTGCGGGCTCAGTAGTTGCAGCACGCGGGCTCAATGCTTGTAGCACACGGGCTTAGTTGCTCCTGCGGCATGTGGGATCTTCCCAGACCAGGGCTCAAACCCATGTCCCCTGCATTGGCAGGCGGATTCTTAACCACTGCGCCACCAGGGAAGTCGCCCCCCGCCACATCATTTTGAGGCAGGTGGTCCAAACAGAACACTTAGAGGAACACTGGTCCATTGGTCTGGCGGGTCACTGATGCGAGTGGGAACTTAAGTGGAAGCCTAAGAACGCAGTGCTCCCTGAGCATTTGGGATGCATCGCTGATTGATGGGAGAGGGAGTGGGTTTGCGGGTAAGTGAGAGAGTCTGGTTGAGGGTGGGGCTTAAGGGTGTAAGAGTCCTGAGCCAATGGCAAGAGTCCTCAGGGCCTAGGTGGCCATCCATTCCCAAGTGCCTCCCACCCCAGACCAGGGACCCCTTGTGTGCTTGGGTGGTTTCTGGGCCGGAAGGGAAGAAATAAGATGCAGGTTTCCTAGAGGTAAATTGGGAACAGCGGAATCTCCAGGCCGCTCCATGCCTCCAAATAGGCAGTGATGGAAACAAGTACACCGGGGTCCAAAGGCCTAGCCTATGGCTGAGAGGGAGCAATAGAGCAGGAGGAGATGATACGAATGCACTTCATTCATTCGTCCAATCATTTATTCATTCCACAGACCTGTGCTGAGGGCCAGGCACTATACCAAGCGCTGTGAGGCTCGATGGTGCTACCACCTGCCCACCATCAAAGCCAGAAACCAGAGTGTCACCCTAGACCCTTCCGTCTCTCTTACTTATGCCCTCCAGGCAATTTGTTTACCGAATCTCATTGATTCCACCTCCTAAGTGTCTGTCAATTCCAACCCTCCTTCCCCAGCCCCTCTGCCACTGCCTTAGCACCGGAGCTCACTAATTCTTTCCCGGACCTTTGCAGAAGTTTCTTCACTGCTCTCGCCCCACACAGGCTTGCCTCACTCCGATCCATCTCCCACACTGTGGCCAGACTGATGGTCTCTTATTTTGAAACAGCTTTATCGAGATACAGTTTACATACCATACAATTCACCTGCTTTAAGCGTACAATTCAGTGATCTTTGTATATTTAGAGTTGTGTAACCATCACCACAATCCAATTTTAGAACCTTTCCATCACCCCAAAAAGGTCCCTCGTGCCCATTAGCAGTCACTTCCTGTTCCCACCCCCAGCTTCAGACAATCACTAATCTACTTTCTGTCTCCACGGACTTGCCTTTTTTGGGCATTTCATATAAGTGGAATCATGCAGTATGTGGTGCTTTGTGTTGGGCTTTGATTGCCTCTCTTAATACACAAGTCTGCCCAATGAGATGAAATGAATGAGATGAAAACTAGGTGATGAATGTGTTAACTAACCTTACTGTGGTAATCATTTTGCAATATAAACGTGTATTAAATCAGCACATACACCTTAAGTTTATACTATATTATATATCAATTATATCTCAATAAAACTGGGGATAAAACCCTTGAACAGCTCCTCATCATTCACCATCCAAACACCTCATGTTACTGTTCCAGGTCCTTCATACCGGACCCTATGGTTCCCTAACACACACCATGCTCTTTCCTGCCTCCAAGCTTTTGTGCTTACACACAAAGTTCCCCTGCCTGGAATGCTCTTACCCTCCCTCCAAAGAGGCACAACCTCTGCTATAATGTCTCCGACATCCCATTTCCCAGATTCTGTTCATCACTTCCACCTCTGTAAGCACTTTACACCTTGTATATGCTTTATTCATTGTACAATTCACATTGCCTTGTAAGTAACCATACGTATCAGAACTCCCTAGACAGACCGTGAGTTCCCTGAGGGCAGCACCACTATGCCCCCTGTATGCCATCTCTGTACCCTCACGTTGGGAACAGATCCTGGCTCAGAAGACACACTCAAGAAATGTTTGTTAAACCAAACAGAACTGCACGAAGACTCAGTCCAGAGACGGCCCTTGAGGAGCTCACAGTCTTGTGAGGGAGCAAAGAAAGCACTGATCCACCGACCTACAGCGACTGAGGCCCCACTCTGCGATGGTGGGAGGAGGGAGAGAATAAAAAGGACGAGGCATGATGCTGGCCATCATGATGGGTAGAAGATACACTCTCCACAGATCAGCGCGTTGCAACGGAAGCAATGACATAACCAAATGTTAGGTGGGAGAGTAGGGTGTGTCAAGAGCCCAGAAGAGGGGGGAGTGACCGTTGTTGGGACACTGTGACAGAGCATAATGGAGGAAGAAATCGAATGTGGAGAAAGATTTGGACAGGAGTGGGAAACGCAAAGAGCATTCTTGGATGGCAGCGAGAGAATGGCCTGAGCAACATCTTGGGGCGGACGGGAGGATGGTTTAGAAGAGGGAGAGCCCAGGGGTGAAGGAGTCAGTCTGGATGCTGGCGACTTCGTCCAAGAGAGTGATGCTAAGGGCCTGAAGTAGGGCTATATCAGTAAGAATGGCTATGTGGCTGGAGTAGGGTTTCCAGATTTAACAAATAAAAATACCGGACACAATGCCAGGGACGTACTTAAACTAAAAAATTATTTTTTGTGTATTTGAAATTCACATTTAACTGAGCACCCTTGCATTTATCCGGCATCCCTACACTGGTGGAGAGCATGATTGGGCCAAACCTGGAAAACCTTGAATGCCACGTCAAAACGTTTACCCTGTGCCCTGCGGGGTGATGAGGAACCACTGAAGGGTTTCAACCACAGGACTGACAGATACCTTTCAGAACAATGGTTCAGGTAGTGGCAAGGGGAATGGGCTGAGGGGGTGGTGGTGGTAGCTTGAGGCTTTGACGGTAATTCAGGAGACAGATGCTCAAGGCCTGAGTCATGGCAGAAATGGTGAGCAGAGAGAAGGGGTGGAGTCCAGGAGAACCCAGCTCAAATCAGATGACCTCCACTAATGCTAAATACACGCTGGGGAAGTAAGTTATGGGGATTGTGACTCAATGCCCAGGGCCAGCGGGGGAGCTGCCTCCAAGCGCGGGCATCGCGTGGCTTCTCCCACTACCTCCTGCCACACAGGGAGGGAGTTGAGGTGACACTGGCGAAGCTTAGGGGGAGGAGCCTGAGCAGCTGCCAGAGCAGAAGCCCCTCCCAGTCCTTCCTGGTCCGCTCAGTCCTGCACACTTCCCTTTCCCCTCGGGCTCCGGCACCAGTCCAGAGCACACAGTGTTCTCCCACGCAGATGCATCAGTTCTGGTCTGGGTGATTCACTGTCCCTGGCCAGAAGGGCCTGCCTGCCGGGCAAGGACCAGGCAACCCTGAAGAACATTCCGAAGAAGAAGAACAACCCTTACGGAAAGGTTCGCATCGAGGAAAACAACAGGTGTCTAAACAGTGCTGGCCTTTTCTGGGGCGATTTTTAGCACGGCTGATGAAAGAGATGCCCCATCTTAGCCCTGCTGGCCAGGAACATCTAGAACACTCTCCTAGCTCAAGCCTAGCACTCCCTGGGGACGCAAGAGTCGAGAAGGAAGAGCCTGCTTCTGCGTGTTGATTTGTTTCCAGCTAGCCCAGAAACTTGCACCGCCCTCTGATCCTGCCCCATCTCAGGCTCCTCCCACCGCACGTGGCTCTACACAGGCTAGGGCAGGGACCTACGGCTGACAGAAGGGAAGGGATCGTCTCGGGCTGCAAAGCTGGTCACAGAGGGTGGGGTGAGATTTTTCCCACAAGCCCCGCTCTCTTTCCTCAGGATCTGTGGGACGCAGTTGTCCCTCAGGGCCTGGGCTGGAGTTGCCAGCACCTTCCTTGGTAACCTCTGAAGCCATTATGTGGTCAGTGAAGAGGCTCTCTAGCTAAGGGCAGTGGCTCTAAACTCAGATGGCGCTGAGGTCTAGGCTTCACTCTCCCTTTACTAGCTGTGGACCTTGGACAAGTTACTCAACCTCTCCGAGCCACAATTGCTACTACCCAGGTGTAAAATGGTGGCAATTAGGATAGTTGAGAGGATTAAATGAGATTATCCATGTAAAGCATTTAGCCCTGTACCTGGCACTTAGTAAGCATTCAATAAATCTTAAGAAGTATAATTACCCCCCTTTGACTTTACGCCCATCTCCCCTGTCAGATTTTTTTCCCAGAGTCACAGCTCAGAACTGTCCCCCTCAGGCCACCTTTGCCTCCTCCCGGGGCCTCTCATCCTAATTCAGAGCCACTTGCCTCTACAGCTCAGCCTTTTGCCTTTTATCTCTTGTGCCATTGTGGGAGAAGGAGCCAGAGAAAGAGGGCAAAGGGCAGGGGCAGAGAGCAAGATGGCTACGCGGGGCGGGGCCGAGGAGATGCTAAGGGTCTGTCTGGTCAGAACTTTTTCAGTGCGGGAGAGCAGCTGCCGCCACGGAGTGAGCTTTGTGAGAATGTCCAACCCTGCTCTTGCCCAAAGCAGGCCTGTGCACGGGGGCAGGGGTGGGGTCCCCTCACAGCGCCGATCTCTGATCATCTCCTGGGTGGAAGGAAGGAACAGGAGCTCAAAGAACTCAAAAGATCACCTCCTACATAGCCCTCCCGGTAGCCCCTCAGCTATCATCCTCCAGTGCAGGCACCCATGTGCCCCGATTCACACCACACACCGAAAACCCAAGGGGCAAAGCTAGTCTTGAAAAGAGAGGGGATCCTGGAGGGCCAGGCAGTGACCCACCACTGGAGGTGTTTGTTCGCTTTCCAAACTGTACACCAGGCCTCCAAAGGCACCTCCTTGTCCCTGCACCTCCCAGGAGTTATCAAGAGCAAGAGTGAAAATGTCCCCGGTGCTAAATCAGTTCGGATCGCTATAGCAATCTAGCCTTTGAGTTAACACCAGCTTTTTCCCCAGCTTTCACTGCACCTTCTAGGTAGAATCTAATTAAATCCTTTCCAATCTCTAGGAAAAGAGACAAGCACTTGAGAGAAAGAGGACACAAATAGCTATATTCAAGCCGACTGCACAGAGAAAATAAGTAGTCAGTGGGGGAAAAAATACAGATGTTATGCTTAAAACATCTGGGAAATGGTATCAGTCCTGTAAAAGCAAGGCTGGCTGGAGGCGCGGGAGAGGGGGGGGGCTTTCCATTGGCCTTGCCCAGCTGTCTTCCTCCCACTCAGAACGAAATGTTCTGTCTTTTTGTGGTTATAACCTCTTTTCACTTGGAATGACTTGCCCACGCCTGGACCTTGCTCAGGGCTGCTGCTCTAAGATGCTCTCACGCAATCGTCAATTACCCAGTAAACCTCCGTGGACGGTCTCGCCCCAGCCTCCGCCCTCTCTCCTCCCCTCCTGCTGTCCTTGTCCCACTGGAAGAGTCCCTGTGGTTGGTTCTTAGGGGGCATCAAGGCTAATCGGCATCCCTTGCCTCTCGCTCACCCTCCCCTTCGAGCACATGGCTTCCCTGCGGCGCCACCGGAGAGCGGGAGGGCGCGTGGGCCCTGCGGCAGCCAGACGAGGGCGGGGCGGGGAGGCCGGGCGGCCGCGGAGCCCTGCCTGGGTCCAGGCAGCGAGTCCTGGCTTAGTTACCAAGGCACCTGGGAAGATCGGAGTTCTTTTGATTTTCCAAAAGCCTCTGACAGATGTCCTCACCCAAAGCTGCCCAAGAAAACCAAACAACCTACACTAACAAGGGACTTGGGAGGAGTTGGGGGAGGAAATGTTTGGCTTCAGAATCCCAGAACTAGGGTGGGATGAGGGGAGTGGGCAGGGCCAGGCTGGCCTCCAGGGGCTTGGAGCAAAGTAGGGGTCAAATGCCTCAGGGCGCCCCCGAGTAAGGAAATGGGAAAGGGGAAAGCGGCCAGGGGGTGTCAGTCGTTCTCAAAGTTGGCTGCAAAGTAGAATCAAGTGAGGGGCATTAAAAAAAAATCCTGATGCCCGGGCTTCACCCCAGACCAAAGTTATTAGAATCACTGGGGGTGGGACCCGGGCGTGAGTAGTTTTTAAAACTCCCCACGTGGTTCCAGCGTGCAGCACAGGTTGAAACCCGGTGGTGTGAAGAGCTCGCTGACCGCGCTTGGGAGCTTGTTTAAACTGCAGACTCTCCAGCCCCACCTTGGCCCTACTGAATCAGCATCTGCATTTTTAAAGTAACCGCTTTATTAAGATATGATTCACATACCACAAAATTCACCCTTTGAAAGAGGACAACTCAGTTGTTTCTAGAATTAGATTCACAATCTTGTGCAACCACCACCTATTTTTTTAAAAAATAAATTTATGTATTTTATTTTTGGCTGCGTTGGGTCTTCGTTGCTGCACGCGGGCTTTCTCTGGTTGTGATGAGAGGGGGCTACTCTTCGTTGCCCTGCGCAGGCTTCTCATTGCGGTGGCTTCTCTTGTTGCGGAGCACCGGCTCTAGGCACGCGGGCTTCAGTAGTTGTGGCTCGCGGGCTCTAGAGTGCAGGCTCAGTAGCTGTGGCGCACGGGCGATGTTGCTCCACGGCATGTGGGATCTTCCCGGACCAGGGCTTGAACCCGTGTCCCCTGCATTGGCAGGTGGATTCTTAACTGCTGCACCACCTGGGAAGTCCCAACCACCACCCCTTATCTGGTTTAATTTTCATTACCCCCAAAAGAAATCTGGTATTCATTAGCAATCACCCCGTTCCACCCCCCACTTCCCCTCCCCCCCATTCCCTCCTCCCTCCCAGCCATGGGCAACCACTCTTATACTTTCTGTCTCTATGGATTTGCCTATGCTGGGTATTAGCATGTCCATTTTAACAGAACTCCCAGGTGATTACTCCGAGAATTACAGTTTGAGAAACAGTGGTGTGAGAGACCTTCTGGAAGCAGCGCTCTCTCACTCCCCTCCCACAATCGCTGTCATGCAGGCATGTGGGTCCAGAGTTGCTAGATTTTCTTTTTCAAGAGAAGCCAGAAATACGGATTTTTATGTGACATCTTCCACTTTTTAAATGGTTGGCAACTAATTCAAGTTTTTGGAAAACACTGTTTGAGCCAAACAAAACATGCCTGAGGGCTGGATTCAGCCTGTCAGCTGCCAGTTTGCAACTTCTGATGGTCACCAGGTTCTTACCTACCCACACCCAGCAAAGTCCTTGCTACTCCAGTTATCTTCCATTTCTCCTTGTTCCATGGATGTGGGAGAACAACTACTTCGTAGCCCCCTCATAAAATCCTCTGGTATCTTATTCTTCCCTTCTCCAAACCAACAGCTATGCATTTATTGAGGACCTACTGTGTGTTTTGTGCTTTGCATCTCTTGAATCCCTTAAATCTTCACAAAAATCTTTATGGCAGATATTATGATTCCACTTTTAAAGGCAAGGAAACGAGCTCAGAGAGGTTCAGTAACTTCCCTGATGTTGCACAGTAGCTAAGAGTCCAGCTCCTGGACATGGGTACCTGGGTTCTTTCCACCTCATCACGCTGCCTCTTCTTTGCTCATTTTTGCCCAGAGGTCCCATTTTTCATCTTTTTCTTCTTCTGAACCTTCTTCATTTCCATCAGATTCTGGATATATCTCTCTGATGAAGACTAGACTGTTACTGAGCATGGTCTCAGGGAGCCTAGGACCTAGGTTTCCTGGGGAGAGAGTCTCAATTCCAAACACTGTAGCTTGTTTAGCCTAAGTACACTCATCCTTGTCAAATATGCATCCTGATCTTTGGTTTGGAAAATGGGGCCAACATAAGTGAGCCACGCTCTATTTTGAGGCTGATTCATCTTCAGCTTGTGGTCAACTCCCTCCTTTACTCAGTGTTTTCTTGTTTATTTGTGTTGAGCCAAATTATGTTGTTAGGTTTTGTCGCTAATGATCCCCTTGCACTTGTCCCCACAGAATTTCATCTGGTTTCAAAGGACCTTCTCTCTCCAACCCGTCCGACCAGAAGTCCTTTCCTCATCTTTTGTGGGTTTGGCCTCCTCCCAATTGTCTTTCATTTTCAAGTCACTTCAGCCTTTGGGAAACTGTCTCCACCCTCCCCAAATGTCCCATCTGTCTCCCTCCTTCCACTGCTCTGGGAACCCTAGTGAGGCCTCCTGGGGATGGTGCAGACAGGTGGAGAGAGGCAGAATCTGTTCCCATAAGTGGGTTGGGGTGTGAGGAGGGTCTGGCTGTGGCTGGGAACGTTCCCTCATGGTGGCCTTAGGCTGGAAGCTCTCCTAGGCCAGCTCCAGACCTAGTTTGGCCCAGGAGGGTGCCAGGGGTCCGTGGACCTCTCTTCAGATCAGAGGCACCCTCAATCCAGGAAGACGCTTTGATGGGAGGTCCCTTAACTCAGTCCTGGCCCCCTTAGGACATCCCATTGTCTGAAGGCTGTGGAATCCCAGGCCGGTTGCTAGGCACAGGGCTCTCAAACAATGTAGTGTGACAACTCTCCAGCCCACCCCAGGGGCCTCCCCAAGCCACAAGGGTGTGGTTTGCAGTCTGGGTACATTCTGTACCCTCACTCCGGGGGCGTGTTTGTGGTTCTTGGTGCTGTGCAGCAGAGCCCCGCCCATGCCTTTCCTCTCCAGACACAAAAACAAGCTTAGACACCAAGAGGGGAGGAATTGAAACAGAGGCTGTTACTGTACAGCTGGCCCCTGGAGACTCCGAGATGGACCCGCCCCCTTCCCCTTCCCTGAAGGCATCCCAGGCGCGGACGGCCAGCAGTGTCACCAGCTCTCTACGGCTGGTTCTTCGCTTCCCTCCCCCACGCCTTTCCAGACGGCCTCCTGAGATTCACCCAGCAACCGCCTAGGGGGATGCAAGGCAGTGGTCTTTGGAGACTGGCTGTCACTGTCTTCCCCAGACACCGCGAACCATAGCTTTCTTCACTACGTGCGGGCACTGCTGTAAGCACTTGACATATCTCATTTAATCCTCACAACTGAAGAGAAGTCCCTGAGCTATTAGCAATCACGTTGTACAGACAAGGAAACTGAGGCACAGAGAGGTTGAACACTGTGCCCAAGGTCATACACTGCCAAGTGGCAGAATCAGGATTTGAACCCAAGTCTGAGTCCCTGATCTTTCCACTTGGACTGAACTGCCTCCTTTTCCCCCAGAATGATCCTGAGGACTGGACAGGTAGCACCTGCTAGCAATCTTTTCACTGGAGAATAAACTGACTTGGGCCTTGGAGGGGAGGACACACTCCCTGGAGAAGCTGAGACAAGCAGGCACGACCTTTGCCCAGTTATAGGGATTCCCCAGGACTCCCTGGGAGCCAGGCCACACCCGACGCTGCTCCTGCTGGCTTGGCAGGCAATGTCTTCTCTGCAGAGGGTAGGTGAGTGAGTGTGTGTGTGTGTGTGTATACAGGCGCAGACTGGGGGTGTGGTGGGGGAAGGAGGTGTCTGAGGAAACGCGTCATCCCAGAGCTCTCTGGCACCCTCTTTAGGTAATGCACACTCACTGCCGCTCCTCTCTCTGACGAGCTCCGGCCATCTGAGGCTCTGTCCCTGGACCTCAAAACCCATCACCATTCCTTGTGGGCTGCAAGCTCAGTGGACCAGGCCGCTGCTGGGCCTGTTTATTTTATTTTATTTTATTTTTTAACCATTTTGAGTATACAATTCAGTGGCATCGAGTACTTTCACCTATTGAACAACTGTCACCTCTATCCATCTCCAGACTTTTTCATCATCCCAAACTGAAACTCTGTACCCATTAAACACTAAATAACTTAACCACTCCTCCCTCTCCTCGGCCCCTAGCAACCACTATGATACTTTCTGTCTCAATGAATATGACTATTCTAGGTACCTCATGTAGGTGGAATCATACAGCAGTTGTCCTTTTGTGACTGACTTCCTTCACTTAGCATAATATCATCAGTGTTCATCCAGGTGTAGCATGTGTTGGCACTTCATTCTTTTTTAAGGCTGAGCAATATTCCACTGGATGTATAGAGCACATTTCGTTTACCCACTCATCCGTTGATAGACATTTGGGTTTCCACCTTTGGGCTATTGTGAATAATACTGGGAACATGGGTGTTCAAGAATCTGTTTGAGTCTCTGCTTTCACTTTGGGAAATCTGCCTAGGAGTGGATGTGGGGTATTAGTCCATTCCCCGCAGCAGGCTAGTGGCCTGGCCCTCCTCGGAGGAAGCTTGCCATCACAGATTTCTACCCTGACTCTGCTTTGTCTCAGCGCAACTGTCAGCCCCTCTAGGAAAATCTCCTCACTTCGTTCCATCCTACCGCCACGCTGCTGCCAAAGACCCCAGCACCAGCTCTGACTGGTGAGCCTCTCTGGCTTTCATTTACTATTTCTGCCCTGCCTTGAAGACCATGTCAGTTTTGGTTGCCCTCTTTGTTAGCTCCCCAGGACCATGACCACAGCTGCCATGGTCTTTGTACAGCCAGTGGGAGGCAGTGTAGTGCAATGGTAAAGGGCGTGGGCTCTGGGGGCAGACTGCAGGGGTTTGAATCCTGGCTCACTCCTAGTGTAACTTGGGGCAAGCTACTTGGCCTTGCCATGCCTCAGTTTCTCCATCTGTAAAATGGGGACAAGAAGGATAGTGTCTATCGCAAGGGGTTATGAGGAATTAAATGATCTAATAGACACAAAACCATCACTGCAGTGCCTGGTGCCTAGTAAACTTTAAATAAATGGGAGCTGTTATTTTGAGTCCCTTTCTCCCCCTGAGTGCCTCCTTGACTAAAAAAAAAAAAAAATCCCAAAACAAAGCAAAACAAAAGCAAGCACCAGTAACAAAAAAACCATCAGGAGATGGCAAGAGCCACCTCAGTCTGTTTTCCAGGGAGGGTTGGTGTTGAATTTTTAGGCTCCATGCTCCACCATCCCCCACCACCTTCCCTGGGGCTGCTCAGGCTGGTGCCCCTCCACCTGTGCGCAGTGCTTTTGTTAAGTTAGTGTAAATAATATAGAGACTAGAGAGACTGTTCTCTTCACCCGCAGCCCAGCGCATTGTGGCCATTGTGTGCTCATTAACCTGGTTGCTGTTGGGCTCATTAACCAAGTTGCTGTTGGGCTCTCAAACAGGCAGATATGGCTCAGGAAAGCGGCCAAGGCAGCTGGCTTGAAGAAACCTCTCCCCTCAGGAACCTGAGACAGTGAGGATACAGTGTTTACGGTTTCCAGGCTGGGAGAGAAGAAACCAGGCTCCCGGGAGTTCATTCTTATCGTAAAGATAGCCCTATCTAGGTAGTCCTGTTGGTCACAGTGACATATTAATAGGGTCTATTAATAGGGTCAAGACCATCACTTCTGTCTCCTCTGCCATTCTCCAAACACTAATCAAGCACCTGTTACAAAGCAGGCGCCGTGGTACACACAGATAAGCAGAGGAAGATGCCTGCCCTTGAGGCACCCAGGCCAAGAAAGTGCAACGCTCCGGGAGCTCTGAGACTGAAGCCGGCCACCGCCCCCGCAAGTCCTCCTGGAGGAGTGAGGCAAGACTTCGCAGGGGCAGTGCTGACTTTTGTGTTGACTCTTGAAAGAGAAGTTTGTCGGACTGAGGCAAAGCAGGCATGATGGGGGACTCTCCCAGGGGACAGGACGTTTGTGCACTGAGGGCTGAAACTGCTGGGGGTGGCCCATGCAGAAGGAATGCTGTAGGGTGGCAAGACGGGCAGGGGAGCGGGACCCAGAGCGTAGAGTACTTTCTTATTGCTGCTGTTTGTTTTGTTAGAGTTTGGACTTTTTATCCTGCAGATTTTCCCACTGTGTTCCGTGGAGTGCTAAGCTTCCACAGAGAGGCCTCCGTGGAGCCTCTGGGGGGGGGGCGGTGAGAGGGAGGAAGGGACGAGGATGGACACTGAGTGAAAGGGGCTGTAGGATCTTTGCCCCTCTCCAACTAGAAGAGCTCCACGTTGACCTGTGTTAACAAGTTTCATTTGTTTCCATAAAAACCTTTTTTTAAATCAAAGTTTCACTGCTTAAAAAAAAACACCACCTGGGCTTCCCTGGTGGCTCAGTGGTTGAAAGTCCGCCTGCCGATGCAGGGGACACGGGTTCGTGCCCCGGTCCGGGAGGATCCCACATGCCGCGGAGCGGCTGGGCCCGTGAGCCATGGCTGCTGAGCCTGCGCGTCCGGAGCCTGTGCTCCACAACGGGAGAGGCCACAACAGTGAGAGGCCCGCGTACCGCAAAAACAAAACAAACAAACAAAAAAACACACAAGTTTGCAAACCATTGCTGTGGACAATGGGCAGATGTCAAAGGATTTGACATAGGGGACTTGTTATATATGCTTTCTCACATATATACACATATGTATGATCAATCAAAGATTATGATACATCGAATATATATGTAAGTCAAATATATCAACTTGCCTACTCCAGATCCTTTAGTATCTGCCCATTGTCCACAGCAGCAGTTTTTAAATATCAAAATTTATACAGATAGATAGAGATGGAGATAGAGGTATAGATATATCTGCTATATGTATGGAGAATGGATTACAGGAGGACAAGAGCAGAGGCAGAGAAAACAATTACAAGTCCAAGAAAGAGAATATGGTGGCCCAGTCTGGGGTGAAAGCTATAGAGGTGTTGAGATGTGGTGGGGACAAGGCTAGGTTTAGGAAGCAGAATTGGCAGGACCTGGCAATGGATAGGACACGGGAGGTCAGGTAGAAGATGTCAAGTGTGACTTCTAGGTTTCTGCTTAGGGCCATTTCCTGAAGTGGGGAAATCTGATTTGGGCAGTGACTTGAGCTCAGTTTTGACCACACTTGCTGGGGCTGTGAGACCTCCGAAACGCCTTGTAAGTGCTTGGCTATATGAGTCTGGAGTTCAGAGAGGAGGTGTGGAGTGTGGCTGCAGATTTGGGGTTCATCAGTAATGAGACTGAATGAGCTCCCCGTCAGACTGAAAGCAGGGAGAGAGGAGGAGGGCCCTGAGGGCTGAGCTCTGGGCACCCCAATGTTTAGCGAGCACAAGATGAGAAGGGCCTGGCAAAGCAGATCGAAAAGGAGCAACCAGTGAGGTAGGGAAACCAGGAAAGTGTGGAGGGGCCCCCAAAACGACGTGAAGAAAGAATATCAACAAGGAGTAAGTGATCAGTGGGACAACTGGTGCTGAGGGGCCTAATAAGTTGAGGACAGACAACTGATCACTGGAGTTGGTAACTTGGAGAGAACCAGGAACCTTGAAAAGAACAGTTTTGGTGAAGTGGTAGGGCTGGAAGCTAGATGGGAAAGGGTTGAAGAATGAATGGATTCAAAAAAGAAGAGCGAATGGGAAGCAAGACATTGAACCCATGTGTGCGGACAATTCTTTCAAGACTTGTGTTTTGTTTTAGAGAGGAGGGTGGAAATAAGTTCACCTTGAGGCAAGTTGAATCGGAGGTGCCTTTAAGACATCCAGACAGAGTGTCCAGTTCAGCAGGTGGAGATATAGGCCTGGAGATTGGGAGAAAATCTGGGTTGTATACAGTTTTGTGAGCCAGTCATTAATCACTGAAGCTCTGGGGATTGGTGAAATTGGATGAAGAAAGTTAAGGTGGCGAATAAAGATACACGGGATTTGGTAGGGGGGCAGCTTGAAGTTGAGGAAATTCCTGGCTGGCGGCCTGATAGGAGACAGTTAGCTTGGCTCTATTGGAAGGGACATAAAGCTGGTCCATGGAAGGCTGATGGGAAGACCTCTTGAAGCCCAAGGCTGTGAGGGAATTGGGAGCTCTCTGTTAAGGCAGGTCTAGATGGGCCCTAACGCTTGACATTTTTTGATCTGGAAACTGCTTGAATGAGGCCATTCACTAGAGCAAGATACAAAATTAACCACTCAAGTTTCAAAAGGAAATGTACATCATGACTCCACTTAATGTAAAATAAAAAACCGGGAACCAATACTACAGAATGTTTATAGAAATACACCATGTAGTAAAACTGTAAAACACAGCTAGCAAAGACCCTACCTCACCAACCACCAACTTCAGAATAATGGTTGTCAATGGGGAGGGTAGAAGAGGAACAGGGTAGGGAGAATGTTAACTGTTCTGCCATGTTGTATTTCTTTTTTGTTTGCTTGTTTAAAGGATTTCAGGTAAGTATGGCAAAAAGTGAACATTTGTTAAATCTGACTTGTGGCTACAGTACCACCTTCACTGGGTTGTTGTGAAGAATGGGTTAATGTACCAAAAGTACTTTGAACAGGCCTAGTACATTACTGCACTCAAGTATGAACTATTCAAATCAGCTATTATTGTTTCTGTATTTTTCTGTGTGTTTGAAGGATTTCTAAATTTAATAAATATGTATTTCTACCCCATGGAAAAAGTAACGATTAACTTCTGAGCACTTTGAGCTCCGATGGGAATGATCACTGTGCTAATTAATACCATTCATTATGATCCAGACCATCTACCCGCCGCAGCACTGCAGTGTGAAACGGACAATACTGCAGAGGCATAGAAAGAAAAACACAACTAGCTAAGCAGTGGACCCATCAGACCGTCTAGCTGCGTCTCCCTTGAACTTACTACGCTTTTCAACTTGAATTCAGACTATTATGGTCTATAGGAGCATCTCTGCCAGTTTAGATGATTGGCAATTGCCGGAACCGCTTTTCTGTGGCCGAGGAGTAGAAGTGTCTCAGTAGCAAGGCCAGGACAGGCAGACCTGCAGCAGACGAGTGGAGTGAGCACACCCTCCGGTGGGAGCGGAATCAGCCAACCTGCTTAGATCTGTGGGGTGGCTAACAGAGGCTGGGAAACACCCCGGGGCAGGAGGCGTGTGTAGAGGCCCTAAAAAGAGCAGTACCAAGCATGAAACTATGAACTGTTAAAGCTGGAAGGGACCTTAGAGATCATCTAATCTTTCTATCTTTATGAATTCAAAGACCAGGGTCCAGGGAGGAGACAGGACTTGTCCGACATTGCCTAGCCATTCAGTGGCAGGTGTGGGAACAGAACTCAAGACTCCTAATTTTTCTGGACGGTCTTCGCGGTCTTTTCCAGAGACCACTCTGCCTTCCTGGCCTTGCAAACCCTTTACCTGGGAAACAAGGATGCAGCGCCCTTCAAAATGAATTCTTCTCTTCTATGGAACCCTCCCTCAAAGCTTTGACCAAGTTGGTCCTGAGACGTAACCTGAGCCCGTGATGGCTCTGTTCTTGTAGCACACACCACTGACATCATCCAACACAGGCCCGCTGCCAAGGGTGCAAGCTGGAACCTGGAGCGGATGGAGAGTTGTTTGGATGTGTGGCCAGGCGCCACAGTCTTTGGTCCTAGAATGATCAAATCAAGCATGGAAAGGCTGCCCACAATGTATATGGAGGTGGGGGCGATGGTGAGGGATGGGGGCGGGGGGGGGACAATGACAAGCAAGAGAGGCTCCCCAAGGCCAAGTGCAATGAAAGCCAGCTTAAATAAAAGGTTGGAGGGGAGAGTAAGAGTCAAGCAGGCCAGAGGAGAGCTCCAGAAGCCACTGAAAGGATACGATGGGGGTTAAGGCGGGTGTGGGGTGGGGACCGGAGTGAGTGAGTGAGCAAATAAAGTCAGGCGGTCATTTAATTATTCCAACTTCGCCTTTTCTCAGAAAAGATTTCCAGCAGCTTACAAGGGCACACAAGATAAGTCAAGGCAGCATAAATTAAAGATGGAAAGAAAAACAAGAGTGGGCAGGACGTGGAGCCAAGAATAAGGGTAGGAATGCATACCATCAAAACCTCTGCTCCCACGAAGGGTGGGCCCGAAAGTTGGCTCTAAGCTTTCTAGCAGCCAACAGGAAAGGGGAAACCTTGTTACACAATTCACAATGTCCAGGAGATAAAAACAAAGTCGTTGCTCAGAAGGGCAACTGTTCCCAGTACTCAGATCAGACAGGAATTCCTCCCGGGGGTCCTCAGAGAGGATGTTGTGGGATACAATGAACGACATCCTTGACGACATCCTTACAACAGCGGTAGCAACAAGTTTCAAAGGGCTGTTTTTCATAAGGACCCTCAGGATCGGGGCCTGTATCCCACTGCAGCCAGGCAATTAGATGCTAAAAATAGCGTGTGAAGGTGCAGAACAGTGCGGCTAGTATGTTCACACTGGTGGGAAAAAAGAGGGTTATATATAGGCATACATATGCATAGAGCTCCTCTGGAAGCATAAATTGGTAACAGCGGTTGCCTCTAGGGAGAGGAAGTGGAGGACTGTGGCTGGGATAGGAGAGACTTCCTTTTCATCGTATACAATTTTGTACTGCCTGGATTTTTGTTAACCATGTTTTATCTTTTCAATAAAAGCATTCGTTACTAAAATAATAATGACATTCAGAGTTCAGAGGGTCAGCTGGGTTTTATCTCTGAGCCACAGACAGGCCCAGGATGTTGGGAAGTTCTCCTTGATGATTCAGGAAAGAAGTTAACGATATTTATTGAGCAACTCCTGGGTGCTAAGGGCTTTCACTTCCATTAGCTCGCCTAATCCACACAATAATCTTGTGAGAGAAATCTACCTCATAGACAATCAAGTCAGTTTCCTTGGAGAAGAGACCTGAGTTAAACTGCTTATTTTTCATCGGACTATTGATTTTTGTAGGAGAGGTGAGCAAATTGGGGAGAAAACAAGCAGCTATGGGGAACTTAAAATAGCAGTTGCATGGGACATACTCACACTACAAAAATTATTCATTTTGGGGCTTCCCTGGTGGCGCAGTGGTTGAGAGTCCGCCTGCTGATGCAGGGGACGCGGGTTCGTGTCCCGGTCCGGGAGGATCCCACATGCCGCGGAGCGGCTGGGCCCATGAGCCATGGCCACTGAGCCTGCGTGTCCGGAGTCTGTGCTCCGCAACGGGAGAGGCCACAACAGTGAGAGGCCCGCGTACCAAAAAAAAAAAAAATATTCATTTCTATCTGAAATTCAAATTTAGCTGGCCATCCAGTATTTTTTTTTAACTTTTAAAAAATGCAGATACAATTGACAGATAACATTATATTAGTTTCAGGTAAGCAATATGATTCACTACATGTATATATTTCAGAATGATCACCACAATAAATCTAGTTAACATCCATCCAGTATTCTTTTCATGTTTTTTAATCTACTGTGTAACTCTAATACTTTTATTTGGTGTATTTAAACCATATACATCAAATGGGATTATTTGCTATATATTCTGGAGATCGAGACCATCATTTTATTGTTTGTTTCTTGTTTGTTCTGTTTTTTGTTTTCTTTTTCCAAATTCCTGTGGGTTACTTGTACCATTTTTAAATTCTATTTTAATTATCAATAGTGCTTTGGGGTGTATCTCTTTGCATGACTTTTCTAGTGGTTGCTCTAAGCATTATATAATATGCACGTAACTTATCACAGCCTACTGGTATTGACATTTTTCCAGTTTGAGTGAGGTATAGAAATCTTATCTCCTTTTACACTCCATCATTTATAATATAGTGGGCTGTTTTCTTATTTTCTTTTATTTTTTTCTAGCTTTATTAAAGTATAATTTATAAGCATATAATTGTCTTAAATATCACTTCTACATACATTGAGAACCACATCAGACAGGGTTACCAGTTTTGCTTCAACCATCAAACATAATTTAGAAAACTCAAGAGGAGAAAGAAAGCCTATTGTATTTACCCATGTTTTTGCTTACCATGTTCTTTCCTTTTTTCTGATGTTCTATGACTCTATTCCTTCTTTAATCGACTCCTTTCTATTTGGAGAACTTCCTTTAGTCATTCATTCTTTCAGAGTAGGTCTACTGGTGACAAATTGTCCTTAATTTTCCTTCATCTAAGAACGTCTTGATTCTTCACCTTGATTCCTGAAGGATATTTGCTCTGGATTCTGGGTTGACATTTCTTTTCTTTCAGCACTGCCTCCTGCCCCCCTTGGTTTCTGATGAGAAATCTGCTGTCATTTGAATTGTTTTCCCTCTATGGGTAAGGTGTTGTTTCTTCCTCCCTGTGTTTTATTTTTTTTAATTAATTTTTATACGTATATGTATAATCCTCTTTTTTGGATTTTCTTCCCATTTAGGTCACCACAGAGCATGGAGTAGAGTTCCTTGTGCTATACAGTAGGTTCTCATTAGTTAACTATTTTATACATAGTATCAATAGTGTATATATGTCAATCCCAATTCTCCCTGCCTGTCTTTAAGACTTTTTCTGTCTTTGGTTTTGATGTGTTTGGGTGTGGATTATATTGGGGTTTATCCTGATTGCGGTTCACCCAGCTTCTTGAATCTGTGGGTGTGTGTCTTCTGCCAAATTTAGGAAGTTTACAGCCATTATTTCTTCTAGTACCTTTTTAGCCCCATCCTCTTTCTCCTTTCCTTCCAGAACTCCAATGTCATGAATGTTAGGTTTTCGTTATTATAGTCGCACAAGTCGGCAAGGTTCTGTTCTTTTTCTTCCATTTCCATCTACTTTCTCTCTGATGTTCAGAGTGGGTCATGTCTATTGTTCTATCTTGGAGTGCGCTGACACTTTCTCTCTGGCCCCTGTACTCTGCTGTTGAGCCCATCCTTTGAGGTTTTGGTATTTTTCAGTTCTGAAATTTCCAATCGTCTCTTTATGTCTCTATTTCTTTGCTGAGACTTACTATTTTTTAATTTGTTTCGAGCGTGTTCATATTTGCTCATAGAAGCGCTTTTATGATGGCTGCTTTAAAATCTTTATCAGATAATTCTAACATCTCCATCATCCTGGTGTTGGCGTCTGTTGACGGTCACTTTTCAATCAGTTTGAGATCTTCCTGGCTCTTGGAGAGATGAGTCATTTTTTTATTGCACTTTGCACATTTGGGGTATTAGGAGATTCTGGATCTCATTTAAACCTTGTTTTAGTCAACCTGCTCAGACACCATCTTGCTGGGAGAAGGAGGACAAGGTCCCCACTCAGGCTCCGCTGACATCCAGAGGCCAGGCTCCCCACTAGGCCTGCACTGGGAGGGGAGAGGGTATCTCCATTGGCACCATGGGATGAAGGACCTCCTTATGGTCTGGTGGCAGTGAAAACCGCGGCCCCATGCTAGGTCTTTCATGAAACCACCCTGGTGTGTGTATGTGTGTGTGTGTGTGTGTGTGTGTGTGTGTGTGTGTGTGTGTGGGCGTGTTGGGACACCTCCTTATGGCCTGCAATTGTGGTGTCTCACTAGGTCTTCCCTTTTCTTTGTGGTGTTTGGTTGCTGTAGAGCAGTTTTTATCTGAAAGTTTTCTGTCTCAGGCTGTCTCTTTCCTGTTCCTTTGCCTAGAGAGAGCTGGGTTTTGTAAGGGCTTTTTTTGTCTGTGCCCACTGGCACTTCTGGATTGCCTTCCTCCCCAGCACCAAGTCCAGCATATATGAGACAAAAAAGAAACCCAATGAAATGTTGGGACATAAAAGCTATTTAAAAAAAAAAAAAAGGGAAACCCAAGGAACTCACCACTATGCTTTTCCTCAGGTCCTGAGCTCCCTAGCTGCTCTGCCTTCCTGTCTCCATCTTTCAGAGTCTTATTTAAAAAAGAAACAACGAAATGTCAAGGGTTGTTATTTGACATCCTGTATTTTTACTTTCTAAATCTGGCAACCCTACTCAGGATCCCAATTCCAAATTGAGGCAGTGAAGACAACTTGTGAATTTTGGATGAATTTGCAACCACATGGAGTGGAACAATAAGAAGGTTCTCCTTAACCCCTATTAACTCAGAAAATCCTTTTTTTTTTAAGGGAATTAAGCCGAACAGCCAATTTTCTTGCACATTTCTGTTAAAGTTTTACTTTGCTTCAAGAACCTTGGCAAACATCCCTCCCCATATATTTGTCAGTGACATTGAGTTTGTGCTAATGAGGCCCCCTGCTGTCTGCAGAGAGAAGGGCAACGCCATAAATCCAGAGGCTGTAGCAAATCTCTGCACTGGAACAAGGCAGAGCATGAGTTCATAAATTACATTCAGGTATTACAGTAGCTGATCCCCAAACTTTGGGGAGTTGTAATGCCCTAGCTCTGTTCAACTTCAAGATACTCTTTCCTTCTCTCCTAACAGAAATGTGTAGTGACATAGTTTGGAAATGAAGGTTATGTCAGACTACATTTTGGTTATTTATTGACAAGCTCTCTCCTTAACCCCCAGATTGGGGTGCTGGGAGACACCTTGGGACTTCACCGAGGCAGGCCTGGGCATGGCGGCCAGTACCATTTGCCAGAGAAAGGAAAGGACTCACAGGGACCAAGCTAGGACATGGAGTTGTACTGGCCCGGAACTCTCCAGGGCCTTTACTCTGCCATATTAAGAAGGAAGTACAGTAGTGTCAGAGCTGGGGGGCCAGGCAGACCTCAACCTGTGGAGAGGGGGCTGGCTTTCCCACGAGCATTACCTTCTGCTCCATCCAGGCCTTCACTGAGAAGAGTGCAGAGTCGGGGCATGAAGGAAGGCACTGGAACCTGACCTTGCTCCCAAGCAGGGGAAGGAAGTCTGTCCCAAGGGAGCCTGATGCATATTCCCAGGAGGTCCTGGGAAGGACATCACAGCACAGCCACGGTGTGTGCTGAAAACTCTGGAGAGTATGTATGAAACAACCACAGGATCTTCCCCACTGAAGCTTTTCCCTCTTTTCCTCTGACCCATGAGAACAAAATTACAATAGGTACCAACTCCTTAGTGTTCCCCTGCAGGCAGGAAGGAGGAGAGCTAACACTTACCGAGTGTCAGGAACTGTATCGGGCACTTGACATAATTGATATCCCTTAAGATTCACACAAGTGCTAATACTAACCGTGGTTAATACCTACATTGATTGAGGGTTGGCTTGTGTGTCAAGTGCTTTTCTAAGCACTTCACATGAGTTGTTTCATTTAATCCTCACAGCACCATGTAAGGGCCTACTGTTATTACCCTTTTCTGGACCACACAGCCGACAAATGGGAGAGCTGGGATTTGAACTCAGGTTTGACTCCAATGCCCATGTTCTTAGTCACTACACTGAACTTTGGGTAAGTAATGGAACTCAAATTTGAACTCAGGTCTGTGAAGAACTTGCAAACCTAAGGTGCCCAGGCGAGGAGGTCAGATGGATAGAGTGGTGTGCAAAACCCCACCAGCCTGCACGTGAGGAGGCATACACACACACACGCACACAACACAGGAGAGAGCTACAAGCAAGAGTGGATCTCCAGCTGTTGCTGCCCTTCTGCTGGGCTAGCCAGGTAAGAGCCACAGAGGCAGTAGCTGCTGCAGTGTGGAAAGTGTGGCCGAGAAGGGCCATGAGGGGACTCATGAAGTGCTGGTAATGTTCTGTTGCTTTGATCTAGGTGTTAGGTGTGTCCAGTGTGTGAAAATTCATTGAGCTGTAAACTTATGAATTGCACATTTTCCGATATGTTGTTCGTCAATACAAAGTTGTGTTTTTTTCAAAAGCAAAAGGAGGTCTGGGAAGATGGTGTAGATGTGCTTTTGCCGATTCCTTCTGCTAAGTACATCTGAAAACTCTGGAGAGTATGTACGAAACAACCACAGGAGATTCTGAAAGGTGGAGAAGGCAGGCAGGCTAGGGTTTTTTGGACTCAAGGAACGACATGGTGGTGAGTTCCCTCAGTTTTCTTCTTGTCTCATTTTCCCAGACTTTGGGCTGAAGAAGATGACAACCTGGAAAGGCTAATGTTGCAGATTAAAAAGCCCCAGCAAAAGTTGTCTCTCTCTAGGAAAGGGGCAGCCTAGGAAGACAGAACATTTTAGATATGAACCTCTCTACTGTTGCTAAACACCACAGGAAAAACTGTGGCCCCATCGCTACCAGCAAAGGCCAAGGGGGGAGCAGAGACTTCAGCTTCAGGCCCCCAAGCTCCCACCCGAGTCCCCTGCCAGATGGGGAGGGAGAGGAGGCAGAGGAGGGAGCTGGATTTTCATCCTCACTGGGTGGTAATGTGGTCCCTCCTCAGGCATCAGTGGAGACCATGTGGGGACGGAGGACTTCCACACCCACAAGGCGGTAATGCGACTACCCTTCCCTTCCTGGATGGGTGGTGTCAGAAGCTCTAGGAGGACTTCCCTGGTGACACAGTAGTTAAGAATCCACCTGCCAATGCGGGGGACATGGGTTCGAACCCTGGTCCAGGAAGATCCCACATGCCGGGGAGCAACTAAGTCTGTGCGCCACAACTACTGAGCCTGTGCTCTAGAGCCCGCGAGCTACAACTACTGAGCCCATGTGCCACAACTACTGAAGCCCGTGCGCCTAGAGCCCGTGCTCCACAACAAGAGAAGCCACCGCAATGAGAAGCCCGCTGCACCGCAAAAAAGACCCAATGCAGCCAAAAATAAATTAAAAAAAAAAAAAGCTCTAGTAGAGAGCTAAGACTTTCTCTGTCACCCAGCAGTAATGGAGACACACCCCTCCCACCCTGTGATGTCAGTGGAGGCCATGTGGGGAGCAGTAACGAGGAACTCCTACCCCTCCCAGCCAGGAGGTATCAGTGGAGGCTGGAACTACCAATCCTGACCACCAGTAACAGGGAGGCTCCCTACTTGGTTGTCAGTGGAGGCTGAGTGGCGACCTGTATTTCGACCCCCAGCTGGCAGTCCTGCGGTGGCGCCCTATCCCCCCCTTTCTGTGCTGGAGCCATGTCAGAGGGAGCCAGCTGAAACAGAAGGCTTAGAAAAGATCCACAAAGATTTGATCAGACACTACAGCAAAGAGGATCTAAGGGTGGCAAATAAGCACAAGAAAAGATGGGCAATATCATCAGCCATTAGGGAAACGCAAATGAAAACCAGGAGACATCACTACACACCTCTCAGAGGTGTGTAAACAAAAGCCAAAAGCCAAACGGTGATACCACCAAGGGCTGGTGAGGATGCAGAGAAACTGGACCATTCGTACACTGCTGCTGGGAATGCGAAATGATGCAGCCACTGTGGAAACCAGTTTGGCAGTTTCTAAAAAAAACCTAAACGTGCAACCACCATACGACTCAGCAACTGTGTTTCTGGGCATTTATCCCAGAGAAATAAAAACTTGTGTTCACACAAAAACCTGTACATGAATGTTCATAGCAGTTTTATTCTTAACAGCCCCAAACTGGAAATACATATGTCCTTCGATGGGTGAATGGCTGAACTGTACATATATACCATGGAACAAACTATTGATAACTATCCCTAAAGGTGACGTGCTGTATGATTCTATTTATATAACATTCTTGAAATGACCAAATTATAGAAATGAAGAACAGATTAGTAGTTGCCAGGGATTAAGGAGGGGGCAGGGGTGGGAGGGAAGTGGCTGTGAGGGCTCCTGGTGGTGATGGCACTGTTTGTATTTTGCTTGTATCAATATATTGATTCTGGTTGTATATTACACTCTAGTTCTGCAAGATGTGCCTACTGGGAGAAAGTGGGCAAAGGGCATATGGGATCTCTTTGAATTATTTTTCACAGCTGCATGTGAATCTATAATCATCTCAAAATAGACATTTTAATTGAGAAGAAAAACATAAGGATTCTGTTCAGTGTGGACACAAGGCTCTGAAGCCCTTGCCCCCCGCTTTCAGTGAGTCCCTGATTGCCATTCCCTAGCTGGGTTGCTGATGTAGCCTTCTAAATCTGGCCTTGGACCCTGTTAAACTGTTACCATAGATTTTCTTTAGTTAACCTGCTGTTGCTGCTCTTGCTTCACTCATGCATACCTCCCAAATACACCAAAATAATCATCACTGTCGTGGGGTGGCAGATTACAGGTTAAGGCTTTTTACACACGTCTCCCTAACTGTCTATAATGCTGTTGTAAACTGTCTGTAATTTTTAAAATATCCACATTTCTTTCGTTTGGAGTCTTCTTTGTTGGCTTCTATTTATCGTTCTCCTTTAGATAACCTACAATCCAGATTTTTATCTTGTGCATTTAAAACACTTCTTACCTTTCTTCATTGTTCCCTAGCTTTCCTCCCATTCCACAACTTCCCCCCACTTTTCCTTATCCTTTGGATTCAAACACCCAGCATCCTTAAGGCTGGCCCGGTTTACAGCCCCACTGCCTCATGACTATCTGGAGAGGGCATTTGGGCAGAAATGTACTGATGAGCACAACCTCTCCGCTGGCAGCAACGGCTGCCCATTGGGCCCTCCCCCAGGCACCTTAAACTTAGCAGTTCCTCAGCTGAACTTCAGCATCACGCCCCATCCTCCACAGTACCAGCATCCACCAGACACTCAAGCCAGAAAAATGGAAGTTGTCCTGGACCCCCTCCTCCCTCAACCCATGCATCAAAACATCACCAAGTTCTGTTGCACTTTCCTGCCAAATATATTGCAGATTGGTCTTCTTTCTACCAGCACTTCTCTCGCCCTGGCTGCCCTCATCTCTCCCTTGGACAACTGCACGGCCCTGTAACTGATCTCCTTCCTCCACACTCACCCTCACCTGATCCATTCTTCACATGCTGCCAGTCTATTTTAACTGTGTGGATCTTATCCTGTCAGTACCCTGCTTAAAACTCTCTGCTCCTAGGATAAAGTTCACACTCCTAAGCATGTCTTACAAGTAGGGTACCATATGATAGGGTCCTCAGTTAACCACAGCAGAACAGTGTGTAAGGGCGTGCTATTAATAAGTACCCTGGGACAATAGGCGTCCGGTCATTCTACTTATAAGATCCTTCATGGTCTGGTCTCACCAGCCCCGTTCCTCATCGCGGCTCCCCATCTTACCCCTAAACACACACACACACACACACACACACACACACACACACACACACACACACACACACACACACACACACACACACACACACACCCCAGCTGCATTCTTTTGGATGTCCAGGTAAGCACATGCTATTCTGTTCGCCTGAAACACCCTTCTCCCCAGTCCCCCTTTGGCCAACTTGTAATCAACTGCTTTGAGTCAAAATAATTTTCACGAGGAAGCCTTCCCTGACTTCCACCACTGACTCAGGTGCCCCTTCTGTACTCCTAGCGCACTTTGCTCTTCCCTCATCAGAGTTCCTATCACAGCAAGTTGTAACGTCCTGTTTCGCCCTCTAGACGAGTGCCTCGGGTAGAGAACCAAGGCAGTTTCCTCTGTGTTCCTAGCATCTAGCACAGCACTTGGAATACGCTTACACTGTGTGCACTTTCCTGTCTGCTGAATGAGTGGGAATTGGACACCACGTTGTCACCCTGACTGCTGGGGACATAAAAGGGAAGAGGGGACCTGGAGTTCCGGCAGGTGCTTAGAGCCCTGAGCAGGTCTCCCTTCCCTCCAGCCCGCTTGGCTCCCCCTGGTGGAAGTCGGACAGTAGTGACAGGCCCCGTGGTTGGTGGCTGCAGGAAAACCATGGGAGGGGGAAGGGTCCTCATCCAGGCTGGGAAGGGTCCTCATCTGGGCTGCAGCAGACCTCCTCTCATTGTGCTCCTCCCCTGCCTCGCTGCAGCCCCTCCGGCACACTGAGTCCCCACCCACTGTGTCATCAGAGGCCCTACCCCAGGAACTTTGAGGATGAGGGCTACAGTTGGGTGGAGTGGCTCCAGGCTTGCTTACATACAGAGAACCTCTGCTGTGTATCGCCCGGGTGAATGGACAAGCCTGGCTGCCCTGTTTGTTTCACAGTAAGTCCCCTACATACGAACCTTTAAGTTGCGAACTTTCAAAGATGCGAATGTGCGTTCACATGTCCAGTCACGTAAGTTAGTTCATGTCTGGCGTCCACTGTCACGTGCGTGCATCCTCTACAACTGGTTGTGCTTTTGTGTACTTTACTGTACAGTACTGTATAGAGTACAGTGGTACAGTATCTTTATTTCAAGCCCAGGATGTCTGGAAGAAGTGTAAAAGCAGCAGTGATGTAGCTGGTACAGTACTACCCAGACATCACTGGACCGTTTTTTCAAGAGGGTAGACAGAATTGAATCAGCAAGGAACCAGAACCTGTGCCATCCACGTCAGGCGTGAGTGAAACTGCAGCTTGCCCTCCATCTCCTGTTGCTGATGGTCCTTCAGCTCCACCATCTCCCACCTCCCCTCCCTCCTCCAGTTAGTAACTCTTCTTGCCTGTTCACTCGATGCCAGCCCCTGTATGTCAGCTGTTGTATTGTACTACTGTACTTTTCAAGGTACTGTCCTGTAAGATTAAAAATGTTTATTTTTTGTTTTTTATGCATTATTTATGTGAAAATTATTATAAACCTATTACAGTACAGTACTGTATAGCTGATTGTGTTAGTTGGGTACCTAGGCTAACTTTGTTGGACTTACGAACAAATTGGACTTACGAACACGCTCTTGGAACTGAACTTGTCTGTAGGTAGGGGATTTACCCTGAATCAAAACCCCAAGATGTGAGTGAGCTCATGGCAACTGTTATGGGTGAAGAAGCAACAAGACCCAGCTGCAGCAGCAAGTGGACACGCCAAGTGTGGAGGTGAACTTAGAGAATATAGAATTGAGCCATTTGAAAAAACAAAGCAGGATGGAGAGGAATGGGAGAAAGGCCTCTTGTCACTCTGCAGGGCTTCAGACATTTTTGCTTCAAAAAGAGCCTTCCCCTCCCTGTTTTTAATTAATTTTATAGTTGGCCACTGAGCTTTCGGAGAAACGTACTGGGGAAAAGAGCTTGGAGAAAGGGAAAGATGGGGAAGAGTCCGACTCTGGTGGCTGGCTTTGGTGTCCCTCCAGACATGGGGTGGGGACAGTGAGCTGTCACCAAGGGGCGTACAACAGGTCAGCAGCAAAGAGGATCACACCACGTGGACTCAGCTGGAAGAGGAGCCAGCCAGGTTTCTGAGGCTCTGGGGCGGGTAAGTTTACCAAGGGTTGGGATGGAAAAAGTTACCCTGCCGCTCTGTGTCTCCTTCCCTTTCACTCTGCAAGCTAAAAACCAAGGGAACACGCTCAGGAACAGAGGGCCTAAGGAACTTCACGGCAAGATCAATGTCCTTAGGAACATCAAAGGCTAAGGGCATCCAGACAGGAGAGCGGGGGAGGAGGGATGGAAGGTGGTGGCCAGGCCCTCAGTGCTGAGACAGGAAAGCAGCCTCAGGAAGGGTGAGGCAGTGGGGACCTGTCCAGTCCCTGCAAACCCTTTACCTCTGCAATCTTAGAGGCCATGTAGAGCAGCTACTCAACCATCATTACCACGGGTCTTCTGGGGCCAAGTCAACTTCCTGAAAGTTTTAAGGAAAGAACCATCGCTTCTTCTTCGTATCACCCTCTGTATCGCTCACCCTCCACTTCAACGTTTCTCATTAATATACACTCACGGGGATTCCTGGCGGTCCAGTGGTTAGGACTCAGCAGTTTCGGTGCTGGGGCATGGGTTCAATCCCTGGTTGGGGAACTATGATCTCACAAGCCGGGTGGCATGCTCCCCCAACCCAAAGAAACGGTGAGCTCACCCCCATGCAAATGTACCAAATGTGACCATAGGTCAGTCTTCTGGTGAGCAGACTTAAGGCAAACCCTCAGAAACTGACTTTACGCTGGAATTTCCTTGAGATTTGAAAACTAACATCTGGCCTCACATTCAATCTTCTCCCTGAAATAATAGTTTTCCTAACACAGGTTTTTCTTAACAGCACAAAGGTTTTCTTCTGAGGCAGCTAACATCACCTGCCCTGGCAGAAATATCCCAGAAGAGCAACCCGAGAACCAATGGCAAGGCCTGATGGATCCTAACCCCGACGTGTGTTTAGTACCAGGGATCCGAATATGCCCGTTAACATCTTAGCTCCCTTGCCGCTGTCCGGCCAAGACTTTGGAAAAGGTGATTTAGAAGAAATATTTGAACCAAGCAAGATTCTGCGGAACATCAAGCCTCATCTGTCATAATTTGGAGAATTTGCTTTTTTCTTAAACAAGGAGTGCGAGACTCGCCAAAAAAATCTACAAGAGAAAACAGGCTTCAAAACCTGGCGAAAGAATACAGCAGCAAGGGGAGTCTTTAGCTGTAGCTCCATTGCATTTCAACCATGACCGTCAAGACAGAACCTGTTTCAGGCAGGAGTGTCCAGGGGCCAATGACTGGTTCTGAGGGGAGGGACACCACCGAGCGTGCTTTTGGATAAGCAGGTGCCAAAGGCTGAGCCTTTCAGAACAGCCTTACTGTTGCCGGCTGTTGGCAAGAGGCAGCAAATGACTAACAGGCACATGATCGGTCAAGCCTCAGCCTGGAAATGAGGTGTGAATTAACTTCAGTGTGTTCCCACCATATGGCTGTGTGAATTCCAATCCCCCCCTCTCCCATTTGCAGCTCCGATAGGAGGGCAGCACAGATGACCCTGGTGACCTCAGTTACCTCATGATCCGGGGTGGCGGGATGCTTTGGCCTCTGTAGAGGACTCCAAAGACACAGGGCCCTCCTATAATCTCTTTTGGTTCTGTAATGCACTGGTCGCAAAAGGCCTTGTCAGGGTAATGGAAGTGAATCCCCGGCATAGGCAGGGCAAGGAAAAACCAGAAACAGAGGAGACTGGGTCTCAGTGCTGCAGGAGCCAATCAACTGAAGAGCCAGCCGTCTCAAGGCTGGAGGTGCAGACTAAGGCGAGGCTGGGGGCTGGCTCTACTTCCTGACTGAACGTAATGGCTCTTTTTGCAAACTGGGCACATACCCACTCAGTGGTCTCCAGTCCGAGTGGTGGGCCCCGGGGCGGCAGTGCAGAGCTTTCTTCCCCCGTCCTCACCTTAAAAGTTGCTGGGGAGGTGCCACCAATAACCTGACTCCTTTTCGGAGGCCTCATCCCCCCGCCCAAGAGCTAGTTAAGAGGGAGGTTGGTAGGAGGGCAGGTCAATAGGGGAGACAACGTTTCTCTTTTTAAAATTTCAAGTTTTCCATGATTCTAATAACCCTCAGGTTAAGGGCTACATGCTATTAATGGGCAAGCTAAGTAAACTCTTGAGCAGAAAACGCTTTTATTCCAAACGTGGAAAGCTCCAACTTGAGATGAAAGAAACCTCTGATAAAGGCATTAGGTTTGAGGGTTGCCCAGCTCAGCCCTGGTCCAAGGAATCTTCTTTTCTCCAGTTCTGAGGGTAAGGGGAGGTTAGGGCATATGGGAAATCGAACCTGGTGATGCCTTTTGCTCAGAAGCAGTTACATAGCTATTTCCTTTCAACTGTGCTCTCCCTGCAACTCCAGCTTTTGTGCCTCCTCCCCGGCCCCTCCAGGTCTGTTCCTGCTACTGTTCCCCAGTCAAGAATCACTTGCCATCCAGCACACTTGGGTCTCTCCCACTGGAGAGAAAAAGAATGGCCTCAGTGGTACTTAGGGCACTTTACTGGGTGTCACAGGGAATTGAATCTTGACCTTCCCCCCGGGCATAGGGATCAAAGATGGGGACTGAGGGCCTTTCTTGAGGGCCTCAAAACCTCATCCTAGGAACTGGATTGCCCAAGGGGGCCCAGAGTACAGGTCTGATGTCAAAATATTCTGACATGGCAAGCCCTGATCAACTGACCCAGTACTTCAGGAAATAGCAGAATCAGCAAGTTATAGCATCAGTGCTCCATGTCAGCTTCTCCCAGAGCAAAGACTTGAAGTTAAAGAGGGCTAGAGGGTCAAAAGAACATGCTTCATAACTCAATTCAGTCCCTTTTCAATCACTTTTTTCAAAAGATCATTGTAAATATCCCAATATTCAACATAAAGCAAAAACAAAAGCAGAACCAGGCTTCAAAGACAAGGGAGCACTCTTCACAAAGCTCCAGAAGCATTTAGCATCCCAAAAAGTCAGTGTCCTTATTTGACGATGCAAAAAGAAACTCACTTAACATTTTGGAATGCGTTATAATTAGAAGGGCTGAAATTAAATGCTAAATGTGTGTCAACTACTGATGGAGGGAAGTCTTACCACATTTGGCAAAATTGGCTCAAAATGAATAAATTGTACAAACTACTCTCTTCCTCTGAGAAAATACCTAAATCCTATCACCAGGAATAAGAACCAGAGATCCAACAGGCATTATACAGCCTGTAATTCAGGTATAATGCACCGAATTACACTACATCTAGTTCTTAGTTAACCCCAGACAGCTCAAGGTCTTACAGTTGAATAAAACCGCTGCCGTGTCTACTCAATGCAGTTAATGCAGTTAATAGCTCAGAAACAAAGAAGTAAGAGCTATCATTGGGCAGCCAAGACACTTAAAACAAAGCTTTGGCAGAGAGATCAGTACAGATACAGACCCACAATCAAACAGAAACTTTATTAGTTTCTTCTACAAGAGACAGTGACATCAATCTTTTTAACAGAAATCTCAGGTCATCTGAGAGGTCAAACAGATCCAAGGAAGAAAGATGACAATTAAACAGTTAAATTAATCAAAAGGCACTACAACACCACCTAAAACCTACTACCGCAGTGGTAGTGGGCTAAGGAAGATTAAGCTACAGCGAAATAGTCTCATGTAAATTGTTATAGATTATATAGTAGGAAGCGAGTTTGCTTTCCAGAAGACTATGGCACAATGATCACTTGGGACCAAGTTGATATTTGGCCAGGAAAAGAAGGTCAGGCCAAATGGAAAGGAACAGGACAAAGGAGAATCCAAGTGACAGAATCCAAGCAAAGGGTGATGGATCAGGCTTTTTCCTCCCAAGAAGCATTTGTTGCATGGTGGGTTGTCTCCCCTCAGGCTCCTGCCCTAGAGCTGTTCCAGCCTTAGAGGGGCTCAGCAACCAGAGCTGGGTTCAGGCTGCCCCAGGATCATGCTGGAATTTAGTACAGACTTTAGAGAACTTGTCACAATTTCGGGGGGGGGGGCGCTGAAGCATTCACATGCAAAGTAGTCTGAGCTCCCCAAACACATTCAGACATCCTTACACAACTTTTTCCAAAGTCTGACATCTTGTAGCAGCTGAGCTGTAGTTAAAGCTGCAAGGCTCACAAGATCAAAGAAGCCAGGACGAGACAATACAGGTAGGAAATCTCAGCAGTTAATCTCAATCTTTCTCTAATGTAGGAGAAACACTCATATACCTGATGTGGGATGTAGAAAGCTACACTGTAACAAGTTGGGTCTTCTGCTGGATTTTTCATCAAATACCAAAGGAAAATAAGGGGTGGGACTCACTTTATTTTTTAAAAGCCTCAGAACTTATTCTATTATAAAGGGACATGGCTGAACAGGTAGGAGACAGATTCCCCATTGTGAGTTCTCCTGATGGCTTCTGCAAGGATCATGGAGATGTCGATCACCTAGGAGGGCAAGGCAAGCATCAGGTTAGTATCATACAGACAGAGATGACTGGCCAGTTTGCAGACACTGATGAGCAGCCCGATGAGGGTCCTTCCTCTTAAGACTGCTGCACTGTGCTGTTTCCCCAAGGGAGCCCACAGCCAGATGCTCTTCATACCCACATTTTAAATATAACCAACCACTTGGGAAAGAGTCAAAATGCTTATGGAGGAAAAACTCTGACTCAGACTCACCAAGATGGTGGTAAGTTGGCATTTAAAAATTCTTAGGAATGAAAAAAGAATATTTAAGCTGAAAAAGAAATCCTTAAGAATGATATCAACCCTCCAATTCCATATATTTCTAGTGGATTATATTTCCATATTTCTAATGGAAAGCCTTGTTCTTTTAGTGCAACAGCACTCAAACTTCATTGTCTGACAATTACCTGGGGAAATTAAAGTCCCGGTCCCATGACCTCTGTTTTTGTAGGCCCTGGGTAGAGCAAAGGAATCTGCATTTTAACGAGAACCCTAGGTGATTAACTTAGGTGGTTTCCAGAGCACACTTTGAGAAACACTGAAGTTCTAAGGAGCATACCGTCAGTTTAAAAGTTTCACATTATGTTTGCAGGGGCCAATAGTTAAGAGTGATACACACAAACTGTAAAGCATGGACCTGGAAACTTGAGTGTGCATCACAATCACTGGGAGAGCCTGTTAAAATGTAGAATCCTGGGCTCTGTAGGTTTTAGGTGGTGTTGTAGTGCCTTTTGATTAATTTAACTGTTTAATTGTCATCTTTCTTCCTTGGATCTATTTGACCTCTCAGATGACCTGAGATTTCTGTTAAAAAGATTGATGTCACTGTCTCTTGTAGAAGAAACTAATAAAGTTTCTGTTTGATTGTGGGTCTGTATCTGTACTGATCTCTCCTCCAGAGATTCTAGGTCTAGCTGTTTGAATATTTAGACACGTGATCTTTTTCCTTTTGGGTCACAAATCCTGATGACTAAGCCTTGAGAGCAAAGGAGGAAATCTTTAGAACCCACCCAGACACCTAATTCAACACATGTAACCACCTCCTAAATACTCAGTGGAGTCTTGTTTTGCAAGAATCTCAGCCTCACCTGTATTTTGGAGCAATGCTTCATCTTATCCTCCTGAGGTATGGTATTGGTGACAACTACTGCTTCAAAGCATGCATTATTAATGCGAGAAATGGCTGGGCCAGAAAAGATTCCATGAGTCAGGATAGCATAAACCCTGGTGGCTCCAGCTGAGAGAAGTCTAGAGGAAAAAGCAGAGTTGATTAGGAGTAATCTTACTTGTCACTATAAAATCCGACTTAGGGAAGAATGTCTTAGTCAACTTGGGCTGCCATAACAAAATACCACAGACTGGATGGCTTAAACAGAATTTTATTTCTCACTCGTTTCTGGAGGTTGGGAGTTCTAAGATCAAGGTGTCAGCAAGGTAGGTTTCATTCTGAGACCTCTTCTCTTGGTTTGGTGGTGGCCACCATCTCGCTATACGCTTCCATGACCTCTTTGTGTGCATAGACCAAGAGGGAGAATGGGTGGTGGGGTTGGGAGGGAGCTCCCTGGTGTCTCTTCTCATAAGGGCACCAATATCATCATAAGAGCCCCACCCTCATGACCTCACCTAAACCTAATAACCTCCCAAAGATCCCATCTCCAAACACCATCACACTGGGGGTTAGGGCTGAATTTTAGGGTGATACAATTCAGTTGATAGCAAGGAGAGAGAAACAGACTAAGAACTTATCTGAATAGGTTTGGATTAGTGTAGAAGGACTGTGGCACAGACTTCTATGCTCAACAAAATCTGTCTCCTCTTCTTCCTAGCACACAGCTGGACATTTCCTAGCCTCCCTTGCATAGCTAGGTGTGGCCATGTGACTTAATTCTGGCTATCTAAATGTGGACAGAGGCTTGTAAAATCTCCCATGGATGATCCTCCATGCTCCTTTCCCTTTCTGGCTGGACAAAATGGAAATGTTAAAGATGCAGCGCCAAGAGACTGAAAGGGGAATACTCGCATTGGAGCATACCATGAACAAGAAAGAAACTTTACCGTGTTCAGGGAGCTGATCTGTTAAGAGCAATTAGCATTAACTTACTAATATGATAAAAGGAGTTTTATAAATGTATACTCCAGGATCCAAACCAGGAGAGCACACAAGTCTTTTTTTTTAAGCATTTATTATACATATATGCTACGCACTGTGCAAGGCACGGATACCTGGAGATTTAAAAAACAAATTATGAGAAACAATGCTGTCCATACTGGCTTGGATTATAAGCAGTGGGGAGCCACTTAAGGTTTTAAAGGAGGCATGAGGGGAATCTAGTCTTAGTTTTAGGAAGATAAGCGAGTATGGTGGCAATGTGAAAGATGGACTGGGGAGGTAAGAGACTGGTGACTGGCAGCAGAGAACAGAGGGAAGGCAATTCAGAACAGTGCAGGCAAATGATGAGAAGGAATACGAATGAAGGTAGTAGCAGCGAAAATGAACAGTCAAAAGGTAAGGCCAGGGATTCTAGCTTAGGTAAAATATAAACATGAGAATCTATTTCTGTCTCCTCAGGCATATGGACATTTTTACCTTAACTTGTTTTAAAAAACTATCAAGGGACATCCCTGGTGGTCCAGTGGTAAAGAATCCCCCTTACAATGCAGGGGACATGGGTTCAATCCCTGGTCAGGGAACTAAGATCCCACATGCCACGGGGCAACTAAGCCCATGTGCCACAACTACTGAGCTTGTGCGCCTCAACTAGAGCCTGCATGCCGCAAACTACAGAGCCCATGTGCTCTGGACCCCACACGCCACAAATAGAGAAGAGAAAACCCGCATGCCACAACTAGAGAGAAGCCCATGCACCACAATGAAGAGCCCATGCACTACAACAAAAGATCCCGTGTGCCTCAACGAAGATCCCGCGTGCCACAACTAAGACCCGACGCAGCCATAAATAAATAAATAAATAATAAATAAATCTTAAAAAAAAAACTATCAAAAGTAGAGTACTTAGAATGATGAGATAATTTTGGAAATATAGTGGTGACAGTTGCACAACACTGTGAATGCAACTAATGCCACTGAATTGCACACTTAAAAATGGTTAAAACAGCAAATTTCATGTTACATAAAGTTTAGCACAATAACAAGGAAAAATAAAACTAAGAAAATCTAGAGAAAAACATAATACTTATCAATTTACATGCATTGCAATTTTAGCCTAGGGTGACAAAAGAAAGCTAGTTGTCATCTCCTCAATTCAGTTCCAAAGAGAATCAACAGGATTAGGGCATTCAGATAGCAGTTAGCTTTTTACTTCTAACCCCCAGCTCCCCCACTAGGCACTCACTTGTCAGCTGCGTGGCAGATTGTACCACAAGTGTCAGCCATGTCATCCACGAGGATGGCCACCCGGTCCTTCACATCTCCCACTAGCACCATGCGGTCCACTTCATTAGCTTTCTTCCGTTCTTTGTGAATCAAGGCAAAGTCCACATTCAACCGGTCTGCGATGGAGGTCACTCTGCAACACAGGGTATTCACAGTTAAAACGTGTGCATGTGCCTGTGCGTGTGCGTGTGCGTGTGCGTGTGTGTGTGTGTGTCTTAGGACAAAGAAAGGAAATAAAGGATGGGCTTGTTTTCTGGGGGAGAAGACTCCTTGAAACCCAACAGTTCCCAGGGTTGGAAGAAAGCAACCGGAATTGATTGGCATCACAAACTGGGTTTCATAGACTAATGCCTCCATACCCTGAGAGCAGTTTATGAATGTATTAGTCAAACTTAGATTACAATTCATTCTGGGTTACTGTAGGGGAAGACAGACACCCTCACCAGTCCCAGGAAGCGGTATAATGAATGCTAGGGCATGTTCGTTTACTAGACTGGCAGTGAAAGGGGGGAGAGAGGTGACTTGGTTAACTAATGCTGGGAGTGTAGATCACCCCAATTTGACATGCGGATGTGGTGAGAAGTGAACCTGAACTTGGTGGGAGAGGAGCAGTACCCAGCCCATTCCAATGCCCATGCCCTCATCACACTCCCCTCAGTGATCCACCAACTGTCAATGTCAACTGTACCTGGACACCAAGCTTGGGAATTCCTTTAAGGACTGCTAGAAAAAAAGTTTTACCAATTAACTGGGCAAACCAGGCATCTTGCTGTACAGCTCAAAGCATCTCCAAATCAAAACAAAATTCCTTTTTTTAAAATGACAAGGCAAGGGCTTCCCTGGTGGCACAGTGGTTGAGAGTCCGCCTGCCGATGCAGGGGACACAGGTTCGTGCCCCGGTCCGGGAAGATCCCACATGCCGCGGAGTGGCTAGGCCCGTGAGCCATGGCCGCTGAGCCTGCGCGTCCGGAGCCTGTGCTCCGCGATGGGAGAGGCCACAACAGTGAGAGGCCCGCGTAACGCAAAAAAAAAAAAAAAATTACAAGGCAATAAAAACCAGACTAGAAGGTGGGATAGAAAACAAATCTTTCTGGCGACAAAGTACCATGTAATCACTCAAACAGCAATCCATTCAGTGTATATGACTGTGGTGCCCCAGTGACACATACGACCACGCTCCACCATGCCATCCTTCTTATGGGTGAAGAGGCCTTTGCGCTTTGTGTTTTAATGTAATACTGATCCAACCAGAGCATTATGTCCTATTTCCCTTGTGGCTATGGTCACATATCTCGAGTTTGTGCTGAATAAGGGAGAACCTGTGACCATATAATAAAGAACAAACAAGACTTGGACCACGACCTAGGCAACATTTATACCTGATCTAAACAACCCATACCCTGTGCTCTCCTTTCCTACTGCATGGGCACATAACAACATGAGTTACCAACCTGGGACTTCCCTGGTGGTCCAGTGGTTAAGACTCTGTGCTCCCAAAGTGGGGAGCACCGGTTCGATCCCTGGTTGGGGAACTAGGATCCCACATGCCGCACGGTGCAGCCAAAAAAAAAAAAGTTACCAATCTGCTTGGAATGATTATTTAGCCGAGGCAAATGCATGATCACTTAGTTCAAGCATCCCAAACCGTCCACACTCAATGGCCAACAAACTCAGTGACTGACAAAGTGTAAAGGGCTCAAAAAAGTCACTCCCAATATCCTTGATGGTAGAACTACGTGCAAGTCACAATCACACAGGAATCTCTACCTAGTCCAAAAACCCTGCCAAGACAGACGTGATAGCCATTCACTTTGAAAATCTTTCATCACTAAAAGAAAATTATAAACAAACAAACAAAATCATTTAGCAATAAACCATCTACTGAAGGCAGTTTTTTTGTACCCAACTTTGGAAAGAAAATCGTGCTTGATTACTTATTTCAAATGTGACTGTTTTCTAAGTCTCTGTGGAAGATGATTTTCCCAAGTATGACAACCACCATGAGGGGGATGTGTTTTAGGCTCCGTCTCTAGTATTACAGATGGTAACTAGCAACAAGGGACTCACAAAGCCATACATCTGGCTGGAGAACAGAACTCAAGCTCTCAGCTTATCAGTTCTGTTGACGTTCCTGAAATAAAGAGGTTGTTGAGAAACAGTCATTGAAGGTTTGAATGGCTTTTGCAAAGATCTGAATTCGCGTTTCCTAATCATCTGTGTTTTGTAGCTCTTCATTCTATTTCCACAACAAGAACATGTGTCACGCTTTTGAATGCATTACTAACGAGTGAGCCGCTAAAGAAATGAAAAGCTCTTAGTCTGCACCACGTGAGCTGAAGCACTGCAACTGGCAATCCCTGGCAATCAGTTTGTTTAGAATGTTCAGAGCTTGGCTTAAATAAAATCACCACACTTTCTTTTCCTTCCTGCTTAATATTTTAATCTAAAGGATCAAAACGGTTTAACCAACCATTTGGAGGTATGTAAAAGCTTACTTGTTCACTATTATCATGGGCTTCGATAGCAGGTGCCATTCATTAGAAAACCAAATTCCTCCCCCTCCTGATGGGTCACAGCGCTGTTGCCAGCCCTGCAGCGCTGAGTCACTGTTGGGTTATGGTCAAGCCCACGATGCCAGACTATTTTGTGCACCTCTGCTGTCTTTCAGGTAGTGACTCAGGCCAGTAGAAGAGGAGTGAGTAAAACCATATCCAGCCCATGTCCTAGCTACCAGCACATCCAAGTACTTAAAAACAGTCACTTCTCAGTATCTTGTAGTAACCTATAATGGAAAAGAATCTGAAAAAGACTATATATATATGTATATGTGTATATATATATGTGTATATGTGTATATATATATATGTATATGTGTACATATACATGTGTACATATACATGTGTGTACTATATATATATATAGTCTTTTTCAGATCACTTTGCTGTACCCCTGATGCTAACACAACATAGTAAATCAACTATACTTCAAGAAGAGAAAAATTCACTTCAATAGAGAAACATCGTTTTCTGACACAACTGTCTGAAAGCTTTTCCCCAGTACGTTGGGAATAACATGACGTTCAACCATACCTCTTAGCTCCTCCAGCATCGGGTGAAACAATCGTGCAGTTCCTCCATTCCGAGATGTTCTCCCTTATCCACTTGAGGACAGCTGGCTCTGCATACAAATTGTCCACTGGGATATCAAAAAAGCCCTATAGAAAGAAAGAAGCTGGGTCAGTTTTGCTTGTTTTCCTTCTCTTCCATTTACAAATAATGAACACAAAGAGAATAGTAACTTGTCAACAGAATACTTTACTGCAACATTCAAACTGATCAGAAGGCATGCCCGGTGTGGCAGACTGTAAAAACAGCCTCCTCAAATCTGGGTTATGTAAGAGAGCCCAGCCACGACGGGCAAAGCCAGGCCTCAGCTACACCACAGCTGACCACAGGCACATGAGCAAGCTCTTGGGAAAAACGGCCAAGTCCAGCCAAGACCAGAACTACCCAGCCAACGTGCAGACCCACGAGGTAATAAATGCTTACTACCTTATGCCAGTAAATGTTGGGCTGGTTTGTTAAGGAGCAAAAACTAACTGGTAAACAGGTTAGAGATGCTATGGTATATAAACTTAATGGAAGCCATTTACAATAAATGGTCACAGTAACTAGAAGTCAGGAGATCTGTGTTCTAACACTAGTTGCTACATATTAGTTGTATTTCACAACTAATCTGTTCCTCTTCTATAAAATGGGTATAATCACCTGTCCTGTATCTCACTGAATTCCCAGAAGCCTCCAATGATAATGATTTCAAAGTCTCTTTAAAAAGTATAAACTATAAGGTGGTATTCTGCTCCCCTAACTCTGTTTAGGATAGAAGGTAGGTTCCAATATCTATGGCTCTAAATTTAATGATGACAATAACAGCTCCCATGTATTTTGTATCTTTCATGAGCCAGGTGTTATACTACGAATTTAATATCTTACTTGATACTCACAATAACAAAGCAGTGTGTGTTCAGAGAAGTTAAATAACCTGCCCAAGGTTACAAAGCTAGTTAGTGTCAGAGCCAGTATTCAAACTAAGTCTGATGCCAAAGCCTACCAGATGCCAAAGCCTACCTGATGCCAAAGCCTTCCCAGAATCCCAGACGTCCTCCCTGTCCAACCACCCCACGTGGCTAAGATCATGATCTATGCTTAAGGTGAGGATGTTGAAAATGTCATCAATGTCTAGTTTATTTGAGCTGTACTTGGGCAGTTTTTGCTTCCCTACGGTTTTCAGCATTCAGTCCTCTCCTACCCCCTTTCTAATCCCTAATAATCCCTAAGCTAATACTTAGCTTCCACTGATACCTGAATTTGAGAAGCATGCAGGTCCATGGTGATAATATGATCCGCGCCTGCTACAGAGAGCATATTTGCGACAAGCTTGGCTGAGATTGGAGCCCGACTCTAAATGGAGGGGAGGAAAGAAAAAAAAAAAGCCAATTTGAGAAACAATTCATTTGCTCAAGAAGCACTTATTTACTGTGCACCTACTGTGTTTAAGGTACTGTGCTACCAGGAAATTCATAAAAAGTGACATAGCCACTGACTTTGAGTAGATTACAATCTGGCACAAATATGAAGTGGATTATCATTTTTCCAAATCAAGATACATATTTCAGAAAAGAAAATACCTTCCCTACCTTTCTTTTTCTTCACGTACATATTTTCTGCCTATTCAAGTGTTTCCAATGCTCCATTATTTAAATTATGCAGACTAAAAATCTTTTTTGAAAGAATTTTATTAAAATCTCTTTTAACACATACATATTCAAACCTGTGTAACATCTAACGTGTCAACATTTAAAGACACATTAGGGGCTTCCCTGGTGGCACAGTGGTTGAGAATCTGCCTGCTAATGCAGGGGACATGGGTTCGAACCCTCGTCTGGGAAGATACCACATGCCGTGGAGCAACTAGCCCCGTGAGCCACAACTACTGAGCCTGCGCGTCTGGAGCCTGTGCTCCGCAACAAGAGAGGCTGCGATAGTGAGATGCCCGCGCACCGCGATGAAGAGTGGCCCCCTCTCGCTGCAACTAGAGAAAGCCCTCACACAGAAACGAAGACCCAACACAGCCAAAAATAAATAAATAAATAAATAAAATTAAAGACACATCACAGGATGGAAATTATAGTTTTATTTTATAAATTACACCACTCCCTTACTCATCCGGAGGCCAATGTTCCAGTAACCTCAACCCCCTTTAATAACAGGTAAACACACCTGGCTGCACCATAAAATAGCAAGGCCCATGCCCTTTACTCTACTCTGTGGGAGCACTGTATTTTACTGAAATAAAAATATCTGGCCTTCTCCCAGGCATTGTATGTAAAATTTGGGCATCAATTACAACAGACCTGCAAAGTTTTACATATATGCTTTATCCTCTAATACTCCAAATAAGGTGAGAAGTGTGTGTGCGTGTGTGTGCGCGCGCGTGTGTGTAATGAGACCGAGTATTCATGTAACTGACTTCAAGTTATATGAAGAGGTCACCACTAGAACCAAGAGGGTCCCAGAGGAGCTACCATAGTTTAAAAAAATATTCTACTCCATGGGAGCTGGTGCTTAGTCTTGCTGATACAATGAAAAAATAGCAGTGAGTTAGCCAAAAGTCACATACATATGACTGGAATAAAACAGACAGACTGCAAATGTGTTACTTTATACAAACCAATCACACCAATTGCTGTGAAAATCAGGTAATGCCTACGATAAAAAATGTAATATCCTCTAAATATACATTTGATAATTAAGGAAGATTTTGACTTTGGGCAAGTGCTCCTGCTTCCCCTGATTTTAAAAAAAGAATTAAAGAAAAAAAAAAGATTCCGCTCCTACCTTATCCTTCTTATCCTGCCGGGCATAAGGGAAGCATGGGATGACTGCAGTAACCCGACTGGCTGAAGCAATCTTGCAGGCATTAATCATGATCAAAAGTTCCATGAGATTGTCGTTGATTTCACCGCAGCCACTCTGAACAATGTAGACATCCTCTCCACGCACACTTTCGCCAATTTCCACACTACAGGAAAGGGAAGGACAACAAAAACAATAGATTTTAAAGCACTATAATGTATATCTACAGACAGTAAGGTCTAAAAAACACAGCTTCCCCACTAGTATGCTATGAATGGGTTACAGCTGCATGTGGTCTTGATCCCCTCAGACTTCAGGAGATTCCCCAGGAGTCCCTCTATTTACTGCCTCAGTTTACTCCAGTGTACTATACAGATATTACCTGCTTTTATAGGTGACATGACATGAAAAAGATTGGCTAAGGCACTTAGAAGTGACTGGACTATAATTTCAGTAGGCAGGCTGTATCTCATTTCATATACTGAATGCAAATCTGATATAGCATCTATGACTGTCACAATCCATATATAACAAAAGAAGTAGAAAGCTCATATAAGGAATGAATCACTACCATTCTATAATGATGCCTTCTACAGAAGCTAGTACTACATCTACCACATTGGCAGTTCACTGAACAAATAATAAATGTTCATCGCCAATCACTTTGCTTGGTGCCAGGGATACGATGGAGAACAGATGTGGTCCCTGCCTTCATTCTATACTAACTGTACTCTGGTCCAATTAGTAATTCTTATTTTAAAAAATTCCACAGGAAGTTACTCTGATTATGGAGTAACACTATATTTTACCATAAAATGAAAGTTTTAATATTCATACTTGGATCCTTACCAAGAATAACTTATTAAAAAATAATAACCTCAGTGACACCTCAAAGCAACACCATTTCCCCAATTAATCCTCTAGGTGAGGTGGGGTGTGTGTGTGGGTGTACGGGCATGCGTGCATGTGTAGCATGGGTAGGCAAGTAGACCAGAACAGCTGATAACCTGTACTGATGAAGAGAAAAACTTCTTCAACAGAAGTAATTCCATTGCCAGAAGCTGATATAAGAGCTAATTGTTATTTAAAATTTATTCCTTTCCAATCCAAGTAACAATTGTTACTTAGTTCCCCGACTAGGGATTGAATCCACGCCCTCGGCAGTGAAAGCACCGAGTCTCCAATCCCAGGATCCTACTTTTTAAAAAATGGGGTTAGCTTATATTGTAAAGCAAGAGAAATAAAAGCAAAGAGTAAAAATCAAACCAGAAAGCAATTAGAACAGGGAAGTTGAGATTCCTGGTGGCCAGAACAAAGAGGAAAAATCATTTGTCGGGATGTTTGGAGGTAAACCTTCAGGCACTGAAAAATGGGCAAAATAAACCCAAAGTAAACAGAAGAAAATATAAGCATAAGAGCAAAAACCAATGAAGTTAAAGACAGTAAAACAATAGAGAAAAACCACTGAAACAAAAAGCTAGCTCTTGGGGCCTCCCCTCGTGGTCCAGTGGTTAAGAATCTGCCTTCCAACACAGGGGAAGTGGGTTCAATCCCTGGTCAGGGAACTAAGATCCCACATGCTGCAGGGCAACTAAGCCCATGCACTCTAGAGCCTGCGTGCCACAACTAGAGAGCCCGTGTGCACCACAACTACTGAGCCCTTGCACTCTGAAGCCCACGCACCACAACTAGAGAGAAGTCTGTGTGCCACAATGAAGAGCCCATGCGCTGCAATGAAAGATCTCGCATGCTGCAATGAAGATCCCACATGTTGCAACTAAGACCCAATATAGCCAAATAGATAAATAAATAAATAAATAATAAATAAATTCTGAGAGGGACTTCCCTGGTGGCGCAGCGGTTAAGAATCTGCCTGCCAATGCAGGGGACACGGGTTCAAGCCCTGGTCCAGGAAGATCCCACATGCCACAGAGCAACTAAGCCCGTGCACCACAACTACCGAGCCTGCGCTCTAGAGCCTGCGACCCACAACTAGTGAGCCACATGCCACAACTACTGAAGCCCGCGTGCCTAGAGCCCGTGCTCCGCAACAAGAGAAGCCACTGTAATGAGAAGGCTGCACGAGCAGCCACCGCTCACCGCAATGAGAAGCCCGCAATGAGTAGCCCCCGCTCACCGCAACTAGAGAAAGCCCGTGTGCAGCAACGAAGACCCAATGCAGCCAAATAAATACATAAAAAAAATCAACCAATTGCACTGTATGGACCTTATTTGCATACCAATTCAAGCAAATTGTTTAAAAATCCCACATTTATGAGACAAATGTGAATACTGGCTAATTATTTGATATTAAGAGATTACTGTTGATTTGTTTCAGGCAAGAAAATGGTATTGTGGTTAATGAAATGTATATGGGTGATATGACATAATATCAAGGTTTGCTTCAAAATAATCCAATTGTGGGGGGGGGCGGGGGGAGGGGGAATAATAAATGAAACAAGATTAGCCGTGAATTGATAACTGCTGAACTGGGTGACGGGTGCATGGCAGGGAAATCATTTACTATTCTCTCTACTTCTGTACATGTTTGAAATGTTCTATAACAGGAAGAATGAATGAATACCACTCAGGATTAGGCTGCCTCTTGCATCTGCTCACTTATGAACCTTCTGCAGGCCTGCCATCGTGAAAATTTAGAAGACTGAGGTTTATCGTCCCTCACAAAGTAACTCACCTCACACTAGAGGTAAGTGGGTCCAACGTGTTTCTTCAAAAGGTTTTGACAGATCTGCTCATACACTTTTACAGATACCCAGCTGACAGATATTTAATTTTGGGTGGAAGTACAACTTGATGGGTCCACCAGGATGCAATGGCTACAAAGAATTTTATGGCAGGATCCTGAAATAGTGATGCTGAGCAACACGATGAACTGAACAGCAATTCTGTGGACCCCAGGACACAGCTGAACAGACATCTATTAATCACCAAGATCAGCCTTAGGAAACAAGTAAATCCGTCAGCAATGTCAACTATGCTAATACCAAAATTGCTTTCTGGAGACATTGCTTTAAATTCAAATGGACAGGCACGAGAGGGCCAGGGAGGGCTTCCTGGGAGAGCAACTTGCATGCTATCCAAAGTGTAGGCCCTAGAGCGTCACTGTCCAGTAAGGGAGTCACTGGCCTCAAGTGGTTGTTGAGCACTTGAAATGTGGCTAGTGTGACTGAGGAGGTGAACTGAGATGCGCAGCAAGTGTGAAATACCACACCTTACTGTGAAGCTGGTATAAATAAAATAAAAATATATTGATTTTTTATATTAATTACATGTTAAGTTTTTTAAAAAAAACACTCAAATGGACAGGACTAAATAACATCTTGTGGTGAGCCTGCTCTGCAAGTTCCTCACTGTGGTGGGCCCAAACAAGAGGCTGCGGGAGTTTCAAGAGACTTCCAGATCTCCTTTACTAACGCTGCCTGCCCTTTGAGAGGTTCCAGGCTGAGTCCCTTCTGTATTTTATGGCGCACAACTCTAGGGCCCTGACTGAGTACTTCAAATATCCAGCAACTTCAAAACTGAAGAAATTTTATTTTATTTTTCAAGAAAATTTCATTTTATTTTATTTTATTTTTCACTCCCTGCCCCCCCTGCCACCTCACCTCCTTGACCAAGCTCTCCACTTCTCTGGGGGAGAATGAAAGTCAGGCATATTGATTGCCAATAAAAAGCCGATCGTGTCCTCTACACCTGGCGTGGGAAACCTATGGCTCTTGTTCCAGTCAAGAACACAGAATATCATCTGTGCTCCAGACATTCACTCACCAGTCAGACTGTTTGATTAGGAGCCAGGGGAGAGCAGTTTGATAATTGATCCAAGACAGTATAAGGGATGGGCTAATTATCTACTGTAAAGCTGTCTTATTATCAAGTAAGACCAGAAAACAGTATATTTAAGACCATGGTGGCTTATCTCTTTTTACAAATGCCTCAACTACCAAAGTCAATATAAAAAATATTCACAAAATTGCTTACATTGTTCATTATGTTACTCGGTATCACTATTTAAGGATTCCACCCATAAAATTTGTAGAATTTTGTGCCTGGAAGTATCTAAAGAGTTTTATGAAAATGAAAACTACATAATCCATTGCATATGCCTTTATCCCTTTGGCTGCCGGGAAGCCAAGGGATACAGTTAAAGTAACACTAAATCAAATTCAGTAATCACTTTATGCCAAATTCTTGGCACAATTACTATAGTCCTTTGTTCTAACAGGCTTCTGATGTATCTACTTAAACTTTTTGTACCTGTGACTATCATGAAACACTTTAAATCCTTTCTTGAAAGCAGGTAAGGTATTAATTACAAAATTAAATTTTCACTGCCAACTTAAACATCAGAGAGCATTTGCTAAATACATAACTTTAGTAGAAGTGATATTTTTAAAAAGTATATTCTAACATCACATAAGGTTTGAAAAGTAATTCTTAAAAAAAGTCACCAGCTCACCACCTAACAATCACCAGTACCATTTTTGTATTATATCACCTAATAAGCAACCAACAGTGCAGCCGTTTCCCAAAGCCACACTTAGGACTAGCACGTACCCTCAAGCAAAGAAGGATGTTATGACCAGACATGTATCTAATAACTTAAAAAAGTTATTTAACTATATTAAAAATAAAGTGGTACACATAAACTACGACACTGCCTTGTTTTACTGTACATAATTCTAATCCCACTAATCAAGACCAATCTTTCCCTCCAGTTAGTGCTATGACGTACAGACTTGCATAAAGCCTTTAAAAAAGCCCATGAAGTACACTTAGATTATACAGCTCGGTCAATAAACAGTTCAGTGAATCCCAAAAAACCTTAATATTATTCTTATGGTTTCCTCTAAGAGATGATAAGTTAGGCAGTGATGGATGGTAGAAGAATTGATGGTGTTTCTGAAACCTGTTTGCTCTTAATATCATCTACCACCGCAACGAAGAGTAGCGCCAGCCGGCGTGCAAACACAGCCATAAATAAATAAATTAATTAATATATATATATATATATATATATATATATATATATAAATCATCTACCAGGTGGAAAGACCTGGTTTAGCAATTGAAAGGGTAACAATCCTTGTTCTTTCCCTCTAGCCAATGGTATGCCCTCCAAATGGCTTTGGGCCAATGATTCTCCCAGCTGTTCTGGGGAGGCCAGATGACTGGCTATGTCCATCCAGTGAGAAAAACTGGCTTCTCCTTTACCCTTTCCTTTAGCATCAGACATAATTGCATCTGACAAGCACAAAATGTTAAACATAAAATGGAAATAAAGTGAATCTAAAAGTGCCTTTTGATTGGTGGTATTCTTAAGAAAATCTCAAGAATTTAGATGGATGTTGGCACGTGCAAAATATATGGGATTAACTAACAAAGGTTATAGTTCTTAGGAAAATCCTAGGCAACCAAGGTTAAAGTCATCCCCCTCTCAGCCTATCCAGAGTAACCAAATAAACCAAAGTTATTTAACAATATTGAAGAGAATTGAGTCCAAAAATTTAGTACATATAACAAGAAAGAAACAGACTCACAGATACAGAGAACAAACCAGAGGTTACCAGTGGGGAGAGGGAAGGGGGAAGGGGAAGATAAGGGTAGGGGATTTAAGAGGTACAAACTACCATGTATAAAATAAATAAGTTATAAGGATATATTGTACAACACAGGGAATACAGCCAATATTTTATAATAACTATAAACGGAATATAACCTTTAAAAATTGTGAACCACTTTGTTGTACACATGAAGCATATAATATTGTACATCAACTATACCTCAATAAAAAAAAAATTTAGTACATTCAGAAGTTTCAAAAGCCAGATGAATACTGTAACAGCAAAAAATTTAAAGAAAATACTCAGAGTTGGGCAAGTTACTTAACCTCTGAATCTTAGTTCCTTCATCCATAAAATGGGGATAGTAAGAGTACCCCCTCAGAGCAGTGTTGAGGGGATTAAATATTAGATGTGTATAAAGTGCACAGCATAGGAACTAGCACATTTTAAGCATTCACTATTTATTAATTATTAATATCATCATTGCTGATAGCAGAACTCGTTCAACTTTTCTAGAAAGCAAATTTGGCAATAGGTATTAAAAAGCCTGAGAGGGACTTCCCTGGTGGCACAGGGGTTAAGAATCCGCCTGCCAATGCAGGGGACATGGGTTCAAACCCTGGGCCAGGAAGATCCCACATGCCGCAGAGCAACTAAGCCCGTGCACCACAACTATAGAGCCTGCGCTCTAGAGCCCGTGAGCCACAACTACTGAGCCCATGTGCCACAACTACTGAAGCCCGCGTGCCTAGAGACCATGCTCCACAACAAGAGAAGCCACCGCAGTGAGAAGCCCGTGCACCGCAACGAGTAGCCCCCGCTCACCGCAACTAGAGCAAGCCTGCACGCAGCAAGGAAGACCCAACGCAGCCAAAAAAAAAGCAAGCCTGAGAAGTGGTGTATACCCTTTAACCTAGTAATTCCCCTTCTAGATATTTATCCTAAGGAAATAATCAGAAACAGTCAAAAGATTTACATTCAAGAGTTTTCACATAAAAGAATCAGATCAAAACTTTTAAATATGTAATAGAGACTTGCTTATCTAAAATTATAGTAAAACCATGACAAGACTATACAGCTATTTAAAACCATGTAGACTAAATATTAAGAGAAACTACTCAAAATATATTGCTGAGTGAAGAAAGCTATAAACAACCTATCTTACTTTTTTAAAAAAGTACATAAACAAGCAAACATCTGGAAGTTCATAAATCAAATGTTAAGTTTATCTTGGGTGGTGGAATTATTTGGGATGTCTTTTCTCCCCTCTGTCCTCTTCTATATTTTCCACATTTTCTGCAATACCATCACCACCCCTTACCAACACTGTGAATTTGTTAGACAATTTTCTAATAACTTTACTCCTATCTCATTTAATTGTCACAATAGACTCTGGGTAGATGCTACTTTAGAGATGAGATTACTGAGGCAAAGAAAGGCTTAGGATTCAAACCCAGCTTCTCTGATTCCAGAGCCTGAACCTTTAACCTCTCATAGCTATTTGTGTGTGTCATACACCCACATATATGTATGTATGTTTCCTCAAAAACAGGACAGCAGGGGCTTCCCTGGTGGCGCAGTGGTTAAGAATCTGCCTGCCAATGCGGGGGACACCGGTTTGAGCCCTGGTCCGAGCACTGGTCCAGGAAGATCCCCCATGCCTTGGAGCAACTGAGCCTGTGCACCACAACTACTGAGCCTGTGCTCTAGAGCGCGCGAGCCACAACTACCGAAGCCTGCGCGCCTAGACCCTGTGCTCTGCAACAAGAGAAGCCACCTCAATGAGAAGCCCTCGCATGGCAACGAAGAGTAGCCCCCGCTGGCAGCAACTAGAGAAAGCCTGCGCACAGCAAAGGAAGACCCAACGCAGCCAATAAATACATTAATTAATTAATTAAATCTATATATATATGAAAAAACTAAAAAACTGGACAGCAAAGGATGATCCTGACTTCAGAAGAAAGCTACTCAAGAGAGCATCAACCCCTGAGATTCAGCCAAATTGCTGCAAAACAGTCTCATTTGAGGATGGGCTCTGCAGTTCCCCGTCTGATGACCCAAAGCACCCACTGAGCTGCCCTGTCCATGACCTTTAGATCCCAAGAGTCACACAGGGCAGCAGTTACCACTTATGCAGTGCAGAAAAGCCAGAGGTTGGGGGAGGGAGGTAAGGGGAAGCTCCATAAGCAACATATTCGATTATGTTCAATGAAGATTTCAGAACACCTAGGGAACCAAAAAGCTAATGATTAAGCCAGAAACAAGGCAACTTAACCAGTCAGCAATTTTCCACATTGGGCTTAATCTTATCCAATGTTTCCAAGCATGTTACTGTCCAGTTGTTTAAAAATGAATTCAGGGGCTTCCCTGGTGGCGCAGTGGTTGAGAGTCCGCCTGCCGATGCAGGGGACACGGGTTCGTGCCCCGGTCTGGGAAGATCCCACATGCCGCGGAGCGGCTAGGCCCGTGAGCCATGGCCGCTGAGCCTGCGCGTCCAGAGCCTGTGCTCCGCAATGGGAGAGGCCACAACAGTGAGAGGCCCGCGTACCACAAAAAAAAAAAAAAAAAAGAATTCAGCTTTTTATCTCAGGGAAGTACATTGGGACTCCTGCTAATTCCGATAAATCAATCAGTAGAACATTAAAGTGTTCTCCCCCTCCCCTCTCCCAATATAGCCTCAGGTCCTGATGTGTTGCACTAGGCAGAGGGTCCACAAAGAAAAAAAAGTCTTTGTATTTTTTCATGAAGCATAGGAAAAGGACTTAATAGTCACAGTTCTCTAAGGGGAACCAAAAAAACCTCTAAATGAAAATCATTCTTGTCCCCTAGCTATAGTGCCACTTGCAAAGTCTGGTCCTGTTTTGTTTTATTACAGCCCATGAGTCATAATGCTGTGGTTAAAGCTAAAGACAGCAGCTCGGCTAGCCTTTCGACTAAGGTACTGCCTGGTTACAAATGGCATCAATGTTTGCACTATCATTTGCATCACAACCAATGGTACAATGATCAAGAATCCAGAAGGAAGCTGTCCACTACAGATGAATGCTCTTATCAGCAGAGTCTACAAAGGATAGGGGGAGTTACACTTTGGTAAACAGTTTAAAGAAAGAAAAAAGGGAACAAAAGCATTTAGGAAAAAATGTTCAAAGCAATCTTCACTAATTTAACTGATTCATTAGGTTTGGTGTAAACTTTCCCCTTAATAGAGGACTGACTGTAAGACTGTGGGCACTGCTCTGATTTGATCAACAGGGTACCAACGAGAAACACAAAAAAACACCTAACAGAACCAGAAGATGCTATGTTTAGGTGGAAGGGGTATTGAAAGGATCAGGTGACCAAGCTATCTCTAAGATGGCCCCAAGGTGCAGGAGCACGGTAGAAGTGGGGGGAAGGTGCAAATTTAATTAGCAAAGCAATGAAAACAATTCATTGCAATGCTCTATGCATTCCTGGCCTTCCACTCCATGACCTTTTCTCGATTATCTTAATATTCAGGGATAAAACTGTTTCCTAAATCCCCTGCACAACGTTAGAAGTGGGCAAGTTCAGGATAGACTTTGGTACTGAAAAATATGCTTTTGTATTGTCTAGACCAGTAGCTACACTTGGGAAGATCAAGGATTCCAGAATTAAGGTTCCCTAAGATTTTCTGGATGGCTCAAACTGAGATGCTGGCAATCAGGATGCGGTTAATGCATCATTTTATCCGAGCAACTAGATTTAACTTAAGTATGGCTCCGAGTCTAAAGATGTGAAAAGCCAATGCTTGCCAATCGAAGGGAAGTCCTCAGTATTAATTTTGGCGCCCTCAGTACATAATGTCAAATTCCCTCAACAGGAAATCCGACCGACACCGTTTCGAATTGAAAAGCTACTTCTTAGACTCTAGGAGAAGCACTACGAGGGCACAGTACGCAGTAGGATCTCCCAGGCAAGCTGGTCTAAGAGCTGAAGAGAACCCAATCTGGTCTGGATGGCTCAAAAGCGAAGCGACAAAGCCACGTGTCCCCACTGCCGAGCCTAGGCGTCTTTTCCCTCTAGCCGCTCTAGGCAGCGTTGGGTCCTCCAGCCCTTGCCTTCAAACCCAGTAGCTTCGCCTCCTGCTCCATCTTGACTCCACCCAACCGCACGGTGAGAATGAACGTGACCCTCCCGCGAGAGGTAAAATAACGGAAACAGCCCGTGGGGCACGCTTGCCACAGAGCTGCCCCGTACCCCACCCCCCAAAGCCGGCCCTTCAGAACTCACGCGGTGGCCCCATCCCCCTACCCTCTGCTGCCCAAGTGTCGCCTGGCCGCCCCGGCAGGTGAGGCCGGTCGGGGTCCCAACTTCATCCTCACCAGGTCTCCTGGTTGCTGAATTTCTTAGTCACCACCTTGCCCAGCTCCAGGCCCAGGCGGTCGGCAATCTTCTGGGATAGGTCCTGGTGGGAGCTGCCGCTGAAGATTTTGATATTTGGCATCTTGGCCAACTACCCTAGGCACTCTCTGCTTAGTAATCGCTGCTGCCGCCGAGACCCGAACCGAGTCGGCCCAGAGACTCAGTACTAAGCACTTCGCATTGCTACTCCGCCATCTTACATTCCCGCCGGCGCGCGGCTCTAAATTGCCTAGCGCCGGGTAGGCGGAGTCAGCGGGGAAGTTTACACCCCACCCTTTCCGATTAGCTGAGCGCCGGCGAGGGGCGGGTCCTTGTTGTAGTTCCGCCTACCCCCGGCTGTCTCAGGGATTGACTGGAAGCCCTGAAGGGGGCGAGGCTAAGGAATCGCCCCGCCCCCTATAGCGAGGCAGTCCGAGAGGGCTGACTAAAAAACGCTGAGGTACCCGCGCTTGGCTGGGGGTGGAGGGGTGCTGGTGACGCGTAGGGCCAGATCTTTCCCGCAAGTCACGCTTTTTTTTTTTCTTCAGCGCCTGAAAGCAAGCCTGGCTCTGGTTTACAGTTTCTTTTAAAAATATCTGTTTATCAGGATGGCAGCCACAGTTCGTCTGAATGAAGGGGAGATTTCTCAACGTGATTGAGTTTGCATGTTTCTGAACATGATTTTTGTCTTTTTGTAAGGATGGGGCTGAATTAAAGCACGTTTGCATCACAGACAGACGCCCATAGCACAGGCTCATCCAAAGGGCAAACAAGCAATTTCAGTGTCGCCTTTGCCTGGCAGACAAGTCCCAAGGGGAAAGTGACTGAGGGCAGGCTACCTGAGTCATCCAGGGACACTGCAAGAGAAGTCTCATTTTGTTTTCAGCGCTGGGACCAAGTATGTTCAAACAACTGATGAAGTATGGATTTTCCACGATATCTGGGCAATAAAGTTCTGATTTATCTGACCCTTGGAAAGGAGAGAAAATTTAGAATACTTATGGGACTTCAGATAAAGAACCCCGGAGGAATCAGAAAACCTGGTTTTTGGTCCTGTCTGCCTCATGTTGTCCTCAGCATCATATTCTGCGTGTTACTAATGTGTCCTTTTACACCACTATTTTATTATTTTTATGATGATAACTGCTAATTGGACCAAAGAGGGCCTTTATTCTCACCACATTTTCATTAAGCATATTCCAACCATGGGTTAGAAGTAAGAGAAAAATCATACAATTTTAGAATCATACAATTTTAGTTATGAGTGCCATAATGCTCATAACTACAAGCTGTAAAAATAAAAGGGACTTCAAAAATCATCTAGTCTGGGCTTCCCTGGTGGCGCAGTGGTTGGGGGTCCGCCTGCCGATGCAGGGGACACGGGTTCGTGCCCCGGTCCGGGAAGACCCCCCACGCCGCGGAGCAGCTAGGCCCGTGAGCCATGGCCGCTGGGCATGCGCGTCCAGAGCCTGTGCTCCGCAACGGGAGGGGCCACAGCAGTGAGAGGCCCGCGTACCGCAAAAAAAAAAAAAATCATCTAGTCTACTGGCTTCGTTTTACATATGGTTGAAACTGAGACCAGAGATGGGAAGGAATTTGTCCAAGTGGCAAAGGCAGAAAATATTTAAAGCAGCATCCTAGCTTTCCCTTCCTGCCATTTTCAGCAGTGTCCGCAGAGGACCTCTCCTTCTGACCTTTTGTCATAATTTTACGAGTTCAGAAATGTAACATAGGCCTAGGTGTATAGGGATACTTGAAGAAGGAAGTAGACTGCAAGGCAGAATATTAGTAGTCTTCCATCATATTTCATTCATCAAAGATTTACTGAGTGCTTCATTGCATACAAGGCAGTACACTAGGCACTGAGGGGACTATAAAGTATTTGCCTCCAAGGAATTTGTTCTTTCAATATTTAATGAAATATTTATTGAATACTTCTAATGCACCGGGCCATGTTCTGGGCACTGAGAATACAGCAGTAAACAATCAGAAATCCCTGCTCTCATAGAGTTTACATTCTCAAACAATAAACATGTAAATGAAGAAATTGTATAATATATCAAGTGGTGATAAGCGATGTGGAGAAAAATCAAGCAAGGAAGTAGCAAAATGTGCCATGATGGTGGTGAAGGGGAGAAGTCTAATTTTAAATAGGGTAGTCAGAGAAGGCCTATCTGGGAAGGTGACATTTGAGCAAAGACCTCAAGGAGTTAAAGGAATGAGCCATGTTGATATCTGGGACAAGCAGAGGGTACAGCAAAAACCCTAGGACAGGAGTGCATCTAAGTTGTTTGAGGAATAGTAAGGAGGCTGATGTGTCTGGTGCAGAGTGAGTGTTGGGGCCGAAGGGGTAGAACACACCAGTAAGAAAAAATAAGATCAGTGAACTAAGAGCAATTGGTGGGAAGGTGCCAACCATGTAGGACCTTGTAGGTCATTTTAAGGAGTTTTGCTATTACTGAGTAAGGGTATTTACCAAAGAATGACATGATCTGACTGCTCTCTTAAAAGGAATAGAGCGTAGGCAGCAAGATAAGAAGCAGAGGGACCAATTAGGAGATGGCTTCCTAGTAGAGATGAGACATTTATACAAATATTTATAAGACATGGCACAATTTAATACACTACCATAGAGAACCCTGTGTTTGGGTAAAGGGTAAGCTGCTGTAACACAGACCCTAAAACACAGTCGCTCAAATAACACAGATTATTTCTCTCTTGCATAACATGCTCCCAGGCCAATGCGACAATTCTGCTCCATGCTAGGTCATGAGCACATCCATGTTCCAGCCCATGGGAAGGAGGAAAGAGAAGAGGCAAGGGATTTCTTTTTAAAAAAGTCACGTGGAATTTGCTCATTTCATTTTCCATCACATCCCTTTGGAATGAGCTTAGTCACGTGGCAAGAGCTTAGTTGCAAGTCACACCTACCTGCAGGAAAGACTAAGAAATGTCTTGTTAGGTGGCCCTGTACTCAGGATGCAGAGGAAAAGGGGATTTTGGAGGTACAACTAGACATCCGACCCAAACAAAGTCATATGCAGACTCAGCAGTAAAAAATATCACCTCTGCCTGGGACATCCTGTCCAGATATCCTGGAGGTATTTCTGACAGTGGAAGCACATGAGCTAGGCCTTGAAGGATGGGCAGGGTTTTGACAGTGATGAAATAAAATGCATATATTGTGGCAAGACTAAATGTTTCTCTGCCCGTTTGGGCCTCCTCCCTCCCTTTTAGTGTGTATTGTGTATCTGCACTAACCAGACCTCCCTAGGAAATAACCTTCCTTCTCAGTCTTGTAAGGGTTCACCATGACCCACTACTCACTTTGTATGCACAGATCAGAATTATGTAAACTGTCAATATATGACTTGATGTATAACCCTATGTCTCAAAAACTTATATATAACTGTGCTTTGACCTTTAACGGGCTGAACAGTCCTCACAGCTTTCTGAAATATTGTCTCCCACATTATAATCCTCAGGTTGGCTTGAATAAAATTTTCCATTTCTTTCTTAGTTCGATTAAATTTTTTTTTGACAACAGGCAATGATTGGCAGGAGGTGGTTCTCCCCTGGCAGGAAGCAAAGGTGAAGAAGTAGAGGTTTTGAGGAAAGGGAAGTAGTCTGCTTTGGCTGGAGTATCAGGTACCATGTTGAGATTTTATTCTGCCCGTGGTGGGAAGCCACTGACTACTCTGGAATAAGGGAATGACATGATCCTAATTGTGCTTTTGGTAAATTTAACTGTGTGAATTAATAATAGGGAAGAGATCGGAGGCAGGCAAATCAGGTTGGGAGGGTAGGTTAGTAATGTCCTTAATTGGGCCAGTAGCTATAGGGTTTAAGAAGAGGGATGAGAGGTGTGAATCTCAACCTTTTGGAAATCATGGACCCCTTTGAGAACTTTATGAACACAAGGGACCTTCTCTCCAGATAAATGATCAAAGAGCCCTGTGCTCATTAGATTAAAACTAATAATCCCATTAGGGCAAAAACTAAGTAATCTAATCAGAGAATTCAAGAATATAAATGTATGTGGGAAAAATGCTGTTGTCTTTGTTCCTTTTGTCTCTACCTAGAAAGGTAAGCAATGTTAGGGCATGGGAGATAGGTGTCTTAGTCCATATCTAAGCTAAGGTAGTCCTGAGGAGAAAGTTTAAAGGAGACTTGAGTTAAAGTCATCTAGGAAAAAAATGTCCTCAGACCTTTAGGGATGGATGAACGTGAACAAATTAGGCCATCAGAATAGGAACAATGTGTGCGAAGCTGGCATAAGGATCCTAAGATGTGAGGTTTTGAAAAGAGTATGCTGAGTTATATGTAAATGGTGATGGGTTCTGTAAGTTTGATATCATTCAAAAGAAATGTGCTGTGGGGCTTCCCTGGTGGCGCAGTGGTTAAGAACCCGCCTGCCAATGCAGGGAATACGTGTTCGAGCCCCGGTCCGGAAGATCCCACATGCCGCAGAGCAACTAAGCCCATGCGCCACAACTACTGAGCCTGAGCTCTAGAGCCCGTGAACCACAACTGCTGAGCCTGCCCTCAAGAGCCCGCGTGCCACAACTACTGAAGCCCGCGTGCCTAGAGCCCGTGCTCCACAACGAGAGAGGCCACCGCAATGAGAAGCCCGCGCACCACAAGGAAGAGTAGCCCCCGCTCGCCGCAACTAGAGAAACCCTGCATGCAGCAACGAAGACCCAACACAGCCAAAAATAAATAAATTAAATTAAATTAATTTATTAAAAAAAAGAAATGTGCTGAGATCCTTCTATATGCCAGGGCCTCTGGAGGGTGGGTATACAGAGAATGAACAGTACACAATCCTTTCCCCCTAGCAGGCAAGACAGATAGTTACAGAAATAAGGTTAAGTATGGGGGGTGGGGAGTGAGAAATGCAATCAAATTGAGAGGATGTGCGAAGGGTCTTGCAGGAAATGGGCCTCCTAAGACCAAGGATTGCAACCTTGAGAAGAGGGTTGTTGCAGAGAAAGAAGGGGTGCAAAAGGATGGTCATGTCCCAGGTCTCAGGTGAATCCCTGGGACGAGCTGCCAAGTATGGGTTCTTGGCTTTGCGCAGGAAAGAATTCAAGCCATAGTAAAGTGAAAGCAGGTTTATTTAGAGAGATACACATTGACAGAATGCAGCCCGTCTCAGAAAGTGAGAGCAGCCTTGGAAGAAACATACTTGACAGAGTGTGGGCCCTGAAATATGGGGTGGTTAGTTTTATGGGCTGGGTAACTTCTAGGCTAATGAGTGGGAGGATTATTCCAGCTATTTTGGGGACGGGGTGGAGATTTCCAGGAATTGGGTCACCGCCCACTTTTTGGTCCTTTATGGTCATGGCGCTCGTGGGTGTGTCTTTTTATTTTTTTGGCCTCGCTGCACAGCATGAGGGATCACGCAGGATCTTACTTCCCCAACCAGGGATTGAACCGTGCCCCCTGCAATGGAAACGTGGAGTCCTAAACACTGGACCACCAGGGAATTCCTGGGTGTGTCATTTAGCATGCTGACGTATTACAATGAGCATATAATGAGGCTCAGCTTCTAGTGGAAATAGCATCTTCCACCATCGGCGTAGTTGGTTCTAACCAGTTTATGTTGTGTCCTCAACGGCTATGTCGTTCTTCTAAAGGTTGTGCACTGCCCCCTTCCTGACTCAGGTTTATCAAAGGCCCTGGGGAAGGCGAATGCACAAGTGGGGTGAGGTGAGGTGAGGGAAGGTGTGTTGGGAGCTGAGGCAAGAAAGGCAACTAGAAGCCTTTTATGTATCAACTTGTCTAGGCTGTGGTCCCAGTTCCTGAATCAAACACTAATCTGGGGGTTGCTGTGAAGGTATGAGGCTTCTCTAGTTGAGGCACACGGACTCTACAGCACACTCAGTAGTTGCGGTGCGTGGGCTTATATTTGCCCCGAGGCATGTGGGATCTTAGTTCCCCGACCAGGGATCGAACCTGCGTTAGAAGGTGGATTTCTAACCACTGGACCACCGGGGAAGTCCCGGTATTTTGTAGATGTGATTAATATTCCTAATGCTTGTCTTTAAGTAGAGGAGATTTTCCTAGACAATTTGGGTGGGTCTGATTCAATCAGTTGAAAGGTCTTAAGAGCAGAACTGCAGTTTTTCTGAGGAAAAAGGAATTGCAGCCTGCCCTTCCTGATGGCCTGCCCACAGATTTCAGACTTGCTGAGCCAGCCCCACAAAGGTATAAGCCAATTCCTTACAAGAAATCCCTTAATATACACTTCCTACTGGGTCTTTTTCTCTGGTTGACCCTGACCTATACAAAACCAGACTGTGGAGAGCTTTTTTTTATTTTTTTCTGTACGCGGGCCTCTCACTGCTGTGGCCTCTCCCGTTGCGGAGCACAGGCTCCGGATGCGCAGGCCCAGCAGCCGTGGCTCACGGGCCCAGCCGCTCCGCGGCATGCGGGATCCTCCCGGATCGGGGCACGAACCCGTGTCCCCTGCATCGGCAGGCGGACTCTCAACCACTGCGCCACCAGGGAAGGCCTGTGGAGAGCTTTGAATACCGGTTTCCGGGTGCTGAAGGTAAAGGGCTGGAATCCTGATCCCCAAATTGGAGAGGAAGGGAGGAGCAGGAGCAGACTATTTTGTTCTAGAAAAGGCTGAGGAATGCCCTCTTGTCCATATTTCACATTTCCAACTAACTCCAAAGCTCAGACCCCTGGGAGAATTTTGTAAACACCCACCTCCTTGGAAGGGCCCCCTCCCTTCCCCTCCCCACATAGGGTAGGCATGGCTTTGCTTCCTTTTGAAATTCTAGGCATTATAGGAGGGTCTAAATTCATCCATTTATTCAATCAGTCACTTCTTCTGTAGGTATTTCTTCGGCAGCAACTATGGGCAAAATAACAGTGCTCAGCCTTTGGATTACAGGAATGAATAAAACACGACCTTTTCCTTGAGAAGCTTTACAGACTCATAAATGACTCCTTTAACAGCAGGCAGAGAGAAAGAATTCCCCCTGTAGGACTAGAAGGAAGGAGTTGCAGCAGAATCTTTCCTGGGTCTGCCACTTCAATCCCAGTGCGCAGGACTTTTTTTTTTTTTTTTTTTTGGCTGCACCGTGCGGGCTTCTGGGATCTTCCCCGACCAGGGACTGAACCCTCGCCCCCTGCAGGGGAAGCGGAGAGTCTTGACCACCGGACCGCCAGGGAAGTTCACGCAAGGCTCCTTCTAGCGTCACCTTTGACTAGCTGGACCTCCTTGTCATCTTCAAGCAAACTTTCCTGCTCCTTCTGGGTATTAGCATTTCTTTCAAGACATTTTCTCTTTTCTGTCTACTGCCTATGTTCAGATTTTTCCCTCCGGAGGCCAGTGTGGCCTGTCATTATTCATATCCTCAGCTTCGAATTTTCAGCCTAATTCAATGCCAAATTGATGGCAGGTGGGCGTCTCTCTTTTGTAAGCACATCAGAGGGCTTTCAGGCCACCAGAAAGTACATCACATCTGTCGAGACAGCCCAGTGTGCTGCAGCCCATGCTGAGAGCACCAGCTCTCAGGAGTCAGCCCTTGCATTAGGACCTGGACTCCCAAACTTATGTTCTCTGTGTCTTCAGCAAGCATGCAAGCTCTTTGAGGCCAGAGACCCTGCATTTCCCACAGCCTCTTGCACAGACCCTCAGAGTAGATGCATTTTATTTATTTTTATTTATTTATTTTCACTTGTGGGAGTTTTTTAAAAGGTTTTTTTTGATGTGGACCATTTTTAAAGGCTTTATTGAATTCATTACAATATTGCTTCTGTTTTATGTTTTGTTTTTTTGGCCACAAAGCATGTGGGATCTTAGCTCCCTGACCAGGGATCGAACCCACACCCTTTGCATTGGAAGGTGAAGTCTTAACCACTGGACTGCCAGGGAAGTCCCTGGATGCTTTCTATTTTATTTATTTTATTATTATTTTTTAACAGGGAAGTCCCTGGATGCTTTTTATTTTATTTTTAAAAATTATTTATTTATTTATTTATGGTTGTGCTGGGTCTTAGTTGCGGCATGTGGGCTCCTTAGTTGTGGCATGCAAACTCTTAGTTGCGGCATGCATGTGGGATCTAGTTCCCTGACCAGGGATTGAACCCTGGCCCCCTGAATTGGGAGCTCGGAGTCTTAGCCACTGTGCCACCAGGGAAGTCCCCTTGGATGTATTTTAAACGCTTAAGGATTTGAACTGAAAAACTGGATTTACACCGAAGATATATTAGGAGGTGAGTATTAATGGCTTTTCAAAAGGATTCACTTTAGGAGTCCTTTGAAAGAGCGAAGGGCATACATGTAAATCATGGTTTTATTAACAAACGAGTATCTTTTTTGTGTGTGTGCTGTGTGGCATGGCTTGTGGGATTTTTAGTTCCCTGACCAAGGCCCTTGGCAGTGAGAATGCAGAGTCCTAACCACTGGACCACCAGGGAATTCCCAACAAAAGTCTATCTTAAAAGCAGCCCTGCCTGTTCCAGAAGATTTATCTCATAAAACAAAGTTCGCTGTTTTACCTTAGGATTTGCCTGGACCCTTTAGATGCATTTCACTCTCCTAGGGTGCCTGTGAGTTGGTTTCCTGTGAATATAGGCTTTATTGTACAAGTTCAGTATCCCAGTGAGTTAGAATCATCTGGGGATTTAAAAGAGATGGGAGATTTCAGCCCCCCTTGACAGAAGGGAATTAGATGAAAGCAGCAGGGCCAAGCAGGCTCTGTGGTCTGTTCTGGTGCTTAACTTTTATGAGTTGGGGAGTTCTCCCAGTTTAATTACTGATCTGAGGAGTGTTTGGGTGATGCTAGAAGTACTTGCCTTTGTCCAAAAAATGTTTAATGTAGAGAAAATGTGCTTTTTTTAAAGCTAAAAGGCCCTCTAGTTCAACCCACTCCTTTTATATGGCAAGACACTGATACTCAGAGAAGGGAAGTGAATGCCCAAGGTCACACAGCTAGTTCTTGGAAGAGCTGCAAGTAGAACCAAAATCTCCTGGCACCTAATGCAGCTCTGTTAACAGAGCCAAGCTAGCGTGGGCTCAGGGCTGCAGAAACTGCAAGTCAGATCAAAGCCTCTTCTATTGTTCAGCAGGAGGAACATCTGTCTGTTTTCGACTTGGCTCTTTGAATTTTTCCAGGTCCCTGGAGGCATACATGCCTGCTGTACCAGGTTAGAAAAGGGGCAGGAATGCTTGTCTTTGCCTCTCTTTCCTAGCAATTCCCCTGTCCTTGGGGGCCAAGGGTCATGCCACTGCCATATAGCATTTTTTCCCCTTTTTTCCTATAAACTGTACTAGGAAGCAGGAATTGTAGTTACCTCCAAGAAACTGCAAAACAGCCTGCCCATACTGCAGATTTATCTTCCAATTTAAATGAGGGGAATTCCCTGGCAGACCAGTGATTAGCACTCCGCACTTCCACTGCAGGGGGCACGGGTTTGATCCCTGGTTGGGGAACTGAGATCCTGTATGCTTTGTGGCTTGGCCAAAAAAAAAAATATTTTTTATATGAGGTAGGGAGAGACAGGTGGGCTTCTGAGTTTACAAGTGGGCAGGCTGAGGGATTGAGTGATTAGGGTTCTAGAGAAGGCGAAGAGAACACTGTTTACCTTGGTGGCTCAGACCCTCCCCACTGGCATAATCCCATCACTGAGAGAAGGGATTTCCAGCAGCCCCGTTACCAAGGTCACAGGCATGCATACCAATTAAAATATCAGATTCATTGCGTCCTGCATTGGATATGACTAAATCTCACTTTGTAGGAAGCCCTGAGGCACAGCATTATTGCTCTGTGTGTTAATCAGATGGCTCAAAACCAAACATATGCCCATAAGACCAGTTTTTACTTGGGGAGAGGAAGAGGTCATTTTGAAGGGAGAACAGGCCTAGAGGGTTATTACCATGTAGGGCATTGAGAAGCCAGAAGAATGCTTGAGGGCCCAGGACATCCTGGAGAGAACAGGGGGTAGGGAAGGAACCAGGAGGTGGGAATCGAAGCCAGCTTTGCCTTCTAAGCCATCTTGCCATGATCTGAGAACTGAACTACCCCTGCCCCCCACCATGGGTCTTCAAAAATCGTTTCTCCGGCTGCCCTTGGCATGCTGCCATAGGTTGGCAAACCGCTAGGGTGGGAGTGGGATGCACGGGAACTAAACACTGGGCACGGTAGCTAGAACTCGAAGCTGTCACCGGGAAGCTGGCTGAGAGTTTGGAGTTGAAAGCCGTTTCCTGTGACCTATGCCTAAATGATGAAGAAAACCGAGAAGTTCAAGCCTCCTTGAATTATAGCTGCTTCTAGCGAAGAGGATGAGAATGAAGAGAGGAGAGGAGGGTGTCAGAGAAACAAGCTGGGGTATTGGCCAAAGGCCAAGCAGAGTCTTGGGTCTGCCTGGCTCTGTCCACCCCAGGACGTGGGTCTTTACTGAGGTAGCAGGTGGGCTTCCCAATTTCAAAAGAAAGGCCCAAGAGGGAGGAGGCAGGCCTCAAATATGCCTTTTTTAGGGGAAGGTGGTTTTGACGGAAAATAATGGATATTTGAAGGAAACAGACACCCAGTTTTCTAGTGCTAGGCTCTTGGTGCAAGCTTAATTAGTTTCTGTGGACCAGCTGCAAACGGGGCGGTTCAATTTGTACTTGTTAAGCTCATATGGCTAGGATTTGGGATTTTTATAGCGGTTTTATTCAGCACCACATCATTAATCCTCCGAGCCTCAGAGAGAGACTGAAGACTCAGTCATCTTCATTTTAGAGAAGAGACCCAAGCAGGTGAAATGACTTGTATCCCATCATATGGCAAGTCAGCGGCTGGGCTGAAGATATGAACCAAGCCCTGATTCTAGGGGGAATGGCTCACCTTAGCCCACGTGGCCTCCCTGCTTTGCTTGCTCATTACAGATGCGGAAATCTCGGCTGGCACAGAATCTGGCTCCCCTCAGTCTGTGCCTGGAGCTGACCCTGTGCTAAAGTGTATAAGAGGCAACACTGGGACTGAGAAGGAGGCTTTGATAACGCTGCCCCATCTCCTTCCTGGCATCCTGTTATGCCAGGTCTCTCATCCCCAGAGAAGTGCCTGACCCCTACCTATGCCCAGATCCATGGAAATAGGCCAGTCCTAGATGTCCTCCCCTTGGGGCCCACACCACTAGTTAGTTCATCTGATGGACCCTGAGTGTGTCCAGCATTTCCACCAAAGCATCTCTGGGGTAGAGGAGAGTGAACCTGGACGCTGGGAAGGTGGACATGGGAATGAAACCAGAAGTATCAGGCACAAGTCTCAAGTGTCTTTGAAATGATGTTTTCTTTACAGGGTGTGCAACTTCTGCATTCCGATCCATATTTTTACATAAAAACATTGAAGATATCATTTGTGTGATATTTGCCTCCAAAATCTTTGAGAAAAATGCAAATGCATAAGGAGTATGGGTCACAGCCTTGGGAGCTCAGACCCCAATTTGAGGAACAGAGGGGGGTCCCCTCATTTTGATGGTGCCTTTTTGGACACAGCTGCTCTACCCACAAATTTTCATGCACAGATACCACTCCACCCCCTGGTTCCGAGAGGCATGTGGCACTAGGGCCGCCTGGCGAAGAGAGTCAGGTGGGCTTGCTGTATCCCACACCTTACACCCCAATGTTACCAATGTCTGGTTACCCACAGGCTGCCTGTACCCTGAACAACTGTTACAGGTTATCCTCTGATGAGTGTGGCTGCATCCATGCCTCTGTTTTCAGGGGAAGGGCTTCAGAGGAGGCACTGGGCTGAGTACTGCAGGGTAGCAGGTGAAATCTTGGGCTGGGCTTGGAAACCAACTGGCTTACCGCTTACCAGCTGTGTGACCTCAGGATAGGGATTTAGCCTCTCTAGGCTTCAGCTTTCTCCTAAGAAAAGTGGATATGCTCATAGTATCTCTCTCAAAGGATTGTTAAGGCGATTAAATAAGATCGTGGGGAATTCCCTGGCAATCCAGTGGTTAGGACTCTTTTTACTGCCGAGGGCACAGGTTAAATCCCTGGTCGGGGAACTAAGATCCTGCAAGCCTCTCGGCATGGCCAAAAAAAAGAAGAAATAAAACTTAAAAATAATGAGATTGTGGGGCTTCCCTGGTGGCGCAATGGTTAAGAATCCACCTGCCAACGCAGGGGACACGGGTTCGAGCCCTGGTCCGGGAAGATCCCACATGCTGCGGAGCAACTAAGCCAGTGCGCCACAACTACTGAGCCCGCGTGCCACAACTACTGAAGCCCACGTGCCTAGAGCCCATGCTCTATAACAAGAGAAGCCACCAGTGAAAAGCCCGCGCACCGCAATGAAGAGTATCCCCTGCTCACTGCGACTAAAGAAAACCCACATGCAGCAATAAAGACCCAACACAGCCAAAAATAAAAATAAATAAATTTTTAAAAAGTGAGATTTTGCATGTAAAGTACTTAACACAGTGCCTGGCATAGGGTAAATGCTTGTACACAGTTGTTTGTGCACATTTAAGGGCAGCAGTCAAGTTTTCTGTGTTGTGCAAGGCTCCCGACCTACTACAGCCACGTATCCCTTTCGGCCGAAGCAGTGAACATAGGAATGAGGAGTCAACATGCAGAAGGACAGACATCACAGACAGGAGGGCAGGGAAGCTCAAACTGAGCACATTGCTAAGTGGTAGGTCTAGAACCTGCAGCTGGAAACGTCAGCGAGGGTGTCAGAGGATGTCCCTGTGATGCTGGGAGCGTGGGCAGCACTTGATGCGTGGGCACGTGGTCATGAGTGGGAAGCAGTTGCTAGAAACCCAAAGTGAAACAAGCAGTTCTGTACTTGTGAGAAGGCAGGCCTCCATAATTTCCACCTAATGGTGGTTTCCAGGAGGTCAGGGCATTGAAACCAAGAGACCCGCCTGGAATCTGGAATCCAGGACATTTTGCCCCGGCCCGAGACTGAACCCTCAGAGGCCATTTCCTCCCACTCCATGGAGGACCTCCTCCTTGCTCCAGACACACCCACACTCTGGCTTCCAGCCTACAGGATGGGGCATGGGGTGCAGTTATTACTGCCATCCTAGTGGCTGTTTGGAGGAATTTGATCCTAAGACATTATGCTAAATTCATGCTTCTTCCCAGTGCGGGCAGCTGATCCTTTCCCGCCCCTTGGGCAGTAAAGCTCTGGCTGAGGCAGGTCCTTTCAAATCATTGTTGATGAAATTGCCTATTATCCGCAGTGCCTTGACAACAGCTTGGAAAAAATGTGACTGTCCCAGCACCACAGGCATCCTGGGCCCACACCAATAGCATGAACCCATTTTCCTTGAATGGACTGAAGTTGGAAAGGCAGGAGTCAGGCTCTGGGGATTTGTGTCAGGTATGGGATGGCTGGAGAGCTTCAGCTTCAGGCTCCAGCTCAGGCCAGAGCTGGTGAGCAAGATACTGGGGGGAAGATGTCCCTGCCAGCCCCCACTCAGGGCTCCCAGCTCTGCAGAGAAAGGCCCTGGGACCACAGAAAAGGAGCTTGGGGAGTTGGCAAAGCTTTTGGAAAGTAGTTGGTGAAACTCAGCTGAGTGCGTGGGACGCTGGGTGATGGACCTGTCTCCTCATCTTTGATAGGAGGATGCCAGGCTGCCTGGCCTCGTCCAAGTGCACTGACCTGGATTAGTCATTCCCAGAGGAGAGAGGACCCTTTTCACGAGGTACAGAGGTCTGGGGGGACTCACTCACGGCAGTCATCTCATTCAACACTCATGCATTCAACAAATACTTATTGAAGAACTACTATGTGCCGGGTGGGTACCGGGTGGGTGGGTACCCAGAGTATAGAACCGAATAAGAATGCTTTCTGACTTTAAGGAATTACCAGTGTAGTTCAGGAGCCCAAGTTTCTGGACTGTCCAGTCAGGTCGTCTTGAGTGGTGGCAGGCCTCACTTTATACTGGCACCAATTTCCTGAGTCCCAACGTGATGTTGTGGGACAGTATCCCTGGCAGGCCCATCCCTGATGGGCAGCTCCCAGTCTGACTGTGTTGTCTCTGGCTCCTCCTCCATGCTTGGCTTCCAAACCACTATATATATATATTTTTATTTTTAAATTTTATTTATTTATTCATTCATTTATTTTTAATTTTTTGAATTTTTGAATTTTATTTTATTCAGTTTTTTATATACCAGGTTCTTATTAGTTATCTATTTTATACATATTAGTGTACATATGTCAATCCCAATCTCCCAATTCATCCCACCACCACCACCCCCCTTCCCCCCTTGGTGTCCATATGTTTGTTCTCTACATCTGTGTCTCTATTTCTGCCCTACAAACCGGTTCATCTGTACCATTTTTAGAGATTCCACATATATGCATTAATATACGATATTGGTTTTTCTCTTTGACTTACTTCACTCTGTATGACAGTCTCTAGATCCATCCACGTCTCTACAAATGACCCAATTTCGTTCCTTTTTATGGCTGAGTAATATTGCATTGTATATATGTACCACATCTTCTTTACCCATTTGTCTATTGACAGACACTTAGGTTGCTTCCATGTCCTGGCTATTGTAAATAGAGCTGCAATGAACATTGTGGTACATGCCTCTTTTTGAATTATGATTTTCTCAGGGTATATGTCCAGTAGTGGGATTGCTGGGTCATATGGTAATTCTATTTTTAGATTTTAAGGAACCTCCATACTGTTCTCCATAGTGGCTGTATCAATTTACATTCCCACCAACAGTGCAAGAGGGTTCCTTTTTCTCCACACCCTCTCCAGCACTAGTTGTTTGCAGATTTTCTGACAATGCCCATTCTAACTGGTGTGAGGTGATACCTCATTGTAGTTTTGATTTGCATTTCTCTAATAATAGTGATGTTGAGCATCTTTTCATGTGTTTGTTAGCCATCTGTATGTCTTCTTTGGAGAAATGTCTATTTAGGTCTTCTGCCCATTTATTGAATGGGTTGTTTGTTTTTTTAATATTGAGCTGTATGAGCTGTTTATAGATTTTGGAGATTAATCCTTTGTCCATTGATTCGTTTGCAGAGTTCGTTTGGAAGAGTTTGAGAAGGATGGGTGTTAGCTCTTCTCTAAATGTTTGATAGAATTCACCCGTGAAGACATGTGGTCCTGGGCTTTTGTTTGTTGGAAGATTTTTAATCACAGTTTCAATTTCATTACTTGTGATTGGTCTGTTCATATTTTCTATTTCTTCCTCATTCAGTCTTGGAAGGTTATACCTTTCTAAGACTTTGTCTATTTCTTCCAGGTTGTCCATTTTATTGGCAGAGTTGCTTGTAGTAGTCTCTTAGGATGTTTTGTATTTCTGCAGTGTCTGTTGTAACTTCTCTTTTTTCATTTCTAATTTTACTGATTTGAGTCCTCTCCCTTTTTCTTGATGAATCTGGCTAAATGTTTATCAATTTTGTTTATCTTCTCAAAGAACCATCTGTTATTTTTATTGATCTTTGCTATTGTTTTCTTTGTTCCTATTTCATTTATTTTTGCTCTGATCTTTATGATTTCTTTCCTTCTACTAACTTTAGGTTTTGTTTGCTCTTTGTTCTCTAGTTCCTTTAGGTGTAAGGTTAGATTTTTTATTTGAGATGTTTCTTATTTCTTGAGGTAGGCTTTTATTGCTATAAACTTCCCTCTTAGAACTGCTTTTGCTGCATCCCATAGGTTTTGGATCTTCGTGTTTTCACTGTCCTTTGTCTCTAGGTATTTTTTGATTTCCTCTTTGATTTCTTCAGTGATCTCTTGGTTATTTAGTAACGTATTTTTTAGCCTCCGTATTTTTTTTTTTTTGCAGTTTTTTTCCCCTGTAATTGATTTCTAATCTCATAGCGTTGTGGTCGGAAAAGATGCTTGATATGATTTCAGTTTTCTTAAATTTACTGAGGCTTGATTTGGGACCCAAGGTGTGATCTATCCTGGAGAATGTTCTGCGTGCGCTTGAGAAGTAAGTGCAATCTGCTGTTTTTAGATGGAATGTCCTATAAATATCAATTAAATCTATCTGTTCTATTGTGTCATTTAAAGCTTGTGTTTCCTTATTAATTTTCTTTCTGGATGAACTGTCCATTGGTGTAAGTGAGGTGTTAAAGTCCCTCACTATTATTGTCTTACTGTCGATTCCTCTTTTATAGCTGTTAACTGTTGCCTTATGTATTGAGGTGCTCCTATGTTGGGTGCATATATATTCCTAATTGTTATATCTTCTTCTTGGATTGATCCCTTCATCATTATGTAGTGTCCTTCCTTGTCTCTTGTAACATTCTTTATTTTAAAGTCTATTTTATCTGATATGAGTATAGCTACTCCAGCTTTCTTTTGATTTCCATTTGCATGGCATATCTTTTTTCCATCCCCTCACTTTCAGTCTGTATGTGTCCCTAGGTCTGAAGTGGGTCTCCTGTAGACAGCATATATATGGGTCTTGTTTTGGTATCCATTCAGCGAGCCTGTGTCTTTTGGTTGGAGCATTTAATCCATTCACATTTAAGGTAATTATCAATATGTATGTCCCTGTTACCATTTTCTTCATTGTTATGGGTTTGCTTTTGTAGGTCCTTTTCTTCTTTTGTGTTTCCCACTTAGAGAAGTTCCTTTAGCATTTGTTGTAGAGCTGGTTTGGCGGTGCTGAATTCTCTTAGCTTTTGCTTGTCTGTAAAGCTTTTGATTTCTCTGTCGAATCTGAATGAGATCCTTGCTGGGTAGACTAATCTTGGTTGTAGGTCCTTCCCTTTCTTCACTTTAAATATATCATGTCGCTCCCTTCTGTCTTGGTGAGTTTCTGCTGAGAAATCAGCTCTTAACCTTATGGGAGTTTCCTTGCATCTTAGTCATTTTTCCCTTGTTGCTTTCAACAATTTTTCTTTGTCTTTAATTTTTGTCAATTTGATTACTACGTGTCTTGGCGTGTTTCTCCTTGGGTTTATCCTGCCTGGGACTCTGCCCTTCCTGGACTTGGGTGGCTATTTCCTTTCCCATGTTAGTGAAGTTTTCGACAATAATCTCTTCAAATATTTTCTCTGGTCCTTTCTCTCTCTCCTCCTTCTGGGACCCCTATAATGTGAATGTTGTTGTGCTTAATGTTGTCCCAGAGGTATCTTAGGCTGTCTTCATATCTTTTCATTCTTTTCTCTTTACTCAGTTCTGCAGCAGTGAATTCCAGCATTCTGTCTTCCAGGTCACTTATCCGTTCTTCTGCCTCATTTATTCTGCTATTGATTCCTTCTAGTGTATTTTTCATTTCAGTTATTGTATTGTTTATGTTTGTTTGCTCTTTACTTCTTCTAGGTGTTTGTTTTTTAATTATTCTAGGTCTTTGTTAAACAATGTTAAACATTTCTTGCATCTTCTCGATCTTTGCCTCCATTCTTTTTCCGAGGTCCTGTATCATCTTCACTATCATTATTCTGAATTCTTTTTCTGGAAGGCTGCCTATCTCCACTTCATTTAGTTGTTTTTAAGTTTTTTTTTTAACATAAATGTACGTATTTTATTTTATTTATTTTTGGCTGCATTGGGTCTTCGTTGCTGCATGTGGGCTTTCTCTAGTTGCGGTGAGTGGGGGCTACTCTTCACTGTGGTGCATGGCTTTCTCATTGAGGTGGCTTCTCTTGTTGCGGAGCACGGGCTTTAGGCGCGTGGGCTTCAGTAGTTGTGGCTTGTGGGCTCTAGAGCGCAGGCTCAGTAGTTGTGGCACATGGTCTTAGTTGCTCCTTGGCATGTGGGATCTTCCCGGACCAGGGATCGAACCCATGTCCCCTGCACTGGTAGGCAGATTCTTAACCACTGTGCCACCAGGGAAGCCCCATTTAATTGTTTTTCTGGGGTTTTATCTTGTTCCTTCATCTGGTACAAAGTTCTCTGCCTTTTCACTTTGTCTGTCTTTCTATGAATGTGGTTTTCCTTCCACAGGCTGCAGAATTTTAGCTCTTCTTGCTTCTGCTGTCTACCCTCTCCCAAAGCACTTTAGCCACGACTTTTGCAAACATGAGAAAAAGCATCTGTGCCCAAGCTGTGGAAGGAAGTTACTCATCAGGGCTACTGTAAATGGTTGTATAGTTTGTACAACCGGCCATCAAAGTAAGTGGGGCTGAAATTACCAAGACCTGTGCTCACAGGTCTAGCATCACCCAGAGGACTGGTTTTTTTTTGTTGCTGTTGTTTTCTAATTCATCACGGTGGGTAGGTCCTGCAGGGAGAATCTTTTTCTAGTTGGCACAAAGGCATCTCATAGGCTAGAGGGGACCTGTGATTACCAGAAGGACCTAGAACAGGAGAAATAGAATCATCACCCACCATTAGGTAACTCTCTGAAAAGCCAGAGAAGTCAGCTCTGCTTAGGGTCCTGCTGCTTCTATTGTATGGAAATACCCTCTCCCAAGAAATCGCCAGAGGCCATTGCAAGGGATTGGCTAGCCTGAGCTACAAGGCAGTCAAGCTACGTTCTGAGGTGACTGGGAACGTTTCAGAGGGAGAGGCCCCATTTCCCAAAGCAATTTGAGAGCTGACCTGAATCCCTATCTCCCAATTCCCAGGCTGTCCGGTGCTGAGGAGCACATTGTTTTTATGTGCCCAGCCCACCCATCAGCTCTGAGGTCACAGCCATGGTGGCCAGGTGAGCCAAAGGACCCAAGGTCAAGAGAAAGGAGTAGACAGTATCCAACTCCCATGACCAACAGGAGACTTCTAAGACGGGCAAAGGGGAGGCGGGAGGAGCAGGATCCTCATCTCTCCTCAACCACCAGGGCCCAGGTAGATGGGCGCAGAGGCCTGGGGGAGCACCCAGCAACCAACAATTCAAGGACACAAGGACACCCACACAGAGGCATTGCAAAGGCTTATTGGGATAGTAAGATGAATAGATTTAATCATTCTTGTTTGAAAAACAAGACATAAATTAGTATAATATAGAATTTATATATTTTATGTAGTATATATACTATATACAGACATTAGAAAATATGTTCTCTCCGTGAAGCCGAGGGAGAGGTGAAGGATGGCGGTGGAATGAATGACACAGGCGGGGCCTGAGTGGTGAAGGGGCAGGATCAAGATGTTGGGAGAAGAGGCAGACCACGTCAGCAGGCAGGGTCGCGGTGGTTGCGGGGGGCAACGGTCCCCCACTGGCTGCATCTCTGGCCCATTAAACAACTTGGTCCTGTGGGAGGAGAGGCAAGGAAGAGGGGGGCTGGCTTTTGCAGAAGGAGCTCCCCTAATCCTTGCTGGGAGGAAGCGCCACTCGGGGGGTCCTTTATCGCACTCGGGGACACCAAGGATGGGTGGGGGTTAAGCACAGTGTACATCTTTATAAAACTCACATAAGAACGGAAGGTTTCACGTAAGCCTCTCACGGAATGATGAAAGAGAGGCAGACACAGGGCACGAGCTTGTGGGAAATGGGGGGTATGGAGAGGTGGATGAGAAGCAATCTATACAGAAGAAACATTGGCTTTCTTTGTTCCCTACAATGGGCAATTAGTAGGGACTCCGTGTCTTCACTCCCAGGAACGCTGTAGTGGGGGCGGTGACGGCAGCAGATGTGTGTCAAGGAGGATGCTAAACAGTGTGGATTCCCTTCCAGATGACTCCGGGGGAGTGGGGGGGGGAGAGAGAGAGAGAGAGAGAGAGAGAGAGAGAGAGAGAGAGAGAGAGAGGTGCCGGACTGCACCAGGTAAGGCGCTCAGCTTCTTTTCTTAGAGAGACAAATCCACAGGGTCAATACACAGCCAAAAGCATATACTCAGGGTTAACATATCACGCTAGCTTCCAGAAGTTTAAGATATAGTCATCAACAGCCCCCCTGATCCCTCCCCCCCACCCCCACCCCCCACCCCCCACCCCCCATCTGTAGCTAAGTCGGACTCCTAAGGACAGTCTGTCTGGTAGAGAGATGTTGAGAGGAGCCGCACGCCGGCAGCGACAGCCCCTGCGCTGGGCTGGGCCAGGCGGGCTCTGAGGCCTGCGCTGGGTCTCCCCAGGGCAGACGTGTTCACCAGGTACCTTACCCAGAATGAGCGGGGTGATCCCAGATGCTTGCTCCCTAGTGGACTGAGCCGCCCTGCCTGTCAGCGAGGGGCAGGGCACTTTGGGGATGGCTGGTGTGGAGCTACTGGGCCCGGGGGCGAGTGCTCCCTGAGGCCGCCAGCCTGCTGGGCCGGCCACAAACAGCTGAGCGCGGCTGTTTTCTGCAGACCCACTACCCGGGCACAAGCCCTCCGGGGTGGCTCCTGCCGAGTTAGTGTGAGCCCAGGGTGGGTGGGCACGTCTGGACTGCGTGCCCGAGCCTCTCCGCTCGCTCGGCGCTGTGGCCTGCTGCTACTGCCACTGCTCCCCAGAGGGGCACAGGAGCCAAGAGGAGCTCAAGGCCCACGGGCCCCCTGCTTCAGGCCCGCCTCCCTCCGGCTACCACGATGGAGCAGGAAGTGGACCCGACGTCACGTCTCAGCCCTAGAGAAGAGAGGCAAAACAGATCTGCGGCGGGCGTGGTGACGGGGGAGGGGGGGCCTTGGCCCTCACAGTGACGCCCAGAGGCCAGGGAAGGGGTGAGGATACCCAGGGTGGCAGTTGCCCGGAGCCCTCAGGGACAGCCTCAATGCACGGAGCTGTCACTCCCTGGAGACTGAGGGCTCTGGGACCCTGACTGGCCCAGCAGACACCTATACTCACCACAAGATGCAAAGACCACAAAGCTCAAACCTGGGGCCACGGTTGGGGAAGGGGGGCAGGCCCGGGCAGATGGCCTACTTGATAAGGGTTTTTAAGGAGCGGGTGAATGTGCTCATAACAGTCGCTGAAGTGGGGGAGCCCGGCGTGTGCCCCGCGGCTGCTGCCTGCTGCTGCTGCTTAAGGCTCCGGGCGGTGGACTCCTCGGCTGCGCGCAGCAGGAAGGTGTAGTTCCTCACCACCTCTTCCACCTTGGCCAGCAGCTCTTGGCGCTGGGCCTCAGAGCGCACGATGAACACCAGCCGCACGAACGTCTCAATGAGGCTGCTCAGCACCTGGAAGCTGCCCGTGATGGCCGCCAGCATGTGAGTGGGGCTCTTGTCCACGTTGGCCACGCGGCGGCAGGAGGCCCGGAGCTCCTTGAACTTGAGAGCCAGCTCGAGCTTGTACTCAGAGATCTGGGAGACGTAGGGCTTGGGGGCGCGGGCCTCGGGGCTGGCCACGCACTGCCTTAGGACCGTCAGCAGCTCGTTGGTGTCCAGCCGGGCGGCCAGGAAGCCGTCAGGCAGGCCGTAGGCATGGGCCCGCAGGGCGTTGATCTTGGCCAGGCTCCCCTCGAAGGTGGACACCCGCAGGTCGATCTCCTGGGTGCGGGAGGCCTCCGGGCTGCTGCAGGTGGCGGCATCCAGCACCTGCAGGGTCCTGCTCACCACGGGCACCACCTGTTCGTCCAGCTTCATGCCGGGCAGGATCTTCATGGGGATGGAGTAGGAGAGCTCGTCCTTGCCATCGCTGGTGTCATCCGCCATGTCGCACTTGCGGTAGTAGAAGCAGTAGCGGATGGAGCAGCACTTGCCACTCTCACTGTCCTCGTCCAGCTCCGCGGGCTTCCGGTACACCTCTTCCGGCAGTGAGAACACGGCCATCTGTCTGGGGCCTTTGGTCTCAGGGGCAACGTGGACGTAGGAGGGGTCTCCCAGGGTCGGGGATTCCAGTGACATGCTTTTGGGACCCACGCCTAGGGGGAGGCCTGCCTCTACCTCCCTGGCCTCCCTGGGCAGCATGCCCAGGGGTGGGTGCGGGTAGACGTCCGAGGTCAGCGAGGCCCTGTCGCCCTGGTCCAGCTCACTGATGCTGTAGCGGCGCATCAGTTTCCTGTAGTTGGGAGCTCCTAGACACTCGCCCCCCGAGGCACATGTGGTCAGGCATGAAACCCCGCTCTCAGGGTCCGATCGGCACTCTCGGGATTCCAGGCTGGTGGAGCGCATGCGCCGGACACTGGTGGGGCTGCCGAGGCTCAAGCCTAGGCCGGCCTCTGGCTGCCTCTGGGTCGGGGGGACCCTGTCCCTCTCCCTCCCCCGGAGGCCGGGCACCGGCGTCTGGGGGGCCTGAGGCCGGGCCCCCCGGCACATGCGCTTGCAATCACAGCTGCGCCTCTGCTCTCGGGACATGCCGGGCCCCTGCTGCACGGGGCTGCTGCGGAGCTGGCAGCTGCAGCGGCCTGGAGCTGGGGGTTGCAGGTACTCGGTGCCCGACAGCTCCCCCTGGCTTGGTGGCTTGAGAAGTTCCTCAAGGAACTCCAGCTCATACTGCTTCACCTTCTGCAGCTGGGCCTGCCGCTCATCGGTCTCCTTCTTCTGGCGGGTTGGGAAGGTGGCAGAGAATAAGTTGCGGAGCCGGAAAGGGCCCCGGGACGATTTGGGCTTGGTGGGGCCTTCGGAGGCCAAGTGGGCTCCATCCAGGGTCGTTTCAATCTTTCTGGAGGGCATGGTGCTCACCTGCCGGCTGGCAGCCTGAGGCCTCAGCGGGCTCTGGCCTCGCTGCTGACAGCTGGGGCTCTGGCCTCGCGGCGGACAGCTGGGGCTCTGCAGAACCATGGGGTAGCCGGCTCGGGGGACCAGGCTGGTGTCTTCAAGCTTGCTGCTTTGGAGGGTGCTCTCCAGCTGCCCCTTCTCCCCCTGGCCGGAGACGGTGCCCTGCTTGTGCAGGGAAGGCTTAGCACCCTCAGGCCCGCCCTTGCCCGCCACCTCCCCGGTACCTTGCTTGCCCACTGACTCTCGACTCACTCGAGAAAGATAGCTTTTGGGAGGGAAACTTTGAATAGGCAGCCTGTCCTCTTGTGAGGAGAGGTGCAGGCTATCAGCTCGGCTGCCTGTGGGCGCTCTGGAGCCGGAAGAGACTTCTGGGCTCAGCTGCGGCTGGGAATTCCGTGAGGCCTCTGGAGCACTGGGACTCATTTTGAACTTAAGATTCTTATTGGCACTGCCGCTCATCATGCTAACTTCTGGCCTTCCCATGCTGACCTCTGACCTCACCATGCTGGCCTCTAACCTCTCCCCACTGTTGGGGGTGCTCCCCAAGGCCCCGCCAGGGGCAGACAGACTCTTAGTATGAACCACCTGCTGTAGGGCGGCCGAGATGATGGCTGGGGTCACACTGCCCTTTGGGTCCAGGATAAGCTTGGGGCTCAACCTGACCTCCTTGGGCAGACTCTCCCTTAGCTCAGAGACCTGCTCTTCACTGAGGGACGGTGTGGCCGCCCTCAGTGACATCTCTAGGCCCGCCCGAGTGTGGCCAGGCCCTTTGTCCTCAGGAACTGGGGACAGCAGGCTCAGATTCTTCTGCTCACTCAGCTGAGGGGACAGTGCTGGGTGCCCAGCCAGGGCGTACGTTCGCTCGTTCTGTGGCTGCGCCTCTGACGGGGGCACCTTCCTCCGAGCACCAGGGGCGCCAGGACTCTGGCCTGTGACAGCTGGCTGGAGGGATGGGTTGGGATCCGGGCGCCCGAGAGAGTAAGGGGCCGTGAGAACGGCCTGGGCTGCACAGCTCTGGATCCGGAAGGGCAGGTCCTTGCGGGCCAGGAGGCTGTCCTTGTTGAGATGCTGGGCCAGGAAGTAGGTGGTATTCTGGTGTTGCTTCATGGCTGACATCACCTCTGACATGTCCGTGAGCTCCGAAGAGTTGGTTTCGTGGCCCGAGTCCAGCGACGATTCAGGGGTGATTGTGGCCAGCACAATCAGACCTGGAGGGACAGGGATAGGGTCTGCAGCATTTACTCGTGTCAAGTCCTTTCCAACCATATGTAGAGAGTCTATGAGGGTCAAGGTTAGTCAGCAGGATTTCAAGCTGGAAAAAACCAGTCAGGCCTGGGGGGCCTGCAGGGCTGAGGGTGGGAGGTCGGGAGGGGAGGGGACAAAGAAAGGCAAGCTGGGAGAGGGGTGATGAAGGGCTGGAATCCGAGAGAGAAACAAAAGAGGCCTAGAGAAGATCTGGGCAGTTTGATGGCAAATTAACATGCAGATCACAGGCAAAACAACATGCTAATCATCACTATTTTTAGATTCAACAGCTAGGAAATTTTTGTTAATTGTCCTGAAGAGAGCCAGCAAAGATAGCTCCCTCTCTCTCTGGCCCTCCTCATCTGGCCAGGCCTGCCTACAGTCCCTGCAGCTGAGGCCATTTAGCTGAGCTCAACCTGGCTATCACATGGGCCTCTAGCCTGGGAGCAGCCAGTGCTTGGAGCTCCAGACTCTGAGCAAAGAGAAATGCCAGGCCTGGGGGCCGAACACATGGGGGCTGCCCGACACCAAGGATGCGCTCACATACAGAAAAGGCAGGTACTCGCTCTGGTCAGCAAGGCTCCCTCTGACCCCAATTGCTTCACCCTCTCTGTCCACACTTGCCCTCGCCTCACAGGCTTTCTCATATGCCTTATTCCTCCCTATTTCCTTCCTGTCACTGTATCACTGACCTCTTTGTTTGAAGGCATATGTGTGTGGAAGGATGTATGTGTGACTATGGGTGCATGTCTGACATCCGTGTTTGTCTACAAGATGGATGTATGTGGGTCTATAACAGGGAATAGCATGCATGCTGTACAGTTTGCCCACCGAATAATAATAACAATGATAGTGGCTACCACTTACAGAGTCCTTACTATGTGCTAGGAAGCGTTTATGTACTTTGCATGAACGATATCATTTAATCCTCACAACAACCCTACGTGATAGGACTATTGTTGTCAAATCCATTGAAGATGACAAAAGTGAGGCTCAGAGAGGGTTAAGTGCCAAAGCAAAGGTGACACTGAAAGTGGTGAAGAAGCCAGGACTTGGATGCGTCTGAGAGCCAAAGCTCTTAGGCGGATAAAGGTCTCAGCCCTGAGCGGTGAGGGCTCCTGGCTCCCCTGATCCCAGGTCCCTAGGTGGTTAGTTGGTCATTTTGTTTTTCTTCCAGTCATATGCATGCTGGATGTTCTTTGCCTGTCTTCTATATGTCTCACAATCTTGCTCTGATCCTCCATCCTGGCCTGGCTCCGTAGCTGTCACGGCCCCAATCCCTGGGGTCCATCGGCAAGACATTTCCAAAGCGATAGGAATGGTGAGAGCCAGAGCTCTAGCGGGGGCTGAGCAGTAGATCCCTGCCGCAGCTTCGTCGCTCCCCCGACCCTACCTGAACTGTCTCTGGCCCATCCACTGCCCTGACACACCACGCTGACTTTGACCTCTGCTTGGGAAGAAGAAATGTCACCTGCTGGGTCTGCCTGGCCAGGAGAAGGAAAGGGAGGCAAGAGGGAGGAGGAACGCGCTGTTACCTGCAGTCTGAGGGGCTGGGGGATGTGGTCCATCCTCTGAGGCTGCCAGGGCTTCCAGAGCCTGCAGAGTGGACACCAGGGCATCATCTAGCTCCTGGGCATGATCTCGGACTGTCCGGGTCTGCACGCTGTCAATCAGTGTCACCGGAATCTCATCGTACAGGAGCCCACGCAGGTGGCGTCCTTGCTCCTGGCTCTGGACGGCCCGGCGCTTGGGGTCCTCTTCATCAGAACTGTTGTCTCGGAAACCAGGAGGTGGGGCAGCAATGGAAGGCAACAGCGAAGTGCTCTCATCTTCCTCCTCTTCCTCCTCCTCACTCCCGGGGGGTGGGAGGGACATCAAGTCTACCATATTGTCACGAGAGGAGCCAGGCCTCCCACCTTTGCGAGGGCCCAGCTGCTCCTGGAGTTTGGCTTTGCAAGAGTCACAGTAGAAATTCAGGCCTTCAGCCCCAAGGGAATTGTCCAAAGTGTAGGAACGGGCCCTGCTGGTACAAGGCTCATGGTCTAGGCTAGCTGCGTCAAAGTCATCAGGGATCACATAACCTTGGCCAGAACTCTTGGACGTGGGGTCAGACTTGGTCCGGGGCCTGGTCTCCTCAAAGAAGATTAAGTTCTCATTGACGTCTGTCCGGCTTTCCTGATCCTTCCTTTGTTCCCGCATGTGGAGGTAGCAAAAGCTGACAAGCTCAGAGTCGGCAGGCGGGGGCGTGCAGCGGCTCGACTTCCTGGGGCTGGTGCCCATGCTGCCCACATAACTACTCTCCTTTTTCCCCAGGTGGCCCCCAGTGACAGGGCGGTGGGCGCTGTGCATGTAATCTAAACCCAGAAAGAGAATCAACACATGAGCCCTGGTGCTGAGGACTGTGGCTGAGTTTCCTTGGAGTCTCGGGCCTGGGTCTCTGGAGCCCAGCTGGGTGGTAGGTACTGAGAGGGAGCACTATCTGGCTGCTAGAGAGGAGGGCAAGGGGCAGCCATGCTGCGCTGCCCCTGAAAGTAAAGTGAGTGGAATCAAATGGCCTGGGCTGCTAATAGCCCCATCACCTGTGAAATGGGAAAAGGCATGGGCTGGGGTGGGGGTGAACACCTTGGTATCTGGGCACAGCTGGACTCTTACACGGGTATGTCTGGTCTGAGAGTCAGCTGTAGGGTGAGGTTTGTTTTATGTCCCCCCTGGAACTGTCCCTGTCTCAAACCCCAATCTATTCAGAATCTGAACCACCCCCAGTGCTCTGTTACACTCGTGTTATGCTGGATCTCTTGAGGCAGAAGGAAATGAATCTGACAGGTTAGGAGTGGTTCAGTGGGTAAGTGTAAAATAGGCTTGTACAATCCCAAGAGTGTGTATTTCAAAGAGGATTTTCGATGGAGGGACCCTAAAAGAATAGAGCTCTACTAGTAAAATTCAGTGTATCTGAATGTGTAAAGCATATGAGGGATACGCTGGGATGTGGGAGGAGGGTAGGGGGAGCATTTTTGTCAACTCCTCAAATCATAGCACTTCTCTGTATTCATACAGGGCTAGGCTGCCTGCTCTATATACATGTGGCAAAATGTTCTAGTCAAAAGCTTTTAACGATGGTAAGTGTGTGCATCTGAGAATTATCCACAGCAAATGCTTTCTTTCTGGTTTCTCTCTTTTAGTCTGTTTTGGGGACCCCTTCCCATGTTATCTGTGAGAATATACTCAGACAATGCCAATTCCCTTTGCTATCAGCAGACAGACAGACAGATGGCAGGCATTAACTTAGGCTAAGGTCATAAACATGATCCTGTTTAATCCTCACAACAACCCAGTGAGGTAGGTGCTATCATTATCCCCATTTTACAGACAAAGAAACTGATCCATTCGTTTTGTGACTCACACAAGGTCACATGAGTTGTGAATGGCAGTATGGATTCTTTTTATTTATTTCTTGGCCGTGCCACGTGGCTTGTGGGGTCTTACTTTCCCGACCAGGGATTGAACCTGGGCCCTTGGCAGTGAAAGCACAGAGTCGTAACCACTGGACCGCCAGGGAATGCCCTGGCAGTCTGGATTTGAGCCCAGGTTTGAGGGTCTACAAAGCCCATGTTTCTTTTTTTTCTTAAACATCTTTATTGGAGTATAATTGCTTTACAGTGGTGTGTTAGTTTCTGCTTTATAACAAAGTGAATCAGTTATACATATACATATGTCCCCATATCTCTTCCCTCTTGCGTTTCCCTCCCTCCCACCCTCCAGATCCCACCCCTCCAGGCGGTCACAAAGCACCGAGCTGATCTCCCTGTGCTATGCGGCCGCTTCCCACTAGCTATCTATTTTAAGTTTGGTAGTGTATATATGTCCATGCCACTCTCTCACTTTGTCACAGCTTACCCCTCCCCCTCCCCATATACTCAAGTCCATTCTCTAGTAGGTCTGTGTCTTTACTCCTGTCCTGCCCTTAGGGTCTTCATGACCTTTTTTTGTTTTTTTTTTAGATTCCATATATATGTGTTAGCATACGGTATTTGTTTTCCTCTTTCTGACTTACTTTACTGTATGACAGACTCTAGGTCCATCCACCTCACTACAAATAACTCAATTTCGTTTCTTTTTATGCAAAGCCCATATTTTTTAACCATTACCCTATAGTTCATCATGATTCTTAAGATGCTGGGGAAAAAAAGTCTCAAATGCCCTTCAAATTCCAGCTGGACAGGGTCAATGTGTCAGTGTTGCTTTTTATTAGTGCTTACAGTCATCACAAAAGCATGGTGCCGTCACTTAACAATGGAGCCGTGAAATACATGAAGCAAAACCTGACTGAATTGAAAGGAGAAATACACAACTCAACTGCAATAGTTGGAGACTTCAATACCCTACTTTCAATAATGGATAGAACAACTAGGCAGAAGATCAACAAGGAAATAGAGGACCTGAACAGCACTATAAGCCAACTGGACCTAACAGAAATCTATAGAGAAAGGGGGAAGATGGCAGAAGAGTAAGACGCGGAGACCACCTTCCTCCCCACAGATACATCAGAAATACATCTACACGTGGAACAACTCCTACAGAACACCTACTGAACGCTGGCAGAAGACCTCAGACCTCCCAAAAGGCAAGAAACCCCCCACGTACCTGGGTAGGGCAAAAGAAAAAAGAATAAACAGAGACAAAAGAATAGGGACGGGACCTGCACCAGTGGGAGGGAGCTGTGAAGGAGGAAAGGTTTCCACACACTAGGAAGCCCCTTCGCGGGCGGAGACTGCAGGTGGCGGAGCGGGGGAAGCTTCGGAGCCACCAAGGAGAGCGCAGCAACATGGGTGTGGAGAGCAAAGCGGACAGATTTCCGCACAGAGGATAGGTGCCGACCGGCACTCACCAACTCAAGGGGCTTGTCTGCTCACCCGCCGGGACGGATTGGGGCTGGGAGCTGAGGCTCGGGCTTCGGAGGTCGGATCCCAGGGAGAGGACTGCGGTTGGTTGCGTGAACACAGCCTGCAGGGGGTTAGTGCACCATGGCTAGCCGGGAGGGAGTCCGGGGAAAAGTCTGGACCTGCCGAAGAGGCAAGAGACTTTTCCTTTCCTCTTTGTTTCCTGGTGCACGAGGAGAGGGTATTAAGAGCGCTGCTTAAAGGAGCTCCAGAGACGGGCACGAGCCGCGGCTAACAGCGCGGACCCCAGAGACGGGTGGGAGATGCTAAGGCTGCTGCTGCCGTCACCAAGGGGCCTGTGTGCGAGCACAGGTCACTCTCCACACCCCCCTTCCGGGGAGCCTGTGCAGCCCGCCACTGCCAGGGTGCCGGGATCCAGGGACAACTCCCCTGGGAGAACGCACGGCATGCCTCAGGCTGGTGCAGTGTCATGCCGGCCTCTGCCGCCGCAGGCTCGCCCCGCACTCCGTGCCCCTCCCTCCCCCCGCGGCCTGAGTGAGCCAGAGCCCCCGAATCAGCGGCTCCTTTAACCCCATCCTGTCTGAGTGAAGAACAGACGCCCTCTGGCGACCTACACGCAGAGGCGGGGCCAAATCCAAAGCTGAACCCCAGGAGCTGTGCGAACGAAGAAGAGAAAGGGAAACCTCTCCCAGCAGCCGCAGGAGCAGGGGATTAAAGCTCCACAATCAACTTGATGTACCCTGCATCTGTGGAATACATGAATAGACAACGAATCATCCCAAATTAAGGAGGTGGACTTTGAGAGCAAGATTTATTATTTTTTCCCCTTTTCCTCTTTTTGTGAGTGTGTATGTGTATGATTCTGTGGGAGATTTTGTCTGTATAGCTTTGCTTTCATCATTTGTCCTAGGGTTCTATCCGTCTGTTTTTTTTTTTAATTAAAAATTTTTTTTCTTAATAATTATTTTTTTATTTTAATAACTTTATTTTATTTTACCTTACTTTATTTTCTTTCATCCCCTTTCTTCCTTCCTTTTTTTCTTTTTTTTTTTTTTTGCAGTACACGGGCCTGTCACTGTTATGGCTTCTCCCGTTGTGGAGTACAGGCTCCAGACGTGCAGGCTCAGCGGCCATGGCTCACAGGCCCAGCCACTCCGCGCCATGTGGGATCTTCCCGGACCGGGGCATGAACCCGTGTCCCCTGCATCGGCAGGCGGACTCTCAACCACTGCGCCACCAGGGAAGCCCTCTTTCTTTCTTTCTTTCTTTCTACTTTTTCTCCTTTTATTCTGAGCCGTGTGGATGAAAGGCTCTTGGTGCTGCAGCCAGGAGTCAGTGCTGTGCCTCTGAAGTGGGAGAGCCAACTTCAGGACACTGGTCCACAAGAGACCTCCCAGCTCCACATAATATCAAATGGCGAAAATCTCCCAGAGATCTCCATCTCAACATCAACACCCAGCTTCACTCAACGACCAGCAAGCTACAGTGCTGGACACCCTATGCCAAACAACAAGCAAGAGAGGAACACAACCCCACCCATTAGCAGAGAGGCTGCCTAAAATCATAATAAGTCCACAGACACCCCAAAACACACCACCAGACGTGGACCTGCCCACCAGATGACAAGATCCAGCCTCATCCACCAGAACACAGACACTAGTCCCCTCCACCAGGAAGCCTACACAAATCACTGAACCACCTTTAGCCACTGGGGACAGACACCAAAAACAACGGGAACTTTGAAGCTGCAGCCTGCAAAAAGGACACCCCAAACACAGTAAGATAAGCAAAATGAGAAGTAAGAAAAACACATAGCAGATGAAGGAGAAAGATAAAAACCCACCAGACCTAAAAATGAAGAGGAAATAGGCAGTCTACCTGAAAAAGAATTCAGAGTAATGATAGTAAAGATGATCCAAAATCTTGGAAATAGAATAGAGAAAATGCAAGAACATTTAACAAGGACCTAGAAGAACTAAAGATGAAACAAGCAATGATGAACAACACAATAAATGAAATTAAAAATACTCTAGAAGGGATCAATAGCAGAATAACTGAGGCAAAAGAACAGATAAGTGACTTGGAAGATAAAATAGTGGAAATAACTACTGCAGAGCAGAATAAAGAAAAAAGAATGAAAAGAACTGAGGACAGTCTCAGAGACCTTTGGAACAACATTAAACGCACCAACATTCAAATTATAGGGGTTCCAGAAGAAGAAGAGAAAAAGAAAGGGACTGAGAAAATATTTGAAGAGATTATAGTTGAAAACTTCCCTAATATGGGAAAGGAAATAGTTAAGTCCAGAAAGCACAGAGAGTCCCATACAGGATAAATCCAAGGAGAAACACACCAAGACACATATTAATCAAACTGTCAAAAATTAAATACAAAGAAAACATATGAAAAGCAGCAAGGGAAAAACAACAAATAACACACAAGGGAATCCCCATAAGGTTAACAGCTGATCTTTAAGCAGAAACTCTGCAAACCAGAAGGGACTGGCAGGACATATTTAAAGTGATGAAGGAGAAAAACCTACAACCAAGATTACTCTACCCAGCAAGGATCTCATTCAGATTTGATGGAGAAATTAAAACCTTTACAGACAAGCAAAAGCTGAGAGAGTTCAGCACCACCAAACCAGCTTTACAACAAATGCTAAAGGATCTTCTCTAGGCAAAAAACACAAGAGAAGGAAAAGACCTACAATAACAAACCCAAAACAATTAAGAAAATAGGAATAGGAACATTAATTACCTTAAATGTAAATGGATTAAATGCTCCCACCAAAAGACACAGAATGGCGGAATGGATACAAAAACAAGACCCATATATATGCTGTCTACAAGAGACCCACTTCAGACCTAGAGACACACACAGACTAAAAGTGAGTGGATGGAAAAAGATATTCCATGCAAATGGAAACCAAAAGAAAGCTAGAGTAGCAATTCTCATATCAGACAAAATAGACTTTAAAATAAAGGCTACTAGAAGAGACAAAGAAAGACACTACATAATGATAAAAAGATCGATCCAAGAAGAAGATATAACAATTGTAAATATTTATGCACCTAACATAGGAGCACCTCAATACATAAGGCAAATACTAACAGCCATAAAAGGGGAAATCGACAGTAACACATTCATAGTAGGGGACTTTAACACCCCACTTTCACTAATGGACATATCATTCAAAATGAAAATAAATAAGGAAACACAAGCTTTCACTGATACGTTAAACAAGATGGACTTCATGGATATTTATAGGACATTCCATCCAAAAACAACAGAATACACATTTTTCTCAAGTGCTCATGGAACATTCCCCAGGATAGATCATATCTTGGGTCACAAATCAAGCCTTGGTAAATTTAAGAAAATTGAAATTGTATCAAGTATCTTTTCCGACCACAACACTCTGAGACTAGATATCAATTACATGAAAAGATCTGTAAAAAATACAAACACATGGAGGCTAAACAATACACTACTTAATAACGAAGTGATCACTGAAGAAATCAAAGAGGAAATGAAAAAACACCTAGAAACAAATGACAATGGAGACACAACGACCCAAAACCTATGGGATGCAGCAAAAGCAGTTCTAAGAGGGAGGTTTATAGCAATACAATCCCATCTTAAGAAACAGGAAACATCTCGAATAAACAACCTAACCTTGCACCTAAAGCAATTAGAGAAAGAAGAACAAAAAACCCCCAAAGTTAGCAGAAGGAAAGAAATCATAAAAATCAGATCAGAAATAAATGCAAAAGAAATAAAGGAAACAATAGCAAAGGTCAATAAAACTAAAAGCTGGTTCTTTGAGAAGGTAAACAAAATAGATAAACCATTAGCCAGACTCATCAAGAAAAAAAGGGAGAAGACTCAAATCAATAGAATGAGAAATGAAAAAGGAGAAGTAACAACTGACACTGCAGAAATACAAAAGATCGTGAGAGATTACTACAAGCAACTCTATGCCAATAAAATGGACAACCTGGAAGAAATGGACAAATTCTTAGAAATACACAACCTACCAAGACTGAATCAGGAAGAAATAGAAAATATGATCAGACCAATCACAAGCACTGAAATTGAAACTGAATAAAAATCTTCCAACAAACAAAAGCCCAGGACCACATGGCTTCACAGGCAAATTCTATCAAACATTTAGAGAAGAGCTAACACCTATCCTTCTCAAACTCTTCCAAAATATAGCAGAGGGAGGAACACTCCCAAACTCATTCTACGCGGCCACCATCACCCTGATACCAAAACCAGACAAGGATGTCACAAAGAAAGAAAACTACAGGCCAATATCACTGATGAACATAGATGCAAAAAACCTCAACAAAATACTAGCAAACAGAATCCAACAGCACATTAAACGGATCATACACCATGATCAAGTGGGGTTTATTCCAGGAATGCAAGGATTCTTCAATATACGCAAATCAATCAAGGTGATACACCATATTAACAAATTGAAGGAGAAAAACCATATGGTCATCTCAATAGATGCAGAGAAAGCTTTCAACAAAATTCAACACCCATTTATGATAAAAACCCTCCAGAAAGTAGGCATAGAGGGAACTTTCCTCAACATAATAAAGGCCATATATGACAAACCCACAGCCAACATCGTCCTCAATGGTGAAAAACTGAAAGCATTTCCACTAAAATCAGGAACAAGACAAGGTTGCCCACTCTCACCACTGTTATTCAACATAGTTTTGGAAGTTTTAGCCATAGCAATCATAGAAGAAAAGGAAATAAAAGGAATCCAGATCGGAAAAGAAGAAGTAAAGCTGTCACTGTTTGCAGATGACATGATACTATACATAAAGAATCCTAAGGAAGCTACCAGAAAACTACTAGAGCTAATCAATGAATTCGGTAAAGTAGCAGGATACAAAATTAATGCACAGAAATCTCTGGCATTCCTATACACTAATGATGAAAAACCTGAAAGTGAAATCAAGAAAACACTCCCATTTACCACTGCAACAAAAAGAATAAAATATCTAGGAATAAACCTACCTAAGGAGACAAAAGACCTGTATGCAGAAAATTATAAAACACTGATGAAAGAAATGAAGGATGATACAAATAGATGGAGAGATATACCATGTTCTTAGATTGGAAGAATCAACATTGTGAAAATGACTCTACTACCCAAAGCAATCTACGATTCAATGAAATCCCTATCAAGCTACCACTGGCATTTTTCACAGAACTAGAACAAAAAATTTCACAATTTGTATGGAAACACAAAAGACCCCGAATAGCCAAAGTAATCTTGAAAATGAAAAACGGAGCTGGAGGAATCAGACTCCCTGACTTCAGACTATACTACAAAGCTACAGTAATCAAGACAGTATGGTACTGGCACAAAAACAGAAAGATAGATCAGTGGAACAGGATAGAAAGCCCAGAGATAAACCCACGCACATATGGTCACCTTATCTTTGATAAAGGAGGCAGGAATGTACAGTGGAGAAAGGACAGCCTCTTCAATAAGTGGTGCTGGGAAAACTGGACAGGTACATGTAAAAGTATGAGATTAGATCACTCCCTAACACCATACACAAAAATAAGCTCAAAATGGATTAAAGACCTAAATATAAGGCCAGACACTATAAAACTCTTAGAGGAAAACACAGGCAGAACACTCTATGACATAAATTACAGCAAGATCCTTTTTGACCCACCTCCTAGAGAAATGGAAATAAAAACAAAAGTAAACAAATGGGACTTAATGAAAGTTCAAAGCTTTTGCACAGCAAAGGAAACCATAAACAAGACCAAAAGACAACCCTCAGAATGGGAGAAAATATTTGCAAATGAAGCAATTGACAAAGGATTAATCTCCAAAATTTACAAGCAGCTCATGCACCTCTATAACAAAAAAACAAACAACCGAATCCAAAAATGGGCAGAAGACCTAAATAGACATTTCTCCAAAGAAGATATAGACTGCCAACAAACACATGAAAGAATGCTCAACATCATTAATCATTAGAGAAATGCAAATCAAAACGACAATGAGATATCATCTCACACCAGTCAGAATGGCCATCATCAAAAAATCTAGAAACAATAAATGCTGGAGAGGGTGTGGAGAAAAGGGAACACTCTTGCAGTGCTGGTGGGAATGTGAATTGGTACAGCCACTATGGAGAACAGTATGGAGGTTCCTTAAAAAACTACAAATAGAACTACCATATGACCCAGCAATCCCACTACTGGGCATATAGCCTGAGAAAACCATAATTCAAAAAGAGTCATGTACCAAAATGTTCATTGCAGCTCTACTTACAATAGCCAGGAGATGGAAACAACCTAAGTGTCCATCATCGGATGAATGGATAAAGAAGATGTGGCACATATATACAATGGAATATTACTCAGCTATATAAAGAAACGAAATTGAGCTATTTGTAATGAGGTGGATGGACCTAGAGTCTGTCATACAGAGTGAAGTAAGTCAGAAAGAGAAAGACAAATACCGTATGCTAACACATATTGTGGAATTTAAGAAAAAAAATGTCATGAAGAACCTAGGGGCAAGACGGGAATAAAGACACAGACGTACTAGAGAATGGACTTGAGGATATGGGGAGGGGGAAGGGTAAGCTGTGACAAAGTGAGAGAGTGGCATGGAACTATATACACTACGAAATGTAAATTATATAGCTAGTGGGAAGTGGCCGCATAGCACAGGGAGATCAGCTAGGTGTTTTGTGACCACCTAGAGGGGTGGGATAGGGAGGGTGGGAGGGAGGGAGACGCAAGAGGGAAGAGATATGGGAACATATGTATATGTATAACTGATTCACTTTGTTATAAAGCAGAAACTAACACACCATTGTAAAGCAATTATACTCCAATAAAGATGTAGAAAAAAAAAGAGAAATCTATAGAATATGTCACCTAACAGTAGCAGAATATACATTCTGCTTAAGTACACCTGAAACATTCTCCAGGACAGACCATATGTTAGGTCATAAAATAGACCTCAATGAATTTAAAAGGAATGTAATCATATAAAGTATGTTTTTTGAGCACAACAGAATTAAATTAGAAATTAATAACAGAAGGAAATTTGCGAAATTCATATATGCGTGGAAATTAAATAAAACATTCCTAAATAACCAATGGGTCAAAAGAGGAATCAAAGGAAATTCGAAAATACTTGGACATGAATGAAAATGAAGACAGTATATGAAAACTTATGAGATCTAACTAATGTAGGGTTTAGAGGGAAATTTATAAACACCTACATTTAAAAAAGAAGAAGGATTTCACATCAATTACCTGACCTTCCACCTTACAAAACTTGAAAAAGAAGAGCGAACTATGGGAATTCCCTGGTGGTCCAGTGCTTAGGACTCGACGCTCTCAGTGCTGTGGCTCAGGTGCAGTCCCTGGTCAGGGAACTAAGATCCTGCAAGCCACACAGCGCAGCCAAAAACAAAACAAAACAAAACAAAACAAAGCAAACAAAAAAACAAACTAAACCTAAAACAAAGCAAGCAGAAGGAAATAAATAATAAAGTATAGAGGATACAAAAATGGAGAAAAATAAATGAAACTAATAGTTGGTTCTTTGAAAAGATCAGTAATAATAACAAACCTTTAGCTGTACAGACCAGGCAAAAAAGAGAAGATTCAAATTACTAAAATCAGGAATGAAAGAAGGGACATCACTGCTGACTCTACAGGTATGGAATCATTTATAAGGTGAATATTTTGCATAAGCTTATGCCAACAAATTAGATAACCTGAGATAAAATGGACAAATTCCTAGAAATATACAAATTACCAAAACTGACTTAAGAAGACAGAAAGTCTGAATAGGCCAATAACAGGAAGATAAACTGAATTAGTAATTAACTCTCCCCAAATCAATCAATCAAGTCAGCCAGTCAGTCAGTCAGTCTGTCAGTCCAGGCCCAAATGGCTTCACTGGTGAATTTTGTCAAATGCTCAAAGAAGCATTTATAGTAAATTTTCAAAAACCCTTCCAAGAAATAGAAAAGGAAGGGATACTTCTCAACTCATTTTGTGATGCCAATATTACCTTGCTACCATAACCAGACAAAGACATCACAAGAAAACTACAGACCAATATTTCTTATGAATTTAGATACAAAATATAGATCTCAACAAAATACTAGCAATCTGAATCCAGAAACATATACCAAGAATTATACACCATGACCAAGTGGGATTTACTGTAGGAATGCAAGGTTGATTTAACATCCAAAAATCAATTAATATAATATACTATGTTAATAGAACAGAGGACAAAAGCCACATGATCATCTCAATAGACACAGAAAAATCACTTGACAAAGTCCAACACCTTTCATGATAAAACTCGACAAAATAAAAGGGAACTTCCTCCACACGATAAAGGTTAACTATAAAAAACCAAAGCTGGGCTTCCCTGGTGGTGCAGTGGTTAAGAATCCACCTGCCAATGCAGGGGACATGGGTTCAAGCCCTTGTCCGGGAAGATCCCACATGGCGCAGAGCAACTAAGCCCGTGTGCCACAACTACTGAGCCTGTGCTCTAGAGCCTGCAAGCCACAACTACTGAACCCGTGTGACACAACTACTGAAGCCCATACGCCTAGAGACCGTGCTCCGCAACAAGAGAAGCCACCGCAATGAGAAGCCTGCGCACCTCAATGAAGAGTAGCCCCCGCTCACCGCAACTAGAGAAAGCCCGTGCACAGCAACGAAGACCCAACACAGCCATAAATAAATAAGCAAACAAATAAATAAATAAAAACAAAGCTTAACATCATACTTGATGGTGAAAGACTGAAAACTTTCCCCCTAAAATAAGGAAAAGTCCAGGATTTCCATTTTAACCACTTCTATTCAACACCATACTTGGATTTCTAGCCAGGACAATTAGACAGTAAAATGAAATACAGTCATCTAGACTGGAAAGGAAGAAGTAAAACTATCTCTATTTGTAGATGACATGATCTTATATAAAGAAAAATCCCAAGGAATCCACTAATAAGCTATTAGAACTAATAATCTCAGCAAGGTTACATACAGGATAAAAGCTTAATATACAAAAATCAATTGTATTTTTATGCACTAGCAATAAACAATCTAATTGTAAAATTAGGAAACAATTCTATTTATAATAGCATCAAAAAGAATAAAATACTTAGGTATAAATTTAATAAAAGAAGTACAAGACTTGTATACTGGAAACTACAAAACATTTGTGAAAGAAATTTGAAGAAGATTTAAATAAATGGAAAGACTCTATGTTCATGGACTGGAGGACTTAATATAGCTAAGATGGCAATACTTCCCAAATTGATCTATAGATTCAACACAGTCCCTATCAGAATCCCAGCTGACTTTGTAGAAACTGATAAGGTAATTCAAAATTTCACATGGAATCACAAGAGACCCAGAATAACCAAAACAATCTTAAAAAGAAGAACAAAGCAGGAGGACTCATACGTCCCAATTTAAAAACTTAACTACGAAGCAATGGTAATCAAAACTGTGGTACTGGCATAAGACTTAGACATTATAGGTTATATGGAATAGAACTGAGAGTCCAGAAATAAACTCTCTTTTATGGTCAAATAGCCCAATTTAAAAATGAGCAAAGGATTTGAATAGATATTTCACAAAAAAAGATATGCAAATGACCGATAAGCACACGAAAAGATGCTCAACATCACTAATTATTATGGAAATGCAAATCAAAACTACAGTGAGATACCACTTCACATCCGCTACAATGGATATAATAAAAAAGATGAACAATACATGTGTTGGCGAGGATATGTTGAAATTGTAACCCTCCAACATTTCTGATGGGAATGTAAAATGATGCAGTCACTTTGGAAAACAGTTTGCAGTTTCTCAAAATTAAACATAGAACAGCAATCTTACTCCTAGATATAAATACCCAGTAGGAATGAAAAAATGTGTCCCTACAAAAACTTGTACATCAATGTTTATAACATCATTATTCATAACAGCCAAAAGGTGGAAACAACCCAAATGTCCATCAGTTGACGAATGGATAAACAAAATGTGGTCTATCCATACAAAGGAATATTATTAGTCAACAAAAAGAAATGAAGTACTGATACATGCTGCAACATGGATGACCCTTGAAAATATTATGCTAAGTGAAAAAAACCAAGCTACAAAAAGACCATATATTATATAATTCCATTTATACAAAATGTCCAGAATAGGCAAAGCTATAGAGACAGAAAAGTCAATTAGTGGTTGCTTAGGGCTGGGTGGGGGAATGGGAATGAGTGCTAATGGGTACAGAGTTTGTTTTAGAAGGGGTGTAAACATTCTAAAACTAAATTGTGGCAAGGGGCTTCCCTGGGGGCGCAGTGGATGAGAATCTGCCTGCCAATGCAGGGGACATGGGTTCGAGACCTGGTCCGGGATCCCACATGCCACGGAGCAACTAAGCCCGTTGCTACTGAGCCTGCGCTCTGGAGCCAGCGAGCCACAACTACTGAAGCCCGCACACCTAGAGCCCATGCTCCGCAACAAGAGAAGCCACCACAATGAGAAGCCTGCGCACTGCAATGAAGAGTAGCCCCCGGTCGCCGCAACTAGAGAAAGCCTGCGACCCAACACAGCCAAAAATAAACAAACAAACAAATAAATAAACAAATTTATTTTTTTTTAAATGTGGCAAGGGGCTTCCCTGGTGGCGCAGTGGTTGAGAGTCCGCCTGCCGATGCAGGGGACAGGGTTCGTGCCCCAGTCTGGGAGGATCCCACATGCCGCGGAGCGGCTGGGCCCGTGAGCCATGGCCGCTGGGCCCGCGCGTCCGGAGCCTGTGCTCCGCAACGGGAGAGGCCACAGCAGTGAGAGGTCCACGTACCAAAAAAAAAAAAAAAAAAAAAAAAAAAAAAAAAAAAATGTGGCAAGGATTGTACAACCCTGTGAATATATTAAATATACTCAAAAACACTGAGTTGTGAACTTTAAATGGGTGAATTTTATGGCTTAGAAATTATGTCTAAATAAAGTTGTTTATTTTTTTTAAAAAAAGCACAGCCCTGGGTACATGATGAACTCCCAATCATTATAAAAAGAGCAAAATGTGCTCTGTACTTGAAAGGACCTTATGGGGTTTATCTCACATGATCCTGTCAATCCCTCATGAGGCAGGAACTATTATTATCCTCATGATCACACAGCTGGGACATGGCAGAGCAGGGACTGGAACCCAAGTCTTTCTGACTTCAGATCCCAACCCCTGCTGTTTTCCATAAGCCATGTTGCCTCTCTATACAGTCAATGTAACCACATTGAGTGGGTTCAATTTAGATCATAGTGGCTGTATCTAGGGAACTCTGGGTCAGCTGGGGGAGTAGTATGTAATGACCTCTGTGCCTTAGGTAAGAAGTGCTCTAGGGGAGCACTGAGCCAGGAGCACAAACTATCAGTTCAGGAAGTCTCTACCCGCAGGCACTGTCCATGGGTCCTCGCCATGTACCCGTGCTAACTCCCTGTGACACAGCTGAACAATCAGCACAGCCAGCCTGGCAATAAGCTGCCATCAGAGGTGGCTCCCATGGGCGTGTCCAATAAGCAGGTGGTGTCTTCTCTCAGACAAGATCTGGAAGTCTAAAGGTGGCTTCCCTCCCTGCAAGACGGAAACATCTCCCAACATCAGGTTATCAAGGCCAGGTGATGCGCAGCCTGCCACTCGGTATTGTGATTTGCAGATCCAAGAAGCAGCATGGGGCTGTGTGGAGGAGAAAATGTGCCTGGAAAAGCCCAAATCTCCTCTGGACAGAAGGTTAGAAATGCCAGTAAAGCCAGGTGCGGTAGGCTGATGGCTGGGACAGCATGCCTCTCAGATTGTGAATCTGCTGTAAATTGCTCATCAGCTTTCCCCAAGAGGGATGCCCTAGTCTATCGCTCTGTACTCAGCCACTCGGCAGGCTGACTTAAAAGAAATGCTTGCAAAGAAACAGGACGGTGATCCAAGTAGATCAGCATATATATATGCTCAAATATATATCACACACACACACACGCACACGCACACACACAGCACGATGTTGACCCAACCAGCTTTCTATTACTTGGCCTTGCTGTATTCTATAGTCCGATGATCATTACTGGTTATAATGACCTAGAAGACTTGGAATACGTTCATGTTCTTTCTGAATCATCATTAAAAAAAAAAGAGTCTGTTATGTTCAGTCTAGCTTTAGCACTCTGCATGTTGTGGAGTTTTAACTTCATGAAAATCAGTAAGCCACGCATGGGCTATGTAGTAGCCTTTAACCAATATTCAATTCACTAGACCAAACAGTTTTCTAACCATGGGAGAAAATGTAGAGTGAGTTCCTCCAACTGTGATCCCAGTTGGGGCCCCCAAAGCCTTATTTTCTTGGATTTCCCCAGGACACAAGCGAATTCAAGGCTGGAGAGATGGTAGCTGCCTCTGAATTTCCCACCAGCGGTACAGCTGGAGAACTGGTATTTGTCTGAGCCTTTCTCAAGCCCAGGTGTTGTTTTGTTGTGTCAGCTGAACTTCCCCTAAATAAATGCAAATGTACTTACTGCATTGACATTATCCCTTTAATCATCTGTCCGTATTCCCCCACTAGACTGTAAGCTCAGTGAGGGCAAGGACCACGTCTGTTACTCATGGCTCTATCCGCAAGGCCTGGCACATAATGAATACTCGAGAAATAGTTGTTGGGTGAATAAATGAAATACCTACTGTGGAGAAACTACTGATAAAGCCTAAGAGGTAATCCCTTCCATCCCACTTCCCCATTTTCCTTTTGTTTTCTCGGTCTCAAAGGAGAGGTGATGCTTTCCCTTTTCCACTTGTGGGTTTAACAGCATCCTTTTGGCTCAGCTGGCTGAGCATTGAGTTGGCTAGCTGGCAGCCAGCGGCTGCAGAGGAACGAGAGTAGAGGGCCGGCCAGAGAGACCAGGCCCTGAGTAGGCTGGAGTTTTGGCCCCCGAGGGAAAAGCCCCGCTGAGGTTGGCAAGATTCCTGTTTCCCATAGGCTTTTGCTAAACAACAGGTAGCACTGGGGCTTCTGTTCTGATATGAAAGTGCGGGCCAATGGAGGAAACCCATCTCAACTTTGTACCAGGGACTGATGGCCCCTCACTGTAACCTGGGCAGAGGTCTCCTCAGTGGTGCCGCTTGCTGTCCCCCTTGCCCGTCCTTGGGGCCATGGGATAAGATGTGCGTACCAGCCCCCGACAAGCGGAGCTGTGAGGCTCACCCTGTCCCACTGGCCAAGAGCACTGGGTGGCTGCTGTTGAACCCAGCATCTAACAGTCCCAAATGCCACACATCTGGGCCCCAAGCGTGGACTCAGGGCCTTGGGGAAGTGAAGCACTGCAAACAGCAGGGACACCACCGTGGTCCATGTGGCTCCTGTATGGACAGAGAGGCCTTGTGCTAGAGGCGGCCTGAGCCCCCGTCACTCTGCAGGCCCAAGGAGGCTCTCAGGAATCAGGGAGGGGCTCTAAAGCCATGCCCGGCATTTCTAGAAGCCTCCTTTCCAGGCTGCAACACCTCCAAGAGAAATCGATTTGCCTTTGGAACAGCTTCCCTTTTCCCTTTCTCCCTCTCTATCCTGCTCAGTAAGAGGTATCATTGGGTGTGATGACAGAGAGGAAGACCACAGGGGACACTGACAAAGCTAATGCCGGCCTTGCTTTCCTTTGGCCATCTGAGATTTGATAGTACGGATGGCCACCGCTTCAGAGCTATTCACCTGGAGGCGTGTGGCAGCTCAGCCCCTGGGCTCCTTCTATTCTAAGTCAGTTCCTTTGCTTCTCTATGTGAAGCCTCCTTCATATGCTTTGAGGCCACCTATCCTTTCCCACATCTGTGGTGGATTGCCTTCTAATTCCTGTGGACGTGACGAGATGTAAACGTGGGCCTGTCACGACGTTCGTGATGAAGAGATCATGAGGTGAGAGGGTGGGTGTAGGTACACGGCCCACGGGGTGCTGGTCATCCATCAGGAGTGTGTTTCAAGGGGCTTCCCTGGCGGTCCAGTGGTTAGGACTCCGCGCTTCCACTGCAGGGGGCCCTGCAGGTTCAATCCCTGGTCGGGGAACTAAGATCTTGCAAGCTGTGCAGCATGGCCCCCCACCACCAAAAAAAAAAAAGGAGTGTTTCTACTCTCAAACTCCTCGCTCTAGATCACATGGGACCACGCCGTAAACCAAGACAGCTTTGAAGAGAGAAGAAAGAGTCAAGCAGCAAGGCAAGTGGATGGAGCCATCAGCACGTGAGGAGGGTGACTCCTGGGTGGTCAGTCTCAGCTTCCACCCGTGATGTTTGGGTGCAGGGATGGGGAAAGCCTCGGGTCTAATACGTAGAGTACCTGTTCTTTGGGTCTCCCCCTTCTCCTCCTACTCTGGTTCGGGGCAGCAGCATCTGGACTGGGCCGATTTGTCCTGAGGCCCCTGTTTGTGTCATCACCAGGACAGCCCTGAGGGGTGGCTGTACTGAGTTGCCTAACTGGGAAGCCTTCTGTTTGGGGGCAGCACTTGACCCTGTTTGTTCTCAGTGATCGTCCCCTCCTATCTCCAAGCCTCCTGCTGGATTGCATTCTGGGCCTGCACAGCCTTTCCTATCCCAGCCTTCCATGGCCTCTTACTTCAGGCAGCTCTGTCAATGCCGACTCTGATGGACAAAGAAAGGTTTTAGCTTCAGTTTCCACCTCCACTTTCAACTAAGCCAGAACACCCGTGCATCTCTCTTAGATCACTGTAGCTCTAAAGCTTTGCCTTAGATCCAATGCAATTCTCGAATTGGCTCTACGTATTGCTCGTTTGCTATTTTTATCTTACGTTCCTTGATCAACTAAGACACAAGGTATTGTCACAGGCATCCTTTGTGGGACAGGCCCATCTGAAGGCCAGCTGTCTTTTCCACTGTCTTGTGCCACGTAGGACGCAGTGGTACAGCATGGGCTCCTGGTAAACCAGGCGCTGGCAGAATGGGGTGAGCATTCCATGTCTCCAGGGTCCAAAGGGCCTCTGTTACACTGAAAACCGAGACTCAGCCCTACCTGCCTTGATCATTGGAGGTGGGAGAGGCTGGCTAGCAGGCCTGGAGAAGACCATCTTCCTGGAATCCAGCAGGAGGCGGCAGTACCCCGCAATCAGGCAGGCAAAGTTGGTGGCTTCGGGCCACTCCATCAACAGCACCAGAGGCTGGGGGAGACATGGGAGGAAATGTGAAGACACAGGAAGGAGCGGAGCAGGTGCGTGTCCAACAGAACAACAGCAAAGGCAAGATGACTTGCATAGTTATGAGAACATACTTTCTGAACCCCAAATTAAGGCACATAGCCTGACAAATAATTTCTTCTGATTTGAGAATTCATTTATAGTAAATTCTTACCCAGGTATCAAAACTAAATCAACCTTTAATTACACATTTAATGAACCACTTTTACTGAAAAAGACTAAAATATAACATCACATGACTGCTGTGTGGCTGTTTGGGTTTTCTGGGGCTCAGCAGATGTGCAGTCCTGCCGGGAGAGCAGGGCTGAACCAGGGAGTCTAGGCTAGGTTGGGGAACATCCTTGACAGGAAGTTCCTCAAGTGCACAAGCTATCTCTTGCTCATCGCTATAACCCGTTATGGTACCCAGAACAGCCCCCCGGACATGGACACTCTGTGCAACCTGGTTCTCACTGTGTCTTCTGGGCCACAAAGTCTTTATGGTCTGCAGTCCTGCTCAGACCTTCATGCTCTCCCCCCCGTTTTCCTCTGTTTCCCAAAGTGCTCTCACGATGTTAACTGGTGCTCCTTAAAAGAGTTCCTTGGTCAAATACGTGGTGAAATGCTGAGTTAAACAAAGCTATGCAGATAGTTATACTTATGGGAATTCTCAGATCCTTTAATATATTAACGTGCACTGTGAAACTTCCAGAGGGCTTTAGTATTCCAACTTTTTCCAATTATTTGATGGAAAAATCTATTTTCATAGAACATCTCATGGTAGTAGGGTTGCTTTTTCTGTTTTGTCTTGTTTAACCCACGTTGGAAAATACTAGCATACCCTGTTGACTTCTGTTCCTGACCGTAAATCAGTCAAATTAATCTTGGCGTTAGCTAGTTGATTGCTTCAGAGACCTGGCAACGATATACCCAAAAAATCAGTACCTTTTTAAGAAACCTTCCCAATATCTGCATTGTAATTTTATGGTTTGAAAATAAATCTGGGTCAGACTGAAGTCAGCCATGAGAGTATTCTCCCTGCCATAGGGCAGTGGCCTCCAGATAAAGACCACTGAAGACTGGCTGAAGAGGGAGCCATGGGGTCGTGGCGCATCTCGTCTTTTGAGGGTTCCCGGACCAGGCATTAAGAGCTAAAAGAATTAAGAGCAGGGAATGAGTCTCTTCTCTGACTAGTGAGGGGTGAGGAGTGAGGTGAGGGGTGATTAGGGCCCCCACTAGGGTACTGGCAGTAAAAAGGGACATAATGAAGACTTGATGGAACTTGGTCACCAACTAGACTAGCCTTCTTTGGCTGGATCATCACCTTGGGAACAATTCTGAATCCAAACCAGCTCAGCTTTTAGCTAAAGTTGTACCAGTTTTCTTTGCTATTTCTCAGGATCCTGACATGTAGCTTGAGTTGAATATTTTCAGTTCATATAGACCATGGGTTGGCAAACTTTTTCTGCAAAGGGCTAAATCGTAAATATTTTAGGCCTTGTGGGACACACGGGCTGTGTTGCAAGACCTCTGCTATTGTAGTGTTAGAAAAGCCATAGATCATCTGTAAGCTAAACAAATGGATGTGACGGTATTCTAAGAAAACTGTTTCCAGAAATAAGCAGTGGCGGGTCAGGTTTGGTTCATGGGCCATAGTTTGCCACCTGATCTAAGAGAAAAGCTTCTTTCCAGTCAAATACAATTGTCTGTATTCATTTTCACACCTCTCAGCTTGTTTCATTTGTCAACAGTGATCTCCTTGTCCACTGGAAATTCTTCTCTTGGCTTCTGTTTCTGTGAGGTGACACTGTGCTCTGGTTCTATAATCTCTGACCACCTCCATCTCTGTCTCTCTCTTCTTGTGCAACCTCCCCACTCGATGTCCCAGGCTCAGTGCTCAGCCCTCAGTTCTCCACGAGGGCATCAACTTTCACTTTTGAGCTGGGGATCCCAAAGTCACCATCTCTAGTCTATTTCCCCCTTGAACTCTTCCTATCTCAGAGCTCGTACAGTGCTGGGTCTATATCGTACAATCTTGTGCTGGATCGAATCCTCTCTTGAGTTGTTTAATAGTTATTGTTCATCCAATTCTACAGCACGCCACGGTAAGGCATTCGGATTCTGCCCCACAGGCAATGAGTTAGCGATGCTCCTATGGAACTCATTCAATACCATCAGGAAAAAAAAGGAACCATCCATACTCGGAAGAGCAATGTCTCCTTTCTCCAGTGAGAAAGGGACCAGGGATGAGACGTTACCTTTGGGTCATCATTTGGAAGGGGCAGAGGGGATGTCTGTACCTCCAGTTAATGCATGCTTCTTAATCACAACAGAATGGTCAACTCTGGGTACAACAAAGTAGAGACAGAAGGGGAATAGAATGGGGGTGGGGGAGAATAAGATGCCCTTCCTTTCTGCCTCACCCCCTACCACCAATGACAGAGGTTTGGGTATGGATAGCTGCTACCGCCATTACTATGAGGTCCCAAGACCTGCTAAGCTGGCCTCCAGAGCGTTCACAGACATCATGGCCGTCACTGCTGCCACTGCTTTATTTCGGACCCTCAACATCTTCCTCCAAGGCCAAAACTTCTCAAGGTATATGTGAATGGGTCACAAGTGTGCTGAGATCCTGAGCCCCTCGGCTTCTGGGTCCTGTTGCCTCTGGCCACAAGGTGCCTCATCTGTTTATTCCAGTGGGTCGTACAAATTGTGGCATTTTCATGATATGGAAAAGGTGGGGACACACTAACCTCAAGACCTTCAGTAGCCTCCTGATCGGCCTCTCTGCTTCTAGGCTCTACCCACTTCACCTCCATATTGCTGCCTGAGTGTCTTCCTAAAACACAACTCTCACTTAAAATCTTTAATAGCACATCACCTAAAACCCACTGCCTTCCAACATCACACAAAGCCTCTTGTGACCCAACCTATAGCTCCAAGCATATCTCCCACTAACTCTGCCCTCCTCCCGCCACCGTCCCTCACCGTATGCTCCAGCAACACCACCTCATTTACAGGGTGCTAGAGAGGCCTTGTCGTTTTACCCATTCATACCTTAACCTATGTTGTTCCCTCTGACTGAAATGCTCCCATGCCCCACTCTGTCCACCCAGCAAGCTGCTACGCACTGGCTAGATGGCTCATGGACCACGCGACCCGTTGGGATGTGCAGCTGTGCATCCCAGAATGGGGCCAACGCAGGTCCTGCCCTCGTGGAGTTTATGAACCATCAGGAAATAAGACATAAATGAAGGGAATTTCCTGGCGGTCCAGTGGTTAGGACTCAGCGCTTTCACTGTGGTGGCCTGGGTTCAATCCCTGGTCGGAGAACTGAGATCCCACAAGCCTCGTGGTGTGGCCAAAAAAAAAAAAAAAAAAAAAAGACATAAATGAAATAATCACACAGAGGAATATGATTGCAAGGTATGATAAGCACTATGAAGGAAAAGTAGAGAGACCTACCAGAACACAGAATACCCTGGACTGGGGGATGGGTGGATGGGTGGGTGTGAATGTGTGCATGTGTGATTACTTTGGTTTCAGAAGCTGGAGGGAGCTTCTTTGAGGAAATGGCATTGGCTGACAAACAGAATGAGAGACCACTGGACCAAAGCACAGGCTGACTGGCTGGCTGACTGATGGAGAGACTGATAGACTAGCTGGCTGCAGAGTAGCCTGACTCGCTGATGTCCTTGCTGACGAGCTGTCTGCAGGACAGGCACAATGCCTCCCAGCCTGACATCCTGACTGGTTAGCCGCCTGGCTGGCTGGTCTGCTGGCCGATGGACAGATCGGAGGCTGAGTGCCTAACTGGCTGATGGACTTAACTGTCTGCCTTCAATTTCCCCTCTTCTCTCTTACCCCCAATACAGCCCAATGTCGGTAATAAAACAGCATGAAGGCAAAACCTTGTGCCCAGAGAGGGCCGAACACAGCCCGAACTGGTTCAGCACAGCACATCAGCAGCCTCTTGTCTGCATCCACCCACAGCCCACTGGGTCCCAGCACCGGCCAAATGCAGCTGGCAAAAGGGACACAGAAGCAATTTTTGCCAGCAGGGGTAAAAATCAAATCAAAGGCAGGCAAGCAAAGAGACTGGATAGGTTTTCTTAGAAACCTTCAGAAACAACATTTTATTTTAAATAGAATTTTAATGATCATGACGTCTAATGTAATGCTTGTCCCGACAGAAAGCACGAGAGCAATGAGGCTCAAACACGAGAAGAGGAGACACACTGGACCGCAAGAGATCCCTTGGGACTTTCCTTTGATGGTTTACTTTCCCCCCTTACGGGCTCCTGTGGTAATGGGGTATGGTAGTGGCCCAGAGCTGTCTCATTCCCAGACTGTGCTGTCTCCTGAAGAAAGATATTTGCATACTACCTCACGTTTGCCCCACTAAGAGCAAGTAAGCTGAGTGAAAACTGTAACTAAATATGCCCAGGCCATCTTCAAATGGAAAAGGAGAAAAGGAGAATGGAGTTGGAGGCATGGCCAGCCCTGAGAAGGTATAGCAGGCATTAATTTGACATGCTCTAGCCCCATCTCCTTCCTGGGGTGCCCTGGGAGCTCAAACACAGCCAGCACTTTGGGATGCCAGCTAGGGAGGGGACTGGCTTTGGGGTAGCCTTACCTCATGCTAGCATCCCTGAAAACAGGGAAACAAAATCGGAATCCAGGGGTCTGGAGGAATAAGTGTACAAGATGACGGTCCTTGAGTCCCAGGGGACCGGTACCTTTGAGTTCTTGCCTCCACAGCACTCACTCAGCAAAGTGCAACCTTCTCGTAGCCCCCTCCATGCACCAACACGATGTCCTGTTTATCCTGCGACGTAGGCTCTCACCTCTTCACCCACCCACGATTTGGACCGTCCGTGTGCTGCGTGCGCAGCACTGTCGTTCAGTGCACTCAGAATATAGGCAGCAGGCAGTAAGGGTTACGTATGACTTATGCTTTGTGTGTGCAAGACAGGAATGTGTAAGGGGATACGCGTGCACTCTTAGTGATTCTACGTTTCATCCTCACTCTTTCTTTTCCATTACCACTGCTATTCCTCCAGCTCAGGCCCTGCCCTTGTCACTTCACACCTGCACTAGCACTACGATCCCCTCCCCGCCTCCCTGGCTTGGCACTAGCCTTGCAGACAACCATCTGGTACATTGGTCCCAGTCAGCTTCCATCCTGTCACTCCTCTCTTCAAGGGCCTACAGTGGATTCCCACTAGGATTCTCAATTCCTCAGACTGGCCTTCGAAGCTTTTCACCAGCTTCTTCTGCCCACTGCCAATCTCTCTCCAATCTCTTTTCTCGTTATTCTCCTCTCCAGTCAAGCAACTATGCTTATCGACCTGCACATATGGCTTACTTATTTCTGTGCTTACTCTCTTCCTGTGAACACATCCCACTTCTCCCTGCTAATCCATGCCTATCACTTCAAGATCCAGCTTCAAATACCCTCTTGTGGGAAGCCAGTTCTGGTTAACCCCTTCCTCTTCTTTTGTTCCATGTTCCACACCACACTTACCTACAAAATTTTACTTCATATGAACTTCTCCTCATTGCTGTTTTGCTTCGGAAAAATAACAGGTCTCGTTTGTTGACTACTTACTCTGTGTCAGGCAGTGTCCTAAGACGTTTTACCTACATTTTCTCATTTAATCCTGAACGACAACCTATGGAGGAAGGCACTCCATTTTGCAGTTGAGGAAATCAGGGTTCACAGAAGTTAAGACACCTTTTCAAGGCCACACAGCTAGGAAGTGGTAGAGCTGGGATTTGAACCTGGTCTGTCTGATTCCAGAACTCCATACATGTTCCAATGTGGTGTGATTAAGGCAGGTCATGTGCCTTTGTGAGTCTCCCCACTAAGAGCGAGACCCCTCCTGGGCAGCATTCATGCCCACAACTGTGGCCAGATCACTCCTAGAAATGAGAATAGTGTTCCTCACTCAGGCAACGTCCACTGACCCTGCTTGGGCTGGTTCCTCCCAGAGCTTTGGACCCAGAGGTCAGTGGTTCTCAAACCTGGCTGTACTACAGAATCACCTGGGAAGTGAAAAAGAAATAAATCCTGACGCTCAGGCTGTACCCTGACCAATTAAATCACAATCTCTGGGAGTAGGGTCCAGTCATCTGTATTTTTTAAAAGCTCTCAAGGAAATTCTATTGCGTAGCCAACATTGAGAATCACTCGTAGAACATAGGAGACTTGGTTGGAAAGGTGTTTCTAGTTTTAAACGCTTTTTATTTCTCAGGAAGCCATATCTCCCCTGCATGTCTTGTCTTTCCTCCCACGCTTCCCTACCTGTCCGTTTGGCTTTTTACCCAGCAACATCTGAGGAGGGCAGCAATCATTGGTTGAGGTAGTGGCCACAAGCCAATGAAATATCAGCTCCGGGCAGGTTCCTAAACCAATGGGAAGCCTGTGAATCACAGGTGGAAAACTCAACATATTAAAGCTTCCTGGGTTTCACAAAGACACAAATAAATAATTTGCTCTTTTAGAAAGAGCAAACGTTCCACCTGTTAATCTGCTAACAATATCTCCCCCCGGGAAATCCTTTAAGAAAGGAAACTTGCACCTCCTCTAAGAGCATCCGCCAGCTGGCAGGCCGGCCTTCCGCCACCCACACTGGTCACTGGGTGTTGAAACAGGAGAGCCATGGAGGAGGCGGCTGACCACGGCTGTCAGACTCTGTACAGGCGACAGCTGCTTGCCAGTCTGAACGAGCTGATCTATGGGAAAGGTTCTAAGATTCGAGAAGAGCTGGACCCTGGGAGGTGAAATGGGGACGAGGTTCTGCCTGCTCCCTGTCTCCCCAGGCCCCCTTGGTTCTGTCCACATACTCAGACACCCTCTCATCCATGGATCCAAGTGTGCACGCCTACGGCAGAGCTCCCTAACTGGCATGCACATATCCCTTCAGCCTCAGGGGCAGCCAGGCGGGGCCTGGGGTGGCCAGAGTCCCCGGGGCTGGTCCATTTAACCCAGTGTCCTGCATGAATATAATTTTCTCTGTGTGCTGTGACACGAGAAAGATTGGGAAGCAATGGCCTGGGAGGTAGCTCCGAGTTCCCCAATCCCCCTGCCCATTGCTGAAAACCTGTCACACGTTGATCAGACACTTTCTAGCCTTCCCTAGCACCGCCTGATCTTAATATGGGGTCAAGACAGTGTCCCAGAGGGTTGAGAACAGAAAGAAAGATGAGCCCCCAAAGGCCCAGGGTCTGAACCACTTCAGAATCACTGAACCTCACCTAATGGGTTGACACTCCGTTTCTCAAGTTTACTTCTTCCTCTGTTCCCAAGGCCTGTTCCTGGGAAGAAGTAGCCCCTCGAAGCCGCGCTTACCTTGGCATCCATGATGCTGGTCTCCACCCGGGCCACGCCCTGGTTCTCCCGGAACAGCTGGATCTTGCTGATCTTGCTGAACTCGGACAGCACAGTGGTGAGGTTGGTTTTGAGGTCAATAACATGGCTGATGCCGTGACGGGGTCCCACTAGGAGGGTGGTGGCCGACTGCTTCTCATCCTGGTGCCCCAGCGTGGTGGGCAGCATTCAAAGAAAGAAGGGCAGAGGAAGTGAGGAGAGGAGGCGGGAGGAGGAAACAGAAAACAGGCGTTGGACCGGTTCTGCTGGAAGGTCTGGAAACATCTGGAGCTCAGTGCCAGGGCCAGAGGACAACCTCGAGGGGAAAATGGTCTGGGATGCCCCTGTTCTCAGGCCAGGGCCCCGGATCATCGGTCCAAATGGACACATTAGCCTCAGCAGAAGGGAGAGTGAAGAGGGCAGCAGCAGGGCTGGTTCTAGCAAAATCGTCAAATAGGTGAGGTTTATTTTGGCGCCTTGGAAGCACCCTCTTCCTACCAAGCCCCAGGGATTTTCCATTTGTTGCCTCAGGCCACTCAAGGCTCCCACCTGGTGCTCTGTCTGAACAGGTGGCATCCTGTGTTTGGTCTTTACCCTCCTTCACCAACAGCCACTTGAACTTGCACTTCTCACCTGGTGCTAAAAGCTGAAGTGACAAAGTAACTCTGCCCAAGGTGTCAAAGGTTGACTGGGCGCTTAATGACTGGAGGAGTGGAGGGGGACCTCCCTCCCTAAGAAGGTATTTGCCCTTTAATAGGCATTACAGCAGTCTTACCCCAGAGCAATGACCTATAAGAATTTCAGCACTGGGCTTTCCGTAATCCTCAAATCCCAGTATGTAAGTGGCCACCTCTGTGCCTGACGGACTGGATTCCCTTAAGTGGTCGTGACAGGCTCCTTGACGCCATCAAGCCTGAGCCCTCTGCCGGCCCATTCCCTGGCATTAGCATCATTCCCGAGGAACCTATTCCATCTGCTCTAGACGCTTCGGTAAGCGGCTTTCCATCAGTTGCCCCACGAGCATGACAGCGTGTTCCCCAGAGCGTGACAAGCACCTGGATCCAGTCAGCAAGATGATTTGAATTTCCTTTCACCGAGGCTCACTAGGGTAAACTAGCCTGGGGCACAGTCTTAGGGGGACCACTTGTGCCCCGCTGGAGAGGAGCGTTGCTATAGTGAAGGCCCTGGCAGGGAGGGGGGACGTCTGGGCTAGGGGATTGAGGGAATATGGGTAAGAGCAATGAAACAGGGCAGGGGTCGGCAAACTCTGGCCCACAGGCCAAATCCAGCCCTCTGCCAGTTTTTGTCCAGCTCACGGACTAAGAATGGTTTTATACATTTTTAAATGCTTGGAAAAAATTCAAAAGAACCGTATTTTGTGACATGTGAAAATCACATGAAATTCACATTTCAGTGTCCCGTAAACAAAGAGATACTGGAACACAGCCAGGCCCATGTGTCTCTGCGTTGTCGACGGCTGCTTTCATGCTGCAAAGGCAGGGCTGAGTAGTTGCGACAGGGACCTTCATGGCCTGCCGGCCAGGCCTAAACTATTCACTTATCTGGCCCTTTATAAAACAAGTTTGCTAACCTCTGAAATTGAGAAAAGGGGGCACAAAAGAGCCTAGAGGGATACTGTTAACAAATATAGCCTCCTACTTCACATTTTATCTTTTCTTTTTGTCCGCATCGCGAGGCTTGCGGGACCTTAATTCCCCAACCAGGGATCGAACCCAGGCCCTGGGCAGTAACAGCGTGGAGTCCTAGTCACTGGACCGCCGGGGAATTCCTGAAATTTTTTATTTTATTTTTTTGCCTCCTACTTTCACCATTTTACCAGAGGCGGGACCAGAGCACCACGAGAGGGAAGAGGGAGAAGAAGGAGGAAGAGGACAGAGCATGCCACCTGAAAGATCTAATGGAGTCTCTCCTGTCCCCCCAGCCAAGGACAAGCGCCCCCGAAGGGTTCCCTCCCCCTCGCTGCCCTCACTGACCAGGCCCACAGTGTTGAACAAAACGCCCGTGAACGTCGGAAGTTCATTCAGAATTCGAAGATACTGGAGTTTGGCCTGAATTGCAGAGCCCTGTGGAAACAACCGACTCAGAAATATGAGAAACTTGAGGTGCACAGGAAAAGCAAACCCATGTTCGCAGGAAGGAGGGTCAACAGCTTAGGACAGGCACTAGTCAGACCAGTCAGAAAGCCCCACTGTGGGACACTCGGGAGAACCACAGGAAGGTTCCAGTTTGGACAGCTCTTGCCAGACTCTAGCATCCCATCTCCCTTCCTAAACCCTCCTCCTATCCCCCGACCTTCATTCCTGAAGAATCCAGCTTACTCATTTTGTTCCTCGGTTAATTTCGACGCCTTTCCCCAACTCCAACACCCCACGACATCTATACCTCTCTCCTGAGATCCCTGATGGCCACTAGGTACTGGCCCTCCCCAACTGGGGGTCGCACTCAGTACCTTTATCCTGAGCACCTCTAAGTCCCGAGCCTGCTCTTCCTCTGGCAGAAAAGTCTCCATCAGTGGTACCCGCATCCCCCGGGCACTTGAGCCAGAAACCTGTGAGTCACACTGGACTCTTCCCTCAGCCTCTCACCTGAGGGCCACCAGTCACCAGATCATCTTGATTCTACTTCCTAAGTCCCTCTCCACCCTACCCATCCCTCTTCTCTAGCCCCGTGGTCATTGCCTGGATGTCCCCCACTTGCATCACGGTGGCAGCCGGGTTACCTTCAGTACTAACACTCCTTTCCCTCCATCCCTCCACATTTTCAGTTAGAGGGAACAGCCTAAAACATAATCACACCACTGGCCGCTTAAAGCCTTCAGTGGCTCCATGCTGCCTACAGGGTGAAGGATAACCCCTTTCCACGGCACACGAGGCCCTCCGTGAACAGGTTCCTGCCAACCTCTTCGGCCTCCTCTCTTGCCCGCACCCCACTCAGGCAGCTTCCTTGAACCCTCCGCACTGGTTTCTGCTGATCTCTTTGGATCTCCCTGCCTGGGAAAGTCTTCCTCCCCGCAACTCATCTAGACAAACTTCTATCTGTCCTTTAAGACCCAACTCTGGCATCAAATGCACCGACTCCTGGCCTTTTCCATCTCCTCCAGGCTGGGCTGGCTGCTGTTCCTCCGCGCTTCCAGGGCACCTGCACTGGTCGCACTGTGTTGTGACTGCCTCTTGTTTCCCCACCAGCCTGTGCCTGACTTGAGGGCAGAGACCGGGCCTTCTTCATCTTTGTATCTCCGGCCCAAGCACTGGGGGTGGGGGGCGCTCAGAAAAAGTGTTTGCTGAGGAGATGGTTGGGAGCCCTGAAGCTCTCAGCTGGGAAGAAAACAATCTGATTAAATATGCACAGCAAAGTAGGAATGGCTTAACTCTCGGGGGAAATCTGCATCTTAAAAGAGAAGCTAGTTGGTAATGCAGGGAATCTGGCATGGGTGGAATATAAGGGGGCAACTGTGTCCAGTGTCTCCATCTGCATGTGGATTCTGGTGCCCCTCACCACCCGCCTGCCTCCTAGGCAAGCAGACTGAGCCTTGCAAGCCTGAGAAGGGCCTGCGGGGCTGGAAAGGCAGGGAGTGGGAAAGCGCGGGAGAGCACAGCAGTGACCTGAGTCCTGCACCCGCCACCCGGCGACCCATTCTCCAGGTCAGGCCTTGCCCCATGGGGCTGGGCTTTTATCTCCCAGAATTCCCTGTACCAGGGCTGATGAATTAGAAAGCTGATGAGGGACAGAGCAGTTGTTTCCACGGGAAACATGTCTCCCCAGGGTCCAGTGCTGTCCACACCACAAGTGCTTCATCAGCACTGACTAAATGGGTGGAACGACCCAAGAATATTCTCCTCCTGCACCTTTGTCCCTTTGCTTTGAGGACCCTGGGCTCTCCCAGTTACTTGCCACTGAGCAGTCTCTGGGGGTGTCTCAGGCTTGGGGAAAACCCCTCTCCACAATCATGCCCCATATCTGGCCAAGCTAGATGTGTATCCAAGTCAAAAACAGTGGGGAGGGTTCCCCAGAAGACCACACCTGCTGGGAAAGCACACAGGAGTCCCCCATGGCCACTAGTGCCCGAGCAGGGTGCCCGGTGGCCTACTCTGGATACCTTGGTGCTGCTGGAAGGATGTGTTTGGTGCGCCTTCAGCTGCTGAGAGAGAGATTTCCGGAGGTTCTTCTCTTTGATGCCCTGTAGGAGGGAGGGGGGAAGAAAGGGTTCCAGGCCCCACTCCTTCCTAAAAGCAGAAGAAAAGTAAGAAATTAGAGAGACAAGGTGAGACAGAGAAAGCAAAATGGTAAGACAGAAACTAGCTGAAATCTGAGACAGAGATGGAGGAATGGAGATTAGGAGAGAGAGACAGAGAGGGGCTGGAGGCAGGCGAGTAACATTGGCCACAGTTCTCTAGTAGAAGCTGTAGCCCAAGGGCATCCTGGTCTCGGTGTGAGGAATTCCAATTCTCACTCCCATCCCAGGCCCACATTCCTAAAACGCAGAGCACAGCTCAACCACTGCACCTTCTCCCTACACAGCTATCTGCCCCCATCCGGAAGGGCCCTGGCGCAACTCACTCCACATTCTTGAGTGAGATCTTCTGACTAGGTCGAGTAGCTGAGACAGTGATATAGATGTGGAGGGCAGCAAGGCCCAAAAGCATCTCTGGCTTGGAGTCCATTCCAAAGCGTTCTCGGATGACATCGTTCCGACTCTGTGAGAGAGGGCAGTCCAAACCCGTCAGTTAAAGGAGACGTTCCCTCCCCACCCCCCACCCCACCCCACAGACTCCCTTATATCCTAGAAGAAACTCGTGGTGTAAGTAAGCATCCTAGATCAAGCGGAAGAGGAAGATTCTGCCCTTGGGGAAGAGGTAACAGAGGAACCTCAGGTCTCAGAGACACTATTTGCTTCATTCAGCGGATACTGGACAGCCCCCTTCTCAGTGACTGGTACACACAATGGCAAGGCACAAATGGTCAGAACATCTAGGGCGCTGCAAAAGTGAGACATGGCAACACTCCCTTTCTTTCCTCCTGTTACAAAAGACCTTTCTGCCTTTTCTCTGGGGCCTATACTCACCGCCCCCCAGCCCCAGCCATCGGAGGCTCCTCTACCAGCTCAGATGGGAACAAAGGAAGAGAGACATTGGGAGGGATTCTCTACAGGTCTCTGGCCCAGAAGCCCACAGTGAGAGATGGATTGCAGGGATGGGGCAGATATTCTTTCCTTGGGGTCTGCAGATCAAAGCAGTGATGAGTCAGTCTTCCCTATGCTATCCTAAAAAGGGTCTCCTGGAACTACTGGCCAAAGGTATGACAACCCCCAAACCCTGAAGGTCAGAATCCCAGCTATCAAGGATTCAGCCTTGGTTAGACCAGTTGCCCATTGTGCTGAGGTGAAACCAGGATGAGCTAAGAGACTAGAGAGCCACAGTGGTATCACTACAGCATAGGAGAGAGTGTAAAAGGAATACTCCATCAGTGATCATCTATGCAGAAAATCCAATGGAATCTACAAAAAAAAAACTACTAGAACTAATGAGTTAGCAAGGTTGCAGGATATAAGATCAATATACAAAACCAACTGTATTTCTACATGCTTGCAACAATCAGAAATTAAAGTTAAAATCAAAACCATTTACAATAGCATCAAAAAACGAAATAATTAAGGATAAATCTGTCAAAACATGTGAAAGACCTGTACATTGAAAAGTAGAAAACACTGCTGAGAAAAATTAGAGAAGACCTAAATAGATATATATTGTGTTCATGGGTTGGAAGACTCAAACCAATGTATAGATTCAACACAATCTCAATCAGAATCACGGCAGGTTTTTGGTAGAAATTAACAAACTAATTCTAAAATTCACATAGAAATGCAAAGGACCTAGAATGGCCAAAACAACTTTGAAAAAGAACAAAGTTGGAGAACAGACACTACCTGATTTTAAGACTTAATATAAAGCTACAGTAATCAAACGAGTGTGACGTTGGCATAAAGATAGACACATAGATCAATGGAATAGAATGGAGAGTTCAGTAATGACCCACACATATACAGGCAACTGATTTTTCACAAAGGCAACTAAATGGAGAAAGGATGGTCTTTTCAATCAATGATGCTGGAACAATTGGATATCCATATGGAGAAAAGAAGAACTTTGGTCAATACTTTGTACCACATATAAAAGTTAACTCAAAATGGACCACAGACTTAAATGTAGAACCTAAAATGATAACACTTCTAGAAAAAACTAAGAGCAAAATCTTTGTGACCTTGGATTAGGCAAAGACTTCTTAGATATGACATCAGAAGCACAAGCCATAAAAGAACAAGTTGACAAATTGGACTTCATCAGAATTCAAACTTCTGCTCTGTGAAAGACACTCTTTGGAGACTGAAAAGACAAGTTAGAGACCGGGAGAAAATAATTGCAAATAACAGACAAATGACTTGTATCCAGAATACACAAATAACTCTCAAAACTCCATAATAAGTAAACAAACAACCTCAATTTAACAAGTGGGCAAAAGATTGGAATAGACACTTCACCAAAAAAGCTGTATGATGACAAGGAGGCACACGAAAAGGTGTTCAACATCATTAGTCATTAGGGAAATGCAAATGAAAACCAGAATGAGATACCCCTGCATGCTATTAGAATGACGGAAACTTCAAAAATACTGCTAACACCAAGTGCTGGTGAGGATGTGGAGAAACTGGGACTCTAACACACGGCTGCTGCTTACATAAAATGGTACAGCCACCTTGGAAAACAGCATTGGAGTTTCTTCAAGAAATTAAAGAAAGATAGATCTACCGTATGAATCAAGCCATTCCGTTCTTAGGTATTTACCCAAGAGAAAAGAAAGCATATGTCATACAAAGACTTGTACGTGAATGTTCACGGAAGTTTTATTTGTAGTAGCCAAAACATGGAGACAACCCAAATGTCCATCAGCAGGTGAACTGTAAACAAATTTTTATACATCCATACGACAGAACACTACTCAACGATGAAAAGGAATGAACTACTGATACACACGACAACATGGGTGGACCTCAAAACCATTATGCTGAGTGAAAGAAGTGAGATCAAAATAAGTGTTCACACCGTACGATTTCATTTGTATAAAACTGTAGAAAACGCAAAGTAATCTGCAGTGACAGAAAGCAGGTCGGTGGCCGCCTGGAGATGGGAGTATGAATTACAAAGGAGCCTGGGGAGGCTTTTGGGGGTGTTGGATGTGTTTAATATCTTGAGTGCGGTGATGGTTTCGTGGATATAAACATATGTCAAAACTTATCACACTGCCGTTTTAAATACGTGCAGTTTGCCGTGCGTCAATTAGACCTCACTAAAGCTGTTCAGTATAGAAAAGGAATACAGCTGAACACATCATCACAGAGGGGAGAGAGAGGGTGGACAAGGTCCTGTCACCAAATTCCAAACTATCTGAACTAAACATCCATCTCTGCACCCAGCAAACATCCACTCATCTTTCAAGGCTAACAGCACGCATGCATCACTTCCTCTGTGAAGCCTGCATCGTGCCCCTCCCAGGGAGAGTTGGCAAATTGCTTCCTGAGTGCCCCTACTGACATTGTACCCTGCCATCCTCATAGTGCGTGCCTGTCACACTGCCTTTATTTGTGCACATATCTGCCTATGAGCTCTAGCGATCTAGGATAGTTCTTTGACCACCTTGATTGTCAGCACCTAGCACAGGGCCTGGCCCAGAGGAAGTGCTCAGCAAACGTTTCTGGATGAACTGAACTGGGAACCATCTCCTTCGTGGAGCTCGGGATTGGGGATTGGGACCTCCTGTTACTCAAATGCACTTGTTAAACCAGGGTATGCTGTGAAGATGCCAGAGTTACTGGGGTTGCTTCCTCCTGAAAACTGATAAGATCTGTCTAGACAAACAGACAAGACTTGGAGCCAGAGCCAGCTCAGGTTGCCAGGCCAACCAACTTGACCATGGCCTACAGTGGTAGCAGAAAATAAGAGAGCCTTCAGAGCTACCTGAAGGTTGGAAAAACTTACATAGCGACTTCATTGTGATGGCAGAACAGCCTGCCAGCTTGTTTGTCCATTGGTCTGTCTGTCTGTGTATCCCCAAGCCAGACTCTACCTGGATGTAGAGGTACTCGAAAGCAGCAGGATCCCGACGCAGCAGCTCCACCGGGTCTTTGGGAAAGAAACTTATCCGGAAGAGGCATTTCATTCCATGATAGTGTGTCCGCTGCACTACCTGAATCCCAGGGGTGAGAGGTGGGAGGAAAAGAGAGCTGGGATCAGTGGCTGGGTGCCAGGAGTCAGCTCGGCGGCTCTTCAAGGCAGGGCCTGGCTGATCCCAATTACCACTGGGGAAAGTGATGAGGAGCTAAGTCTTTTCTGCCCTTCTGACCCAAAGTGACTAGAATTTTCGAACCACTTATCCACGACTTGGCCTTTATCAACAACCTAAGGCCCAGGACATGAGGTAGGAAGCAAGGGCTCCTGGCAACTTCTCTGACTCTTCTTGCTGCGGGGCTAATGCCTTTGCCTTGCAGAGGGGCTCAGCCTCAAGCAAAGGAAGTTGCTTATGAGAAAGCAAATCAAAGACTTAAAATCCCATTTGGAGGTGTAGCTGAAACAAGCTGGCAATATACCAGTAACTGCTGAAGCTGGGATAGGTAATGAGGGTTCATTATCCAATTCCTTCTACTTTGGTGTATATTTGAGATTTTTTTGTAATAAAAATGCTTAAAAATCCCATTTGGAACAAGAGACCAGTTGGATCCACAAGGCCCCTTGAGGGGTGGGGAGGCGCTTAGGCATCCCTCCAGGCAGGACACCCACCTTTCCTTCACAGGTGGGAACCTGTGAGTCTCTGAAGTGCATCTGGCTGAGAGCTAAACTTGAAGAATTCTTCTTTCCTAAATCCTTTCATTTTTGCGTGTCTGATTTCAGCTTTTGTTTCGCTTCCTTCAGACATTTCTTCCCAGCCGTCTCTCTCCAACTCCTTCCCTACCTCCCTGGGAATATATTTTTTTTGAAGCAACTGAGAAATTATTTATTTATTTGGCCGCGGCACGCGGCATGTGGGATCTTAGTTCCCTGACCGGGGATTGAACCCCCGTCCCCTGTATTGGAGGCGCGGAGTCTCAACGACTGGACCACCAGGGAAGGAAGTCTCCACTCCCTGGGAACACTGATTGGCCCTGGTTGCCTCTCTTGCTCTCCATGGTGCATCACCACTGGTAAAATACTATCGAGCAATCCTGGATTTCCTTGGCCTTTTTCCAGAGGCTGGGAAGATAAGACACTTTCTCCTACTCTACTTTGGAACTTGACACGGGTGACATGCTGTCCATGCTTGGTCGCACCCAGCCCGTTCCCAGCCCACATGTGTCCTAGCCTCAGAGGTCTCACTAGACTCCACTCGCTCATCCTTCCATATTACAGCCTTCACCCTGAAGGTAAAGTTTCCCCTCGCAGGAGGAAAAGTCTAGCAGGACCTCCAGGAGACAGTGGAGTTGACACTGCTCAATTCAGTCTTGCACGCGGTAAATCACCACCCCATGCTTTCCCCACTAGTGACCGCCAAGACTAACAACTGTCATGCCTTTCTTAGGTCACAAGAGACATTTTACAGAGTTTTTTTTTTGGCTGTGCTGTGTGACTTGTGGGATCTTAGTCCCCTGACCAGGGATTGAACCCGGGCCCTTGGCAGTGAAAGCACAGAGTCCTAACCACTGGACCTCCAGGGAATTCCCAAGAGACATTTGAAAAGGCCTCTGTGGGTGGGTCATAAAGATCTTGATTGAGAATTGGGACTTCTGGGAGCTGGCTGAGCGTATCATGATGAATTTTCCAGAAGGAGAGTACCTGGTGGCCTCTTCTCTACTAAAGGCCATCTGCAAAGCTATCAGGCCAGGACAAAGGAGTTACTTACATAAGCCAGGGGCTGCTTGTCCTGGAGAAGCAGGAACTTGTGGTTCTGTTCTGGCCCAGCATATTCAAGGACAAGGGCAAAGTGCTCAATGTACCTCAGGGAAAGCCGGTCCTGTAATGTCACCATGACATCCTGTGGAAGACAAAAGAGCCTTGAGAGAGAGATCCCTTCCAGCTCTAAGATACTCTAAGCAGGACAGGACCCAAAATGGGAGACGGGGACTGAACATCCAGAAAGATAGTCCTGGGGAGAAGGCTGAGGCTGGGAAAGTGGGCCAGACAGAGACACTGGCCTTTATGGTAGCCCAGGCATGGCGCTCCAGGATGAGGAGAATGACCCAGGAGTGCTGTTCAGAGGCCTGGGCCCTGGGGAACACCACAGGTGCAGGGGGTGGAGGGAGGTATTTCTGAACTTGGCCGGGCCAGGCATATGGCAAAAGAAGGTCATGGCCCTTCCTCCCCCTCTCTCTCCTTTCATTCAATAAATTGTCTCCTGAGTGTGTCCTAAGTGCCAGGCACTGTGTTGGTTCTTCCCTCAGCTTCTCACATGAGTCAGAACGTTCACTCTGGTTTGTCCCGCAACTTAGGAATTAACAAAAGCCAAAGCCACAATTACATGATTAAAAAGTAGACGATTTCTGGATTTATAACCTAAATTGAATGACTGGAGTTACTGGCAAAATGTTCATCTTTGATTTAGCTGGCTTTGAGAGACGATCAATTTAGCAACTTGAAAAATGCATCCACGCAGAGGAACAATGTCATGTGTTTTATGTACAGTCATGAATTTGACTACTTCTGCACTCTGCTCCGCTGCCCTACTCTTGATATTAGGGTGTCTGGAAGCAGATCCATGGGGGCTGCCCACATGTCAGTTTTGAGACTTCTACCATCTATTTGCTGTGGCTTCAGCATACACTGGCTTCCAGCGTGTGTGTTCGTAGAATCGGCATCGCTCAGCCCCCGAAGGCTGGAAAGAAGCAGGCTTGGGAATGCGAAGCTCCCTTCCAGCCAGGGTTGCCAAACAAGCCCCTCAGTGAACATTGACAGCTGTTTAGCTATTCAAATGTTAGGCTGGAAATTGGTGGGTACTTGAGAATATCTCTTTGTATTATCCAAGTAGTCACAGAGGCGCCAGTGTTGCTGAAGTGCTGGCAGGGAGAGATGAGATTTTCTCTGCAGTTCGGCTGCTTTGGGACTGTGGACGGCCAAGCTGGTGATTGCCAACCGGTGTTACAAGTCTAACAGCTCCCATGCCAGGCTGTCAATTCACCCAGGCACCTCTCTGGGACAAGCGGCCTGGCAGCCTGTCCAAGTTCCAATGAACAGCCAGTGCACCCTCCCTGAAGTCATGGTAAGGTCACAAGCCAGGGGACGCTGCTGTCCTGGAAGGCTGGGGCTACCTGGAAGCACTAACGGTGGTGACATTGTGAGGTGGGAGGACGCTCAGAGGAGCCTCCACGGGGAAAGAGAGGAGTAAATGCTCCAGTGTGGAGACAGATCGACAACGGACATACCGGTCCATGATTTAACACAAAGGAGGATTCTGACACAGAGAGATACCCACATCTGGAGGAGGGGAACTTGGACACCCCTGGGTGGCCTAGTTTCAATGTCCCTCCCATAGACGGAAAACTTCGATAGTCAAGAGACCATTCTGCGGCACCCTAAGGAGTGTGTTTTGGTCCTAAGTCCCCTGGGGGACCCACCCAGGCCTAAGCCTTCCTAAGAAACTCTCGGTTCAATCAACACGGGTTAGGCCCAGGCTTTTGCAACTCGGGCGCTACTGGCACTTTGGACAGGACAATTCATCATTCGGGGACTGTCCCATTCCTTGCAGGACATCTAGCATCTCTGACCCCGAGATGCCAAATGCCAGTAGCATGCCAAACCATGGGGATGACCCCAAATACCCTCAGACATTCCTAAAAACTACCTGGGAGGGGACAGTGCCAACCCTGGCTGAGAACCGCTGGCAAAGCCAATTCTGAACACCTGATAACTCCTCTTAGGGAAAGTTTCCTGGCCCAGGGCTTGCTTTATTTATAGGGTTGTCTTAGCCCCAGCAGGGGCACCTCAGGACATTCGTGGGCCAAGGTGGGTTTTCTGGGCAGGCAGCACTGATTGCATGGAAACATTCATTCTGGGGATGGCATTCTCTTTCTGGAGAGAATCCAGAAGAAGCAGGAGCAGATATTTCTATCCCAGAGCAGAGCTGAACCTGAGGGTTAATAGTACATCGCCTCTCCTCCTCAGGACTAAGGGAATAACTACAACTTCTAGATGCCTGGCTGAGCCGTTAAGAATCGGAGCTCATTAATTGCTCTTCCTGGGAAAGGAATAGCCAAAGGGACTGTTGGTGGACTTTTCAAATCTTGGTTCAGTGCTTAAGAGCTGGCTGGTATTTAAAAAGCAAGCCATGGCTAAGCTAATCTCCTGAGAGATGGTTTGTTGATTTCTGTGTGTAAACTTGCGTAGGTGTTATTGTATCCATTTAAATCACTTTTGCTTTATAAATGGTTTAATGATCTTCATACTCCTTAGCTCCTAAGCACTCCTTGAAGGACGCAGTGTAACATGGACACGAAACAGTTAGCAGATGTGTGCACACATGCATGCATACACACATGCATGCACGTGTACATGCGTGCACGCACGCACACACATACACACAAACAGTCACTAGCACACAGTCGGGCATTCAACTTTCCCTCACCACAGTCATCCGAGGACTGTATGTTTTTGCAACAGGGTGCTCCCAGAAGCAGGAGTTCAAAGACCAAGACCACCTTGCTCTGGTAGCAAGCGGCTTGGTGCAGACTCAGAGGAGCCCAAGGACCAGCAGTGGTGTGTGCTCCAGAGGAGAGCACCTCCTAAGAGAGGACAACACCAATCCGGGAGAGGAGACCCTGTGGGTACCTTAACAGTGGTCCGGCCATCAAACGTGAACGACTTGATCTGCCCATTTTCTAAGAAAACCTTCAGGACATTGGGGATGAGGAGAAGAGCTTCTTTCTTCATCATCTTCTGTGAACAGGCAGGGAAAGGACAAGGAGGGGGACTCATTTAGAAGGAGGAGGGAAGCCAGAGGAGGGGCGTGGAAAGGAAGAGAAAGGAGTGAGTGAAGGAGACAGGGAACCAAAGGTATGGAAGGACAGAGATACAGAGGAAAGAACCCATCAATGATAATGTTAACGTGGAGACCAGAACCGAATTCTCCAAGAAGACACTGGGCCATATCCAAAGCTCACCCTTCATTCGATGTCACTGCACATCCACAGTCTACTGTGGCTCAAAGCTCCACAGCTCAGAGGGGGCTCGGCCCATAGAGACCACCACACTCTGAAGGGCTGATGGAAGGCCTTAGGAGCCTGCCTCACTCACCTGCTCCTATCTCCTGACTCCTGCCTTTCCACCTGGCCCTTCACACATCGAGATCACTTCCATGTCCATGCCTTTGCTCTGCCAGTCTCCCTCCCTCAAGGCATCCTAGGTCTTCTGTGACCCGGCCCCTGCCTACTTTTCCAGAGTCATATCTTACCATTCCCGGTACCCACAGTGCTCTTTCATGCCTGCATACCTCTAACAACTCATCATTCAGGGACTGCCATAATCCCTGCAGGACATTTAGCGTCTCTGACTCTGAGATAATAAATGTCAATAACATGCCAAATCGTTGGGATGACCCCAAACACCCTCAGGTGTTCCGAAAAGCTTTCTAAGAGTGGGCGGTACTGACCCTGATTGAGAACCACTGGCAACGCCCATTAAAAAAATATTTAATTAATTAATTTATCTGGCTGCACTGGGTCTTAGTTGCGGCACCCAGGATCTTCACTGCCGCGTGAGGGATCTTCACTGCGGCATGCGGGATCATTTAGTTACGGCATGTGGGATCTACTTCCCTGACCAGGGATCGAACCCAGGCCCCCTGGATTGGGAGCACAGAGTCTTAGCCACCGGACCACCAGGGAAGCCCCCAAAGCCCATTTTCGAATACCCGGGGCTACAGCAAGCGCAGAGGACCGGGGTCTAGCCTTACACTAGTAGTGACCTGGCACACATACGCAAATCCACTAGAGAACAACAATAACACCCAATCAAACCAACAGGTATAAGATAGCTACGGTTTCCTAGATGAGGTGAATTGGATTTTGATTTTAAAGGAGGTGGCAGGCGTGGACTATTAGAGAGGCCAGACAAGAACAGTCCAGATCTAGGGACTGTCATGGACAAAGTATGAAAACATAAGCAAGTCCTCCTGGGTCAGGGTGTGGTAGGAGGAGGGGGGTGGTGCTATCGTGACATCAGATCATTTCGTGATGGAGTCAAGCCACAGTGGGGAGTGATGGGATCTAAAGTTGGAAAAGTGACTCCCCGGTCCTCTCCCTGATCCCGAGATGCCTCGCTCCCGCCAAGCCCAGAGGCCCCGGATTCCCAGGCTGATGACGCTCAGCGGTGGCTGGTTTTATTTAGCACACTGGGTTGGACTCAGATAATTACTTAATTGATCTTGCTTAAAAATAGAGCTGGCAAGGAACACCCACAGGATTTATTTTTGCTCTGGCTACTTAATAAAGCGCTGGAACACCAAGAGAAAGGGATGATAGGGTAGCTGGGAGTCACCTGGGCCTGGACTCCCCCCGCGACCTGACCGGTGGTGAAGCTGCTACGGTCCACACTGGGGTGGTGGTGGTGGGCGTGTATTGTGACATCATTTCCTGAGCACAGTGAGAGTGAGAAGGTTGATCCCTGTGTCTCTCCCAGACAAGAGCCTCCACCATGCTTGGTGGCCTGTCCGGGAGCCTGTCCTGGAGCGACAGAGTAACCCTGGGGGGTTTCTAGCTACACTGGGGCATTTATGTGCAGACTGGTCTGCAGTGGGGGCCGGCTTCTGCCTGTGGCTAGACGTGACATGTGGAGAGGGGAATCATGGGGGAGGAAGGGGGAGTGGGGAAGGGAGAGGAAGAAAGAGGAGGAAAAAGGAGGGAAAGAAGGGGAGGGGGAGGAGAGGAGGGGTTCTTCACTGGGTGGCCTGGCCTTGGTGGGTTACTCGGTGATGCCAAGACGGGATAGGTTGTACCTATCTGTACTCTCCAAATTCAAGCCTCACTTCCTCTGGGTGTTCAAGGGTTCAGGACACAGATGTCCCCTTAGTGACTTGGACCTCAGGATCTGCTTTACTCCGATCCACAAGGACTCCACACCACTCCCTTTCCTCTCTGCTCACTGGCCCCGGCTTCTCTTCAACCTCTTCTTCTGTGACCGACACGGAGCTCAGCCACCAATTATTCCGACGGCTTAGCCAATGGGGCCCAGTTGTCACTTGGGCTTCACAGCCTTCCTTGAACAGGGATGGAGGAGGGCCTAGGTGGAGTTTGGGTATGAGAGTCAGGGAAATGGAGACGGAAGACACCTCTGTCCTCTATCCATCCCTTCGTCTGGGTGGCTCTGCCTCAAAGAACTATAGGGGTGCCTGGCAACCTACTGATTTCTCCACTCAGGCTGGGCCTCCTAGCTTGTCTCAGCTGCAGCTGTTCCTCACTACAGAAATGCCACGGGCCTCCCGAGAGCCCAGCCCAGGACAGCCTGTAAATGCACACAGTGCCTGTTAGCTCCGGCTGTCCTTCCCTCACCCACCCCCATGGGATGTCACCAACTTCTGCGGATTCCTAGAGGACTCGGAGTTATCCATGGCCGCTTAATACACATCTTTCTGCGCTCCACCCACCTCTTCTCATTTGCTTATCTGGAACAGATGGCTCAGTTCACGTTAACCCCACAAAGCAGTGCGAAAGAGTGGGCTGGCCATGACCCCCCAGATTGGCCGCTGCATGGCATGGGCGGTCAAGCATCACCTGCTCCTCGAAATCATACCACCCTGCGGTGGATTCTACACTGTCTCAGTCTGAGCCGCTTGTACTCCCAACATCACTGAGAGGTATCCAGAGGCAGGGAACAGGCATTTATTTTGCATCCCTTGTAACGCTGGGAACACAGCCGGTGCCTACTAAAAGCTCTGTGACTTAATGAGTCTATATCATTTCCCCCAGGCTGCTTCACCCTTCATTGCACAGTCTTCTCCAATTGAGACCTGGAGCTGTGGGATCACTTCAACGTGAAGAGAGCTCAATGTCACCACCTCTTCAGAAAACCACTATTTCCTTCCTTCAAGTAGCCAAACAATGTTTATGGAGCACTGTGCTAGAGACGGAAATTTCTTGAAGCACCGTGAGGATTCTGAGAGTATTGATACATATCCCTTCTCCCCACAATGCCCAGGGCTTCTCTGGATGCCACACACCCCTCACTCAATACCCACCCAGAGTCCCGAGGTCCCCGCTCCAACCCCTTCATCATAATGCTGTCCATTCTGAGGAGCAGCAGATGAGCAACTGGCCCAGAGCGAGACCTCGACGGCCAGGCCGACTCTGGCCAAGGGCCGCGGGGAGGAGGCCGAAGCTGCACTTACTGCATCTGTTTCTCCAATTGCCACCTGCTCAGAAAATCGGACCTTCACGGGATTGGATCTCAGCTTGGCCTTCTTCGCAGCACTGATGAAGGCGGATTTGGGGGACTGGAAAAAGAACAGAGAGGGCTGGTGAGTTCTCCATCCCTGGGAAAAACCCGACCTTTGCTGCATGGGACTTAAGATGTCTCCGTATGGGTACCCTTTGCCCTGCTGATCAATAAGCCAATAAATAAGTATTGATTCCCTACTAGGTGCAAGGCAATGTGCTAAGTGCTTCCTTAGGTGACTGGTATGTTCTCTGTACGCTGGGCATGAATCGAATTGGAGTAAGTTGAATCCCATTATTAATGCTCTAGGCCTAGGGGAGTTTGCAAAAATTCTTTGTAATAACATGCACTGAAGCTTTATATATTTGATTTTCTTAATGTGAGATATACCTAAATGGTGGTTTTTATTACGTCTGAATATGAACATCGCAAAGGATTTACAGAAATAATCTTATTCACTTCAAAGATATGCCCTGCCCCTAGGATGGAGACTCATAGAAAATATTATTTTAGATGTGGAAGAAAGGAGGCCTAGCCCTCCAAAAGGATTTCTCCACTATTTCTACACTATTGGGGAGTAGAGCCATTAGGGATTTTACCCAGGTGTCCTGGCTTCCTAGTTCTGGGCTCTCCACTACTTTGTTCATCCAATTCTATAAGAAATGCTCAATCAGCTAGGCTCTCCAATTTTCGAAAGCTCCCACAAATTCAGCAGGACGCATGGTTAGCAAATGCTGGAAACTAAGTCTTTCCTGGGTGGGCCGTGGATTTGAGGAAATGCAGGAGCCCTGGTGAGGGGCACCCTCATGTCTTTGGGGGCATTTATTCATCCGTGTGACAAATTTAGGGAGGGCCCACTCTGTACCAGGCACAGTTCCAGGTGATGAGGGATCCAGCAGTGAACAAGATGGGCAAAACTCCCTGGCCTCAGGGAGCGCCCATCCTAGCAGGGACAGACAGACAGACAATAAACACAGAAATATCTCTTAGGTAGCAAATAAGGACACGAGGACAAATCGAGCAGAGTGAGGGACTACAGCAGAGACTGAGGCCGTGAGGGTGGGGAGCGGCCGGGGTGTTATCTTAGACGGGACGGTCAGGGAAGACCTCTTCCAGGACGTGACATTTAAGCAGAGGCCTGAAGGAAGTGAGGTTGAGACCGCCATGAGGACATCTGGAGCAAGAGCCTTCCAGGAAGAAAGAACAAGAAAGTCTCTAAGGTGGGAGGAGGACTGGGGTGCGTGGGGAACAGCCAGGAAGCCCAGTGTGGCCGGAGTGGAATGACTGAGCGGGGAGCCGCAGAGGAGTCTGGGGGCTGGATCACATAGGGCCTTGTAAGCCGTGTCAGGAACTTTGGATTTTGCTCCACCGGAGGGTTTTGAGCAGACAGGGTCTGACTTGCATTTAAAACGGATGCCTCTGTCTGCTGTGTGGAAAATAGTACAGGAGGGTGGCAGCCAGAGGAGGGAGGGTGGCAGCCAGAGGAGGGAGACCTGTTCGGAGTCTACTGCAGGAATACAGTTTAAAATATGATGGAGGCTTGGGCCAAGATGGTAATAATGGCGCTATGATCCCAAGTGAGTGGATTCTGGCTAGATTCTGAAGATAGAACCAAGATGCTATGTTGACGGACTGGTTGTGGGAGGTGAGACAGAGGAGTCAGCTGGAAGAATGGAGATGCCATTTACTGAGATGAGGAAGGGGGAAATCAGGCTTGGGGCTCCTTCAAAGCATCTCCCCTACCAGTCTTGACGTGGAGCCTGCGAGCGCTACAATCAAGCATTCCTTTGTGTTAGGGCCCTGAAGGGTCCCCACCAGCTGGGAAGGCAATACATTAAGCTATTTTCTGCCATTAACGCTGCGGTTGGGATTCATTTACTAGATCAGCCACAGGAGGGCAGGGCCCTAAGATAAAGACACACCAGCAACAAACGTCCTCGTCAGCTCTTGGGCCCTGGTCCCAGCTGTGTTCTCTTCCGGAGCCGACAATCTCACTCCCCACAGAGGGCAGACTGCAGATAGCCACTGAGTCTCAGTGCTGGCTAGAGGGCAGAAACACCGGAGGGAGGAGCTTTAAAAAAAAACCCCGGGCTTTTAAAACATTTTTAAATTCCTGGGGCTGGGGCCCAGGTATTGGTATCTTTTTAAGCTTCAGATGATTTCAAAATGCAGCTAAGGTTGGGAACCACTGAGCTAAAGGAACCTTAGACTTCTCCTCCTGAGCCACAGAGACAATTTGTTGGCAGCAGACAATATAGCACAAGGAAATCCAGGGCTGGAGATCGTTGCACAAAGTGATTACAGTATTGATTGTTCATGGAAGTCGAGAAATGCCTTTGTGTTGCACAACTTGGTGCTCAAATCTTGGGTGGAGGCTGTGGACTGTGGCAGGAGCAAAGGGAGGGGGCAAGATAGAAGGATCTGTACTTCTGTTCAGGCAGCTCTGCTTGACTGTCTCCACAGTAGTCACATTTCCACCGGAGGTGCCAGACACAAGGTAGGTGAACTCTGTTCTACCTGACAGCCACCCTCTCTTTTCTCTGTGATCATCCGTCATCGAATGCCCTCGTGCACAGTGTGGAATGAGGCATGTCTAGAGACCTGAATGGGCCATTTAGTCCACCCTTCATTTTTACATAAGAAACGGAGGCCAGGGAAGAGGATACAGTTTACTCAATGCATCAAAATAACTGAGTAGTGGAGCAAAAAACAGAACCCAGATTTTCTGAGTCTTGGATTAGCCATCACCCCCCACAGCGGACTGAAGCTGGAAGTCCATTCCTGGTCTTTCGTTCACTGGTCTGGTTCTACCTTGGTCCTAGTGAATGGATTTGAACAAATGAAGAACCCTAACTGGTACCCTCTTATGTATCACGTATGGAGAGGGGACAGCCTCCTCGCTATCCTCAAGGATTACAGTCATTTCCAGTGTCTGTTGTACAGCTGTTTTCAGCTTGTTTGTGCCTCATTCCTCATTGACCCTTGTCCTGTTGGTTTCTAAGACTCCATCCTATTCTCGGTCTTCAGCCTTGATCACTGATGGTGACTCACTCGTTGCCAGCTGGTCTCTGCTACATGTCACAGAGTCATGTCTAGCTTTATGCTGCGACACAGGTGACACCTGTCTTGCAGTGTGACTTGAGGGGCTCTCAAAGGTCACCCTGTCCCAAAGCATCTTCAAAGTGCAAATATGGGGCCTGAAGTTCTTGATACTAGAGTCGCTCATTTGAATTAAAGTATTGAGAATTGGGAAGGCCCTGGTCAACATCCAAATGTGGTACCTAGAAGGAATAATGAACCCACTTCAGGGGCCAGCAGACTATGGGCCTGTGTGGGCCAGCTCCTACCCACCACATATTTTAGTAAATAAAGCTTTATTGGAACACAGCCGTTAGGCCTACAAAGCCTAAAGTATTTACTATATGGCCCTTTACAGAAGAAATTCAGAGTCCTGCACTAACTCGTTAGCATGCACTCACCCACTATGTCTAAAACTTACCTGATGATAAGAATCACTGGGAAATGCTCGTTAGAGAACACAGATTTCTAGGCCTACACCAGACTTCAAGAGTCAGAATCTCTGAGAGGGTAGTGCCCAGGAATTGTTGGAAATGTCCTAACGCACTAAGCATAGACTGAGTACCTTAAAGCTGGGACATCTGAGCTCCTGACTGACCCCATTTTTCCTCCAAGCAGCTGCGAGTCTCATTTTGCAATGGGCACCCTTTCTGGCTGAAATGAATTTTGGCCTGAAACAGGGGACTAGAATTGCTAAGTACCTCCGGGGCCATTGCAAGCCCCTTGAAGTAAATATGAAGCCAGCGGCTCCGTGGAATAAGCAACAGAAGAGAGAGGCTGCTTTTCCCTCAGGACTGAATTAAGCAGCTGGTGATTCTTTGACCATTTTTTAATTTGGTGGCTCTATTAGTGCAGATTTCAGGGTTGTGTTCACTTATACCTTGGCCAAAGACAGGTATATGGCCAAACGTTTTAGTGTATGATAGGGCCGCACTTTGATAATTGTGAAAGGATTTTAAGAACATGGAGCTCAGGTTCCTGAAGCTTTGACAGCCTCCTGATTTCCCTTTCTGCTGCCTCATTTTCTTTGACACCTGAGCCTACTTATAAGCAATTCCCATAGCAACCACTGTGGGAGCCGGAGACAATGGAGGGCCATCCTGGTGTCAGGGGCCCACTGATAAGGGACCCAGGGGTCTTTCCTTCCTGCATTCAGGACTGCCTAGAGGGGAACATGTCCTCTCTCTGGCTTCCAAGGTCCCCCACAAACCACACATAACCCTCACTCCCCATCTATCGCCTAGTCGGGTGTTCTGCCCACAGCTCCCTGGACACATGGGGCTTCTTCCCACTTCTGTGTCTACCTCATGCTATCTCTTCACCATCCCCACCCTTCAGGGCCCCCAGTGTCCCTTTTGCTCAGCTAAATGCCACCTCTAAAACCCAGCTCAAACTCTACCTTGGTCCTGGACCCTTCCCCAACCTCGTCATTCCCCTCCCTGGGTTTCCTGTAGTACTCCTCGTGAATCCACACCATCATTGCTCATCTCCCTAACCAGGCTGCAAAAGAAGAGATGACATTTTATATTGCTGTGTCTTCCCCTAGCACCAAGCGCAGAGTAGGCAAATAGAAGGCAGTAGTTGATTGCTAGGGTTAATATCAAATTACTTTATCAATTCAGCAGATAGGGTTTGAGTACCTACTCTCTGCCAAGCAGTATACTGAAGAAGCTCTGTGGAAACTAATTCTTCTGCGGTGGTTCCCATTATTTTGGCTTTTTTTCTGGACAGGTGGTTCCAAGCAGAGGGGACTGAGACTCTTTGGGTACAGGCTAAGTTTTCAAAACCAGAAAACTAGGGTTTCATCTGAAGGGACTGTCTGCTTGCTTTGCCAGGGCTATTCTAGGACACAAGCCAGTACTTTATTTTAAAATATTTATTGAGGGCATACGATGTGACAAGGTCTAAGGGTACCAAAATGAATACATATTCAGTCAATCACGGGGAATAGTTTGGTCACTCAAAGATTAAAGAACACTCTTAAATACATATAGACTTAATAAGTGGCTATCTATGCAGTATGGTTTGAGGGTCCCTGGGAAAAGATTCCCTATGACTGCCCAAGATACTCCCCAATGATCTGTCATGGTAACAGTCACTCCTTTAAAAGGAAAATGCCATCAGAAAGAGACTACACATTAGACTGTGTACCCTGGCTACATATCAGAATCATTTGGGGAGAGTTTTCAAAAGATCAATACCTGGGCTCCATCCCCAGAGCTTCTAATTCAATTGGTCCGAGGCTAGACCCCAAGGATCAATATGTTTAAGAGCTTCTCAGGAGGTTCAAATGTATAACCAGTAGAGAACCACCGTATTAGACCATTATCAGCCACAGAATGTAGGAGTGGCAGGGGCCTTAAAGATTGTCTGGTTCAATGTTTCCCAAATTCTACTGAGCATCAGAATTACTTGTGGCTCTTATTAAAAGTACAGATTCTTGGGCCACAACCTGGACCTATCAGGAGATTTTCTTCTGGAGACTGTCAAGCTTGAACATGAGAGTCTGGTAAGAGGCACCCATGAGATGCCAAGTGCTACCGTGTTCTGTGATGTAGGAGCTGTAACAGTGAACATGTGCTGGGGGTCTTCAAGAAGCTTTCACTTTAACGTGAGAGAAGATTCTCTCGGTTGATTTCTGCTATTCATAGTTGTGTGAGCACTGAACTAATGAATACTGAACAGTTGTTCCTGGGGGAAGTGTGTGTGTGTGTGTGTGTGTGTATCTCACATAGATTATAATCTTAAATTCTAAAAACAACTCATCCTGGTAGATTCGATTTTCTTTATTTCACCAGGAGAAAATGAGGTTCTGAAGTGTTGTGACTTGCCTGAAGCTGCCCCATTAACAGAGTTGGCATTCAAACCCCATCCAACTGTCCCCAGAGCTGGAGCTTCCTGCACTACACTGCACTGCCCCCTACCATCTCCATCCTCTGGACGGCTCTGCAGGACAGCTAAAACAAGAAGACAGAGCATCGTCTTGTTTGACCTCAGCTGGGAATGTGCATTGGGAGACTCAAAATTTTCACGCTGTGTGCATGTCAGCAAATGACCAGGAAACTGCCGTGAGTATGGATTTTGGAGTCACAAATAAATTTTAGGCAGTGGACGAATCTGCAAATACGGAATCTGTGAATACTGAGGATCGACTGTACGTGTATGCAAGGCTGACATTTGGTTGGGATGCACTGGTATGGCCATACCTGTTGTAAACTATTGAGGGATTCTCTCCCACTGATTGGTAAGTAGTCAGTGCCCTAAGCTTCCTGGGTGCCACCTGACCTCTCCCCTGGGACCTCTTTATAAAAGATCAACTAAAGGGTTAACACCTGGCACAGTTAGACGGCCTGCAAGACTATGCTCCAGTGCCTGTGGCTGGCTTACATTTTGATTGGAAGGCCCCTCCTGTACAGGTTGCTAATTGTTCTACCTATCACTCCTGTTTTTACAATATACACTCCTGTGTATATGTGCTCACCCACTTTCCAATGTTTCTAGGGTTTAGAGAGCACAAGGCCAAGAACTAGAATGTAAGCTCTCTGAGAGTAGGAACCATGTCTGTCCTGTGCACTGCCATATTCCAAGCCTGGAAGAGTGCCTAGAATAGTAAGCATTCAGTAAATGTTTGGTGAACAAATGAATGAACTAGAAACTCTCATTGAGGTTAGTCAGGCAAAGGTGTTTGGAAGACATGAGTCTCAAGGACAGAAGTCTGCAGGGCAGTGAGAACTAAGAAATGTACAAAGGAGAGAAGGAAAGCAGCCTGGCCATGGCAAAGAGGCCATGGGATGGGCAGTGGGGGCATAAGAACTGGGGGACAAAGGGGTGTTGGGGGCACTGGGATGAGAGTTGGGACAGAGATGCAGGGGGATGTTAGGCTCTTCATTCTGCACCTAAGTTTGGACACTTGAGTTTAGTTTAGTTTTAGTTTAGGTTGCCGTGATGGCTGGAAGTTGGATTTCCTTCGTTCCTCCAACAAATACTTATTGAGTGCCTATTCTATGCCAGCTGTTGTTCCAGGCGCTGGGGATACAGCAGTGAACCACAGCCTCTACCCTCGTGGAGCTGACATTCTATTGAGGGAGACAGACAATAAATACCTATAAGTATAATATTTCATGGGAATGTAAAATGATACAGCCACTCTGGAAAGTAGCCTGGCAGTTTCTTAATAAATTAAACATACATTTAATATATGACTGAACAATCACACTTTTGGGCATTTGTCCCAGAGAAATGAAAACTTAATGCTCACACACACAAAAACCTGTACATGAATGTTTATAGCAGCTTTAACTGGGCTAGCCAAAGTCTGGAAGCAACCCCAATGTCCTTCAATGGGTGGATGACCAAGCAGTGGTACATCCATACCATGGAATACTATTCAGCAATAAAAAGGAGCAAACTATTAATACAAGCAATGGCTTGGATGAATCTCAAGGGCATTGTGCTGAGTGAAAAAAGCCAACCACCAAAGGTTACATACTCTATGATTCCATTTATATAATATTCTTGAAAGGATGAAATTACAGAAATGGAAAACAGACTAGTGGTTGACAGGGATTGAGGGTGGTGAGTAGGGGCACCATAAAAGGGCAACATGTGGGATCCTTTCAGTGATAGAACTGTCCAGTATCTTGACTGTGTTGATACACGAAGCCACACATGTGATAGAGTGACACTGAAACTTACGCACACATTGTACTGACATCAGTGCCCCAGTTCTGATATGGTACTGTAGGTATGTAACATGTAGCCACTGGGAGAAACATGGTAAAGGATGTCACTGTACTAGCTTTGCAACCTCCTGTGACTCTACAATGATTTCAAAACAAAAAGTTAAAAAAATATAATATTTCAGCTCTGCTAGGAAAATTAAGCAGTATCAGGAGATAGTGGCAGGTAGATTCTATCTTAGAAAGGATAGTCCAGGAAGGTTTGTACAAGGAAGTGACATTTGAGGAGACCTGACTAACAAAGTAACCCACAATGGGTCTCTGATCAGAGAGGTAAATTCCAACCACGCCACAAGCATCATTTTTGGGGGGAACTGGTAGCCATTTTCATGGCAGGTGATTGGGGAATGAGGGCTGACTGCCCATTGCCCACTAGGCAACTAATCATGTGCAGTAAGGTGGGGAGGGAGGGGCCTATTGGTAACACCCACTGAGGGGTAGAGCTTGCAAGCCCTGAGACAGGAGAATTGGAATTGAGAAAGGCCTAAATACCAGAAAGCGTGTCTGTATGTTTGTGTGTGTGGTTCACATTGACACAGAAGATGGCTGGGGGCCATGAGGAGAGGCAGTAAATGCCCGAGTTTGATTTGAACCCCGTCTTCCAGACTCGTGAGCCCATGCCTTGCATCTATGCACTGCCCCTCGCTTTGCACAGAAATGTCATCTCTCTCTGGGTAATCTTTCCCTCCATCTGTGCCTGGGAAATCCTGCCCCATCTCTCAAGGTAGAGCTCAGGTGCAGCCTCCTCTGTGAAGTCTCCTCTGATTTCATGTCTCCCATCCCCAACAGATGTGACCTCCCCTGTGGCTATGCGATGGGGTTGGGACATAAGTGCTGGGGTGCAGGGTAGAGTTGGGGACACTGGAAAGGGACAACTAGGCTGGAGGTGGGAGGAGGGCCCTGAGTTTTGCATGCAGAAGTTTTGCACCTGGGTTTGTGAATTTGAGTTAAGATGACTAAAAGGATGTGACTAGCAATGGACACTGGGCCTTCTGATTTCAACTTTTGAGAAGAAGGGTCTGGGGACTTTCACTTTTTTTTTTTTTTTTTGCGGTACACGGGCCTCTCACTGTTGTGGCCTCTCCCGTTGCGGAGCACAGGCTCCGGACGCGCAGGCCCAGCGGCCATGGCTCACAGGCCCAGCCGCTCCGCGGCATGTGGGATCTTCCCGGACCGGGGCACGAACCCGTGTCCCCTGCATCGGCAGGCGGACTCTCAACCACCGCGCCACCAGGGAAGCACGACTTTCACTTTTAATAAACAGTCCTCGTGACTATTATGATAGGCAAGTTCAGGGAACACTGTTCTAGTCTAAATCCCTCAATTTACAGATGATGAAACAGGTTCAGAAACGGGAACTAACTCACGCAGGGTCACATAGCCAGTTAGTGACTGAACCTGGACAAAGATGAACCTGTTTGTCCAACTGTACCTCCCCAGCAACTTTACAGTAAATCCCCCAAAACAGTGCTGTGTCTCACATATTGTAGGCCATTTAGTATACACCTGTGTGAATGAGTAAATAAGATTAGCATCCACCATCTGCAAGGATTAAGGGAATCGGACACTGGACAGGGAAATTTTGATGGGGCACAGCAAAAAGGAGGTAGAAAATATGTCTGGAACTGGGGCAGGGGTGGGGCAGCTTAAGTGGGGCAAAGCAGAGAGCACAAGACAGAACAAAGCACTGTGTAGCCCTTCAAAATCCTCAAGTCTGGGATGTGAGTGTAGACAAGATGTTCCGAAAGTATGCTTCTAAGTTCACTCCTAAATCCCTGGCTCACAACAATGTTGGTCTTTGTCTCTCTCCTCCCCTTCTCCCATGGCTATAACTTTCCGATATGGGGATACTCTTGTCTCAGTCAGGAGGAAGGGCGGATGGCAAAGAGGCTCACTCACCTGATGAGTGTGCAGAACTGTAAGAACGATGAATTCCTTAGCGTTCCTACAGAGAGAAGAGGGAACAGGAGAGTAGTGTATCATGCACTGGGTACTCATCTAGCACAAGAAGCAACACCAGAATTCTCCCCTGGGCTGCATTCAGGTACATGGATTAGGACAGAGGGCAATCTAAATATGTGCATGGCTGCCTCGCCTGCCATCATTTGTGACGGCTGACATATGCCATACATATAGGTTCACACAGGCGTCTGAAGACGGTATTACCATTATCTCTGGGGTTGTCATTTTTCAGGTCTTTTTTAATATTCCTTCTCACATTCTCTCTGTAGAAATCCTCAAACCCTAGGAGCAATTTTATCTATAGGCTAAAAAGTTCTCAAGGAAAACTAAAGACCTGAATTATGAAACTCAAAGGGAGCACAGTCAGAGTCCTGGGAAATGTGTACCATGATTATTGGCAATTTGGTATTTAAGCAAGAGGAGAAACTGAAAGGAAAAACCCAAAGGAGGTCATTTGGTCATCATGACTCATACTCAGCAGATTTGTTTTAATTGAAGGACCAAAAAAATGAGAGCCAGGAAGCAACAGATGGAAGGCAAGACTCTCCAGATAGCAAATATTCAAAAGGATGAAGAATTTGAAACTCTTCAGACAAGAATTACGCCAATGATCCAACAAGCTGTGAGGTATGAAAATTCTCTTCCAGGAATACATAATCCTTTAAAAGAACTGAAGGAATGGAAAGAGTTCGCCTTGAAGGAGCTTCCCCTCTCTTTGTTGGCCTTTTTCAAATGTTTCTGGGAACAAAGGTGTTCAGGAAGCAGAGTCAAGATGCCCTTGATTCTGGGTATTCAAGAAAGGCCAAGGCTCCCTGCTCAAGGACTTGGACCATTTCCCATATTCAATGAGGCAGAGTCCAGGGATGAATCATCTGCAGGGTCTGGGAAGCTCCCAGGGGAAGGAAGGAGTTGTATTCCAGGGAAAACACCATAGAAAATCCTGTCTCTTGACCAGGGCAGGTGCCTAGTGTAAATCGGATTATGTGACTCCTGTACTCCGGCCCCTGCCACGTCTCCCCATGTCATGTAGAGCAAAGCCAAAGTCCTTGCAGTAGCTACAACTCTCCCCCTTCTTTACCCCACTCCACACGCTGGCTTCTCCCCTGTTCCCCAAACACACCAGACACACTCCTGCTTTAGGGCCTTTACGCTGGGTTCTTCTTGCCTTCTCTAACATCCTCATTTTCTTCAAGTCTTTTTTTTTTTTTTTTTTTGGCGACGCTGCGCGGCATGCAGGATCTTAGGATCAAACTTGTGCAGTGGAAGCATGGAGTCCTAACCACTAGACCGCCAGGGAAGTCTCCAAGTCTTTCTTCAAATGTCACCTCCTCATTGAGGCCGACACTGGCCGTGCTATTTAAAGTTGCACTCTGCACCCCTGTGCCCAGCATTCCTGATCTTCTTTATCCTGATCCCCTTTCTATTCTTCAATAACATTCATCAACTTCTAGTATACTGTACAATACTTATTTATCATGTTTATTGCTTATGGTGTGTCTCCTTCCACTAGAATGTAAACTCCAATGGGCAAGGATTTTCATCTAGCTTATTCACTGCTGTATATTTAGTGCCTAGAACAATGCCTCATGCACAGTAGACACTCATTATAATAAATATTTACTGAATGAATGAATGATCTGCTAGCCCCTGAGGTTATCAAATGAGTGAGCTCTGTCTTGACCCAGAAAATGCTCTGGGCTCCCTCACAAAATCAGGCTACCTTGTTCTGGGGTGCAAAGATATCCACTAGAAGCAAAGCAAAGACTTCCGAGGGGTCAGCCTGAAAGAACGCCAGTATACCCTGATGGGATTGAAAGAACTCACCCCATATTGGTGTGGTGGTGGAGTGTGAAGGGTGAAGGGTGGAGAGTGGGGGAATGCAATGGACAAACTGAACTTGGAGAAGAGACAAACTAAGGGTCATCAGGGACCAGACACATTCCACGATATTAAGCTGGAGGGGGAGCATGTAAAGGAAGACCTGCTCTGGACTTCAGGAGGGAGTATTGCAAACCCCTCCAGAGCTAGCAAGGGGGTACCGCTCCTCTGCCTTTGAAGGGGAGGGAGGGGGTCTGGAGGCAGGTGGGCTTTGGGAGAACAAGAAAGACAAGTGGGATGGAAACACTCCAAATCAAGAAGGGTTGAGGAGACGGACGCAGAGATGGAACAGACTACAGCAGGCAGAGAGGGAGAGTGGGAGGGCGAGCACAGGGTTCCATTTGAGGGGAGACAGCCCAGGTCCTCCAAACTGAGGTCAGCCCGTGGAATCTAGAGCCATCGTCTCTACCATCTCATTCCTTATCAACACGTGTATGCAAGGGGGCGTGGGGGTGCTGTGTGTGCATGTGGTGGGCATGTGGGAGTGCCTACGGTATGTGTGTGTGTGTGTGTGTGTGTGCGCGCGTGCGCGTGTGCAGGCATGTTTGTAGTGCATGATGTGTGTGTGTGGTATGTGGGGTGTGTGTGTGTGTGTGCAGGCATGTTTGTAGTGCATGTGTGTGTGTGTGCGCGTGTGCAGGCATGTTTGTAGTGCATGATGTGTGTGTGTGGTATGTGGGGTGTGTGTGTGTGTGCAGGCATGTTTGTAGTGCATGTGTGTGTGTGTGTGGTATGTGGGGTGTGTGTGTGTGTGGTGCCACGTTTTGTGTGTGTGTGTGTATGGTGTGCATGTGGGTGGGTGTGTAGTATGTGGTATGCATGGTGTGTATGTATGTGGTATGTGGTGGCATGGTGTGTGTGGGAAGGTATGTAGCGGCATGGTGTGTGTGTGTGTGTGTGTGTGTGTGGTATGTGGTGTGTGTGTGTGTGAGAGCAGGTATGTTTGTAGTGCATGATGTGTGTGTGTGTGGTATGTGGGGTGTGTGTGTGTGTGTGTGTGTGTGTGTGTGTGTGGTATGTGGTGGCTTGGTGTGTATAGAGGTAAAGGAGAGGAAAAGTCAATGTGATTACTCCACGGACAGAGGGTGGTGGTCCTGCTAACACCCCTTTCTCTCTCTCACCTGCCCCCATATGGGGAGGGCACTAAGGGGTCACACACACTGTGAGCAAAATCCACAATGGCAGGTTCCCTCCTTCAACCCACTGGCCAGGGATTTGGATTTTCTTCTTGTGTTTTTTTTGGGGGGGCGATGGGAAACAGTGACTTGGTCACATTGTACTTATCTCAGAATGTCCTTTGAATGGCTTGTTTGGTTCTCACTGCTCACTTGGTCTGTCTCATTGGTCACTCATTGTTCTCATTGGTCACTCACTTGTTCTCATTGGTCACTTACTGCACAGCAAGTCGAAAACCAAAGGGCATGGGTAAGGGGAGTAGTTGGGTGGAGGGAGGTGAGGTGAGCTCTGGCAGGAGGCTGTCCAGTGATGTGAGCGGTGATGTCTGCTCACATCACTGGACGAGGCTAAGCCAGAGTGTGTGAGGGCCCTTGGGCCCCGGATGTCCTGCGTAGCCAGGAACCCTGGCTCGGGCTGCCCTTCCTGGGAGGGCTCCTCTCTCAGGGCCAGGGAGAGCTGTGGCAGCCATGGCTACGCCACTGGTGGGATAGGGAGGGCCGTACTCAGCTCTTGCCAAGGCCCTATTACCTGATGAGTTCTATGAACCTCTCCCTGGGGGCTTCGCTCACGTCCTCCTCATTAATAGCCACAATCTGGTCACCAGCCAGGAGCTTGTCCTCAGAGGGGCCTCCTGCAGAGGAGAGGAGACAGGCATGAGGGTTGGGAAAGCGCAGGCCTGGGTGGGAGGGAGTTGACACTGCCTGAGGGAGCTGACGTGGGTGCAGGCGACGCTGTGGGCCGCGTGGCACCAGTGGCAGGGCCGCTGTTTGAGCCCCGGGCCACTGCTGCCTGTTGTGGATGGAGGGCAGAGGACTGGAGAAGGAGAATGGAGTGGCCCTCCTTTGGCTGGGAGTGGTGTGGTAGCAAAGGCCTGGTGCTCAGACGAGGTTCATGCGTGCTTCCTGGCTTGGGTCTAGAGAGGAGCACAGACTTCCGTTTCACCAGGAGGGATCTGCTTGGGCACAGAGAATGGCTTCCAGACTATTGGAGGGGCTACAGGTGATGGGAGGGGGCGAGGAATCTTCTTACTTGAACAATATCCAAACTCACTGGTCTGGAAGGATGTAGGCGCTCACTTGCCTGGAGACAAGGGGATGGACTAAAAGACCTGAAGGGTTTATTTTCTTTCACCTCTGAGACATGCTACTCTCCAAGAAATGAGGGGAACAAGGCATAGACCCTAAATCACAGACACTTGGAAATTTCCTTTCCCTCCTTCCCATCTCTACTGTCAAGGTTTAGAAAGCAGACCTGCCTGAGGGCCTTACCTTCCTGTTTGGGGTGAAGGGTGGGTTTGAGGGGTGCCCCGGGCTATGCCGCTCGTGGTGTTTAGCAAAGACCTTCTTGGAGGAAAGCTTTTTAGAGATTCAGGGAGAACGAGAAGTTGGACCCAGCTTAACTCAAACCTGAAAGGGATGTTTAACGACATGCCTCTCTCAAACCAGCCTGGACGCTTACTGGGATCCACTCAAAAGGGCCAGATCCCAACTATTCCTCTCTCTACAAAGAAGTGTGCTGCGCAAATTCCACAAACATGAACAACAACAAGGCCACTGTGTCACCTGAGCACAGCTCAGCGGCTCTGCAGAGTGGGGCCTGTGTGCTAAGTGTGGCTCAGCCAGCAGGCCCAGTCTCCTGACAGCACAGTGACTTCAGAAATGGGGAGCATGGTGGTAAAGAGTCCACTCTTTGCAGCCAGCCAGCCAGGCCCAGACTCTTAACCTCATATCTGCAATTCACTAGTTGTGGACGAGACATTTAATCTCTCTGAATCTTTCTTTCCTCATCTGTGAAATGGAAACGTAACATCATGAGAATGTTGGGAGGATAAATGGGATGATGAACGTATAGCACTTAAAACAGCTGATTGATGTTGGTAAGAATTCAATAAATGGTAGTTATCATATCCTCCAAGGGACAATTCCTTCAACTCATTTCATTCCTCCTATCTACTTCTGCCAATTATGCCAATCTTTTAGGTAGAGGCCACTCTACCTATTCCCTCCCTCCCTTCTTTGCTTCCTCCCTTCCTTCCTTCCATCCATCCATCCCTCCTTCCTTCCTTCCTTTTAATGGAGGAGCTCCTCATGGAACTCAATCTCCATCACAAGCCTTGGTCTCTGATGCAGTCGTAAGCTCAGTTTACTACTATTTTCACGGAATGGTTTGTTGGCTTCTTCAACCATAACTGTTCCTCTATAGGATGCATCTTCTCTTTTCTTGCTCTCTCAAAAACAAGTTCTCTGCAATCAGCCTGCCGGCCCCGTGGCCTCCTGTGGTCTCCCCTGTGGCTTTCCTTCTCTCCACTTCTCCAACCCCTTCTTCTACATTCTCATACCACCTGCAGCAACCTTATGGATTCTGTCTCCTCTGAAGTTAAACCAGGGGCTCCTGGTGGTCTGTTACTAAGTTTTATCTGGGTCCCTCTTTCCCAGGACAGATTTGATTTCTGATCAGAGACTCAAAAACCTTTCGCCAAACTGCATGACTGACTCGGGAGCCTTAGGTCAGCCATGAACTCTTGTACTGAATTGCTTTTTTACTTTATGCCCTCTAGTTGAAGAGCGAGCTTACAAAAATCTTTTTCTTTTCCTTGGAGGACTGCAAAATTCATCAAATTTCTGCTAGACCAGTTTGTACTCCGGCTGCTCCTCTTGACAGAGCGAGAAACTGTTGTAAACATCTAATGCCTCAGGCCCAGCAAGTCAGGAATAGAGCTCCTTTCGGTCTGTCTTTTCTGTCAATGCCGAGCAAGATTCAGAACAAAACAGTGCTCAGGCCCTTTCCCATTTCATTCGTGACAGCAGGCTTTACAGTTCCGGTGGGGTTCTCGCTTGGTCCACCCCGCATGGTCCCATTCAAGCCCTGCTCCCCCCGGCATGGCATCACACAGGCTTAAGTGCAAATCCTAGCTCTGCTGCTTCCTAGCAGAGTGACCCTGGACAAGTCATTTCCCTTCCTCTATGCCTCAGTTTCCTCATTTGTAAAATAGGAATGGTATTACTTACCTTGTGGGCGCAGCTGTGAAGATTGAACAAGATGATGTAAAGCACACAGTAGTACCTACCTCAATGGTAGGTGTTGTATTGCCACTGTGGCATTCAGAGATTTCACTCTCCTCTCCCACCTATGGTCTATATCCTGACTCCAGTCTTTAATGGATGACCTATTTCATGAATGTGTACTAGTCTCCAGAGCCTGATGGCTAGATTCTTGGGGACAGGAACTCTGTCTTGTATTTCCCTATAACCTTGCTGGGCTTAGAGTAGGCGATCAATACATATTTGTTGAATTGAATCGGATGAGTATTCCTCAAGGCAGTATGGCTCTCCTATGAAGGTTCTGTGCAAAGGGAAGTTTTATTAAGACCCAGACCCTACCAAACCATCAGCTACAGCCTCTGTCTAGAGCCCAAGCAGCCTCGGTGGTGTGTGTGGGTAAGTCCTAAAAGCCTAGCTCCGTCACACAGGTACTGGTTGGCAAGTCTTCACCCACTCTTCATGAGTTCCTTGGCAACACAGTATACCCGGGTGCTCTGCTCTTTGGGGCGATGTGTGGGTGTTGGGGGGTAGGAGCCAGGGCCACGGGGACACTCTGAGGGACACCTACCTGGCCTCACAGATCGCACCACCACAGGCCTCTCACTGCCGGCCACGAAGCCAAAGCCATATATAGGGTCCCGGTGAATGGTCACTTGTCGCAGCGTCTCTGCTGGCAGCTGCTCACATTCCATATCATTTGCGCTCTCTTCCTGTATCACATGACTGAGGGGAAGGGAAGACGGGAGCAAAACAAGACGCAAAGGCAACTAAGCCTCAGAAGCAGCTGGGAGGGACGCCGATAAGGGTGCTGCCCATGGCACCAGGGAGTTCACGCACATCACTTCCTACATCCTCCGGCACCAGCAGAGGTGAGGACTGCCTCATATTTCAGACTGGAGAAAGAAGAGTCTAGAAAGGAGAAGCCACTTGTCTACAGGGCCAGGGCCAACAGAGGAAATTGGCGTCATGGAGCCTGACATTAGAGTCAGTCCTAAAAAGGACTAACAGCTAGTTAGTTCAAAAGGTTATCACCCATTGAACTGGCTATTAACTCCCTAAGAGAAAGCAGAACCTTGAGGGAAGGGACCACAAAACAGGCAAGGAAGTGGGGAAGGAATGTGAAGTCATTTCAGAATGTGGAGCACCTTCAGGAAGTCCTTGTGTAATCTTAAACTTTAATGTCCCTTAGGTTATATATAAAAATAAACTATTGAGATGCCATATGTAAACAAACGGGCTCATGTGGAGGACCCGCACCTACACAACCGTGCATAACGCCAGCTTATTTCAGTTAATGGGATAGCTGGAGAGCGGCTCCCATGGGCAAGAAGGGGAGCTGCCTCCTGTGGCTGCCGGAAGACCGAACCCAGACGAGCTGGGAGAAGAGAAATCTCTGCCTCAGGACTCGGGGGAGATTATAGATAGCACTCCTGATGCTGACGGCGCAACTTACTGAAGCTTAGGAATTACACTAGGACTTTACAGAGGGTCTACAGTAAGGGCCAGGGTGAAGCATCCTGAAGCCAAGGATGGGTCTGAGCTCACTATCTGAATGAAGAGCCCTAAGGGGTGAGGGCGTGGGGGACCCTGGGCTTTGTGAAGGCACTGTGTGCAGGGGCAAGGGAAGAGGCAAAAAGGGGAACGAATGGCCAGCAGGCAGGAGAGGGCAGGTGGAGGTAGAAGAGAGTGGACCAGACCCAAGAGGCCCAGAGCCTCAGCCCCCTGAATTGGCCTAATAAAAGGGATTGAGTTTCCTAGCCTAGGTGTGTATATTCTCAAAAATTAAGGTTCCAGGCAGTGCCCTTGTGAACAAGATACAGAGGGCCAGGAGCTAATTAATCAAACTAGTGTAAGGTTTGGAAAAGAAGTGGGAGGTTCTGACACTGTGAGAGTGATTGTTGACTAGCGAAGAATCCCAGATTCCTCGGGAGCAAGTGGTTGTAAGCAATTAGGTTGTTTATCAGGACGCAGATTCGGTAGGTTTAGAGTAATCGTATAAGAGAGAAATTCACAGTCCCGGGCTTGTCTCTCTCACAGAAGAACTCAGGCAGGAAGATGGACTGTGGCTGGTCTGACTCCGACCACATCAACTCTGGCTGCACTCACGCTGGCTTGGGCCCTGTCTGGTGCCCCTGAGGGACGTGGAAGGAGCTGCTAAGATGAGGTCAAGCCTGCTGAAGATGAGTTCAGAAACTGGCTCCTTCCCTCTCATGCTGGTAAGACAAATGGTCACTCTTCAACAGAAAGTCACTTGGAAGCTGGAACCTGGCTGGCCGGTGTTCTGGATAGGGACCCTCCCAGGACAGGGGCTCAGTGAGGGTGGCCTCAGGCTGGCACCTCTCTCATTTCTGCTCCTGGTAGCAGGCAGGCAGGCACTTGGCCTCGAAGGGAGCCAGAGAACATCTTCCTGTAGCCGCCATCTTGCCTCACCCCTACAGCTGCTTCCCAAACGAGCCCTTTGCCTCCTGTCATCCGACCTCAACTCAGTGGCACTAAAGGGGCCTCTTCTTGGGATGACACCAGCTCATTTCCGCCAAGGGCACCAGCCAGGGCAATCTGGACGATGAGAGCCTGTCGGGCTGCACATCCTGGGGCATGGGGAGCAGGGACACTGCAAGGAAGATCCAGGCACCCGTGGGAGTGCTTGCTACCCTGTCCTGCATGCAGGGCCCCTGGGCCACTGCAGCCTCGGTTTTGCTGCCTTTTTCTTTTTCCAAAGCTGATGACACGCCAGTCTCCATTGGGCCTTGAGGCACCACCAATCCTCGTGAAAACAGACACTCCTGGTGCCAGGGGACCCAACAAGCTAAGAGCCTTTTGTGACCCAAGTGTTCTGCTTTCCTGTTTTGACTATGTTATTCCATCAACAGGTATTTATCGAGGGCCTACTCACACAGCTGGAGCTTTGGGGGGCCCAAGAAGTTACAGATCTCTGCCTTCAAAGATCTTCCAGTCTAGGGCTTCCCTGGTGGCGCAGTGGTTGAGAGTCCGCCTGCCGATGCAGGGGACGCGGGTTCGTGTCCCGCTCTAGGAAGATCCCACATGCCGCGGAGCGGCTGGGCCCGTGAGCCATGGCCGCTGAGCCTGCACGTCCGGAGCCTGTGCTCCGCAACCGGAGAGGCCACAACAGTGAGAGGCCTGCGTACCACACACACACAAAAAAAGATCTTCCAGTCTAGCAGGGGGCGCGGGGGAAGAGGGGGCAGGTCAGAGAGAAAAGTGTACACTGAACAAGAGAATTAGAGTGGTAACTGAGAATAGTATATGAAGTCCACGATTAAGGCCCAAATTGTGTGTTCAGAGAAGGGGGTGGAGGACCAGAGAGGGCTCCCAGGAGGAGACGGGAACCGTGCTGGATGGCCAGGAAAGGGCAGTGACGGGAAGAGTGACAAGAGGCTAAGCTCTGTCTGTGGGTGGCCCCCATCTCCCCACAAGGGACCCGGCTATTTCTCCCACAGTCACAGGCATGTCTCCAGGTGCGACTGGAGCACATTTGTCCCCGGCTTGTCCCTAACAGAGCTGGACTACCTGTCCCTAATTGGATTCTCCCCCAGTTCTGCAAGCAGCCATGTTTTCACACTGTCTGGGCCTTCCCAGCTTCTGTGGTCAGGGAAGAAATACCTCCTTTAACTGACCAGAAGGCCATTTTGCAATGCAAATGGAAGCTGTCCCTGCCCTCATGGGGTCTGCATCTTTCAGTGTCTGTGGCTCAGTCCCTCTGAAATTTGCTGAGTGCCTAGAGACTTGGGAGTGACACTGAAGTCAAGCGGTGACGGATGACGGGAGCTCAGCTGTCCACGGGTCACATGACTGCCATCCTGGGGGAAATACGCACTTTGAAAGATGCTTGGCTTCTGCCTTCCGGTCCCTTCGAACAGGGCAACCCTGAACAAAACTATGAAGCAGCCAAAGCTTATGGTCCTCTCTCCCCACCCTCTGCCCAGCTTTGTTTCTGGGATCTGCTATTTTCTTCTGTTTGCCCCAAAGCACGCAGTGCCTTCAATCTGTCCCTTTCCTACCCAAGGCCCCCAGAGGTGTCCCTTCACCCTGCGCCAGGCTTGCCCTCTCTAGTCAGTGACCCGGGTAAAGGTCTAGCCTTTTCTCTTCTGCCAAATGATAACAACACCTTATAGCCATGTGTTTTTTTCATTTTTACACCCATTACCTCATCAGAAAAATGGTGCTTTCACATCCATTATGGCCTCACACTCGCTAACTGTCCTGCCAAATAGGCTAGGTCTCTGATCCTCCTCCAGCCCAGACTCCAAGGTGGAGGCCAATGAGGGCCTCGGCTAGAGCCAAATTTCTTGCACAGGGCCCACAATCCCAGCACCCACACCCACACCCACTCAGGGTCCTGGACCCTCTGGCTATTCAGTCTCCATCGCAGGGTTGGCCCGACCCTGCAGCCAAAGCTCTCCACATCCTGGCTGAGTCTGGACGGCCAGCCCACATCTTAATTCATCTGTCTCTGATCCCAGTCACTCAGTGTCATTGGGAGAATGAAATGACATCATGGTTACAGAAACACTTTGGAAGGCTTAATGTATCACGTAGATGTAGAGGTGGCAATGTTACTGGTAGCATCATTCAGCGTGACTGGAGGGGCAGAGGCCGGGAGCTGAAGATAAACTTCACCTGCTTCCTACAATCCAGGCCCTTCCCCCATCAACTCCTTGCCTCTAAGTGGCAGCCCCATGATATGCTCTGCCCCCTCGTTTTCCAGGGAACTGTCCCAACGATTAGACGACCTGCCTCCCTGTGGACACCCTGACTCCAGTCCTTCTCGGGGCAAAATTCATCTCCCCATCACTGTCCAAAGAGGGACTGGTGGCTGGAGCTCATGCTGACAACTGTTGCTAGGCAGGATGTGGCTGAAGGACAGGTGAACTGAGAAGAAGATGGATTGATTCTCAGCTGCTGCTCTCTCCCCTGCACTTTTCGGCAGGAAGCTGTTACATTTCTAACAGCTAAACTCCCAGGCATCAGCTTTTAGTTCCTCATCCCTCCTTGCCTTTGGCTCCTTTTTCTTTACATTTGGTTAGCTCCTTGGGGAGTCTTGTCACTCCCCTTGCAACTGGCAGGCAATGGAGCCACATGAGGACAATTAGCTCTCTGATTCCAGTCACAGGAGTCTGATTCTCCTGGAAACTCCAGAGATCCTGCATGGCAGCTGGGACCCCAGGAGATGCCATCTTCTCCTTGTGGCAGGGATGGGAGCTCCTTCCCTGGGACTGTGAAGGAGCTTCTCTGGGTGTCGCCTTACTAGGACCTTGAACACTAACCCTTCTTCTGCTAAAAGAGCCCTCAATGGGCTCCTTACTCTAGCAGTGCAGCTCAGCCTTGAGTGTGTATATGCACCACCTGGGGGTATTGCTACAGTAATTCTGATACAGTAGGTCTGGAGTTAGGTCTAATTTTCTAGCAAATTCCAGGGTGGTGCCCAGGCTGCTTGTTCATGGACCACACTTTACAATGCTATTCTCAGACGATGAGAGGGCCACAGTTACGTGGGAAGGATGAGGTGCTTTCATTCTGTTGGATTATAGCACTGAAATTAAAACACAAATGCTGGGAGGGTAGACAGCAGAAGCAAAAAGAACTACAATCCTGCAGCCTGTGGAACGAAAACCACATTCACAGGATGATAGACAAAATGAAAAGGCAGAGGACTATGTAGCAGATGAAGGAACAAGATAAAACCTCAGAAAAACAACTAAATGAAGTGGAGATAGGCAACCTTCCAGAAGAAGAGTTCACAATAATGATAGTGAAGATGATCGAGGACCTCGGAAAAAGAATGGAGGCAAAGATCGAGAAAATGCAAGAAATGTTTAACAAAGACCTAGAAGAATTTAAGAACAAACAGAGATGAGCAATACAATAACTGAAATGAAAACTACACTAGAAGGAATCAATAGCAGAATAACTGAGGCAGAAGAATGGATAAGTGACCTGGAAGACAGAATGCTGGAATTCACTGCTGCAGAACTGAGTAAAGAAAAAAGAATGAAAAGAAATGAAGACAGCCTAAGAAACCTCTGGGACAACATTAAACGCAACAATATTTGCAATATAGGGGTCCCAGAAGGTGAAGAGAGAGAGAAAGGACCAGAGAAAATATTTCAAGAGATTATAGTCAAAAACTTCCCTAACATGGGAAAGGAAATAGCCACCCAAGTCCAGGAAGCGCAGAGAGTCCCAGGCAGGATAAACCCAAGGAGAAACACACCAAGACACATAATAATCAAACTGACAAAAATTAAAGGCAAAGAAAAATTATGAAAAGCAGCAATGGGAAAACGACAAATAACACACAAGGGAATCCCCATAAGGTTAACACCTGATCTTTCAGCAGAAACTCTGCAAGCCAGAAGGGAGTGGCAGGACATACTTAAAGTGATGAAGGAGAAAAACCTACAACCAAGATTACTCTACCCGGCAAGGACCTCATGCAGATTCAATGGAGAAATCAAAAGCTTCACAGACAAGCAAAAGCTAAGAGAATTCAGCACCGCCAAACCAGCTCTACAACAAATGCTAAAGGAACTTCTCTAAGTGGGAAACACAAGAGAAGAAAAGGACTTACAAAAACAAACCCAAAACAATTAAGAAAATAGTACTAGGGACATACATATCAATAATTACCTTAAATGTGAAAGGATTAAATGCTCCAACCAAAAGACACAGACTGGCTGAATGGATACAAAAACAAGACCCATATATATGCTGTCTACAAGAGACCCACTTCAGACCTAGGGACACATACAGACTGAAAGTGAGGGGATGGAAAAAGATATGCCATGCAAATGGAAATCAAAAGAAAGCTGGAGTAGCAATCCTCATATCAGATAAAATAGACTTTAAAATAAAGAACGTTACAAGAGACAAAGAAGGACACTACATAATGATCAAGGGATCAATCCAAGAAGAAGAAGATATAACATTTATAAATATATATGCACCCAACATAGGAGCACCTCAATACATAAGGCAAAACTAACAGCTATAAAAGAGTAAATCTACAGTAACACAATAATAGTGGGGGACTTTAACACCTCACTTACACCAATGCAAAGATCATCCAGACAGAAAATTAATAAGGAAACACAAGCGTTAAATGACACAATAGACCACATAGATTTAATTGATATTTATAGGACATTCCATCCGAAAACAGCAGATTACACTTTCTTCTCACATGCACATGGAACATTCTCCAGGATAGATCACATCTGGGTCACAAATCAAGCCTCGGTAATTTTAAGAAAATTGAAATCATATCAAGCATCTTTTGTGACCACAATGCTATGAGATTATAAGTCAATTACAGGGAAAACAAAAACATAAAAAACACAAACACATGGAGGCTAAACAATACGTTACTACATAACCAAGAGATCACTGAGGAAATCAAAGAGGAAATCAAAAAACACCTAGAAGCAAATGACAATGAAACCACGATGACCCAAAACCTATGGGATGCAGCAAAACCAGTTCTAAGAGGGAAGTTTATAGCAATACAATCCCACCTCAGGAAACAAGAAACAACTCAAATAATCTAACCTTACACCTAAAGGAACAAGAGAAAGAAGAACAAACAAAACCCATAGCAGAAGGAAAGAAATCATAAAGAGCAGAGCAGAAATAAATGAAATAGAAACAGAAAACAATAGCAAAGATCAATAAAACTAAAAGAGGGGTCTTTGAGAAGATAAACAAAATTGATAAACCTTTAGCCAGATTCATCAAGAAAAAGAGGGAGAGGACTCAAATCAATAAAATTAGAAATGAAAAAGGAGAAGTTACAATGGACACTGCAGAAATACAAAGCATCCTAAGAGACTACTACAAGCAACTCTATGCCAATAAAACGGACAACCTGGAAGAAATGGACAAATTCTTAGAAAGGTATAACCTCCCAAGACTGAACCAGGAAGAAATAGAAAATATGAACAGACCAATAAAAAGTAATGAAATTGAAACTGTGCTTAAAAATCTTCCAACAAACAAAAGTCCAGGACCAGATGGCTTCACAGGTGAATTCTATCAAACATTTAGAGAAGAGCTAACACCCATCCTTCTCAAACTCTTCCAAAAAATTGCAGAGGAAGGAATATTCCCAAACTCATTCTACGAGGCCACCATCACCCTGATACCAAAACCAGACAAAGATACTACAAAAAAAGAAAATTACAGACCAATATCACTGATTAATATAGATGCAACAATCCTCAGCAAAATACCAGCAAACTGAATCCAACAGCACATTAAAAGGATCATACACTATGACCAAGTGGGATTTATCCCAGGGATGCAAGGATTCTTCAATATACACAAATCAATCAATGTGATACAACATATTAACAAACTGAAGAATAAAAACCATATGATCATCTCAATAGATGTAGAAAAACCTCTTGACCAAATTCAACACCCATTTATGATAAAAACTCTTCAGAAAGTGGGCACAGAGGGAACCTCCCTCAACATAATAAAGCCCATATATGACAAACCCACAGCAAACATCGTTCTCAATAGTGATAAACTGAAAGCATTTCCTCTAAGCTCAGGAACAAGACAAGGATGTCCACTCTTGCCACTATTATTCAACATAGTTTTGGAGGTCTTAGCCACGGCAACCAGAGAAGAAAAAGAAATAAAAGGACTCCAAATTGGAAAAGACGAAGTAAAACTGTCACTGTTGGCAGATGACATGATACTATACATAGAGAATCCTAAAGATGCCACCAGAAAACTACTAGAGCTAATCAACGAATTTGGTAAAGTTGAAGGATACAAAATTAATGCACAGAAATCTCTTGCATTCCTATACACTAACAACGAAAACTCAGAAAGAGAAATTAAGGAAACAATCCCATTCACCATTGCAACAAAAAGAATAAAATACCTAGGAATAAACCTACCTAGGGAGGTAAAAGACCTGTACTCAGAAAACTATAAGACACTGATAAAAGAAATCAAAGATGACACAAACAGATGGAGAGATAAACCATGTTCTTGGATTGGAAGAATCAATATTGTGAAAATGACTATACTACCCAAAGCAATCTACAGATTCATTGCAATCTCTATCAAATTACCAACGGCATTTTTTACAGAACTAGAACAAAATTCTTAAAATTTGTGTGGAGACTCAAAAGACCCCGAATAGCCAAAGCAATCTTGAGGGAAATCAAAGGAGCTGAAGGAATCAGTCTCTCTCACTTCAGACTATACTACAAAGCTACAGTAATCAAGACAGTATGGTACTGGCACAAAAACAGAAATATAGATCAATGGAACAGGATAGAAAGCCCAGAGATAAACCCACACACCTATGGTCAACTAATCTATGACAAAGGAGGCAAGGATATACAATGGAGAAAAGACAGTCTCTTCAATAAGTGGTGCTGGGAGACTGGACAGCTACATGTAAAAGAATGAAATTGGAACGCTCCCTAACACCATATACAAAAATAAACTCAAAATCGATTAGAGACCTAAATGTAAGACCGGGCACTATAAAAGTCTTAGAGGAAAACATAGGCAGAACACTCTATGACATAAATCACAGCAAGATCCTTTTTGACCCATCTCCTAGAGTAAGGGAAAGAAAAACAAAAATAAACAAATGGGACCTAATGAAACTTCAAAGCTTTTGCACAGCAAAGGAAATTATAAACAAGACGCAAAGACAACCCTCAGAATGGGAGAAAATATTTGCAAAGAATCAACGGGCAAAAGATAAATCTCCAAAATATATAAACAGCTCATGCAGCTCCATATTTAAAAAACAAACAACCCAATCAAAAAATGGGCAGAAGACCTAAATAGACATTTCTCCAAAGAAGACATACAGATGGCCAAGAAGCACATGAAAAGCTGCTCAACATCACTAATTATTAGAGAAATGCAAATCAAAACTACAAGAGGTATCATCTCACACCAGTTAGAATGGGCATCATCAGAAAATCTACAAACAACAAATGCTGGCGGGGGTATGGAGAAAAGGGAACCCTCTTGCACTGTTGGTGGGAATGTAAATTGATACAGCCACTATGGAGAACAGTATGGAGGTTCCTTAAAAAACCAAAAACAGAACTACCATATGACCCAGCAATCCCACTACTGGGCATATACCCAGAGAAAACCATAATTCAAAAAGACACACGCACCCCAATGTTCACTGCAGCACCATTTACAATAGCCAGGTCATGGGAACAACCTAAATGCCCATCGACAGACGAATGGATAAAGAGGATGTGGTACATATATACAATACAATATTACTCAGCCATAAAAAGGAACGAAATTGGGTCATTTGTAGAGACGTGGATGGACCTAGAGACTGTCATACAGAGTGAAGTAAGTCAGAAAGAGAAAAACAAATATCGTATATTAACACATACATGTGGAATCTAGAAAAATGGTACAGATGAACTGGTTTGCAAGCCAGAAATAGAGACACAGATGTAGAGAACAAATGTATGGACACCAAGGGGAGAAAGCGGGGGTGGTGGTGGTGGTGGGATGAATTGGGAGATTGGGATTGACATATATACACTTATATGTATAAAATAGATAACTAATAAGTACCTGCTGTATATTAAATTAAATTAAATTAAATTTAAAGAAAAAAGAAAACACAAATGCTTTCTTGGAGAAAGAATACATAAAGCCATGCAAACAAAGAACTGATTGCCTGAATCAGAAAAGGAAAGAACAGGGAGGGCTCTAAAAGTATATGAAATAAGAAAAGTAAGGTTGCATTAGGGAAAAGGAGAGACAGTGCTGGAGAGATGGCGCACCGTTTAGCCTTACTGAAGAGTTTGGTCATCAAAAGAACAGCCTGAGGACACACAACATCTGGGAGTAAGTTGAGGAAGATGCTGAGAGAGCACGGTACTGAAAACAACAGCTGCCATTCACTGAGGACTCGCAATGTGCCAGGTACGGTGCATATACTGCCTCGATCCAGCCTCGCGACAACCCCCCAAGTAGGAGATATTATCGCCATTTTACAGATGCGGAAACTGAGAATTTGTGAAGAGAGATTAAGTTAAACTTGCTCTGGAACACCCAGCTGTATACACTGTGGTGGAGCTACAATGTCACCCCAGGTCCGTCCAAATCCAGAGCCAATTTTCCCACATGATTTTGGCCAAGAACCCGTGGGCTAAGTAGAAGGCAATGAGTAGACGCGGGGCGAGAGTCAGCAGACCGCTCCTCTGCCAGTGAACGGAGGGCCACGCCAGTGCTCTCTGTCAGAGCAGCCTGCCTTGAAGCCACCACAGTAGAAGGGGCATATCAGAGACTCCAGCCGCAGAACTGACTTCCTACCTGCCTATGAGTCCACCTTCCCATACGGGAGACTCAGCCCAGCGGGCCTCACATGCCTGTTAACTTCGGTCAACACCAAAGAGAAGTCCACTAAACTCTGGTCATCCCTCAGAACCCAAGGATTCTCATCCCCGTAGGGGTCTGTTCATCCCCTAATGCCACACTTCTCTTCTCTTCAAACCCTTCCGCTGTGCCCTCAGGAACTCTTGGTCAACAGCAACCCCCACTATATCTTTCATTTACTCTCTGAAAGTGCACTTTCACCTTCTTTCTCAATGGAAGCCTGGTCTATTCCTTGAGGACATCATTTGCCCGCCAGCCCTCTCAAGCGGAAGCTGGATTATTTTCCCTCTAAAATCTCAAGACCTTCAGGGCCTGTGGCGGGCGGAGGTAGGTGCAGGTGCCTCCTTGCTTGCCAGTGCCATTCCTCCTTCCTCTGCCAAAAATCCTGCTCCCTTGAGGAACATGCCTGCCGCCCACCTCTACCACTCTATCTCCCTCCCCACTGCTGTCTATGATATCCTGGGTGGTCCCCACAACTCACTGAGGACTTCAGTTCCTAGTCACATGGGATCTTCCCCTCTGCTCTTTTTATTTTATTTTATTTTTGGCCACACTGTGCCGCTAGCAGGATCTTAGTTCCCTGACCAGGGATCGAACCTGCACCCGCAGCACTGAAAGCGCCGAGTCCTAACCACTGGACCGCCAGGGAATCCCCTAACTTTTTATTTCATTGTGGGAAAATGTACACAACATAAAATTTACCATTTTCATCATTTTTTAAGGACACAGTTAAGTGGCATCAAGTACATTCATATTGCTGTGCAACCATCACCACCATCTGTCTCTGGAACTCTGTCATCCTCCCGAACTGAAATTCTGTATCCATCAAACACTGATGCCCAATTGCGCTCTCCCCACTGTCGCTGGCAACCACCATTCTATCTTTCTGGCTCCATGAATTTGACTACTCTAGGAACCTCGTATAAGTGGAACCATACAACGTTAGTCCTTTCCTAACTGGCTGATTTCACTTAGGCTAGTGTCATCAACGTTCATGCATGTTGTAGCATGAATCAGAATTCCCTTCCCTTTTAAGTTCGAGTAATATTCCATTGTATATGTGTACCACATTTTAGTCATCTGTCAATGGACACGGGTTGTTTCCAACTTTCGGCTATTGTGAATAATGCTGCTGTGAACATGGGTGTACAAATATGAGTCCCTGCTTTCGCTTCTTTTGGGTATATACCCAGAAGGGAAATTGTTGGATCATATGGTAATTCTGTTTAATTTTTTGAGGAATTGACATACTGTTTTCTACAGTGACTGTACCACTTACATTCTTTAATAAATGTATTTATTTGTTTATTTATTTATTTTTGGCTGCGTTGGGTCTTTGCTGCACGCGGGCTTTCTCTAGTTGTGGTGAGCGGGGGCTACTCTTTGTTGATGTGCGCGGGCTTCTCATTGCAGTGGCTTCTCTTGTTGTGGAGCATGGGCTCTAGGCACGAGGGCTCAGCAGCTGTGGCGCGAGGGCTTAGTGGTTGTGGCGCATGGGCTTAGTTGCATGTGGGATCTTCCCGGACCAGGGCTTGAACCCGTGTCCCCTGCATTGGCAGGCGGATTCTTAACCACTGCGTCACCAGGGAAGTCCCCCATTTTACGTTCTGAACAGAAATGCACAAGGATTCCAATTTCTTCACATCCCTGACATACTTCTTACTTTCTACCTTTTTAATATTAAACATTTTTTTGATAATAGCCACCCTAATGGGTGTGCCCACTCCAACTCTTGATACCACCATTGGTGAATTCAACATCCACAGGGTGATGAAGAGGCCTCCAAAAACTGCTTCCTCTACCTTCACTCAGTCACTCGCTCCATCATTACACCTAGATTTGGGGTCGTCATTAGATACTCGACCACCTCCCCAATCTCCCTTGCCAACATCCCACTCTGTATTCCCCATCTATCCTGCCAGTGTACCTCTGCAGGGACTCCCACTGCAGGACTAATCGAGATCACCTATTCACTTGTTATTCCCTTCCTTGGAAATCTGTTCCTCCATTCTTTGCAGAGCCAACTCTTCATTCACCCTTCAGGTCTCAGCTTAAATGTCATCTCCTCAGAGAGGCCTCCCTAAGCACTTGCCCCTAGTTATTTACTTTCTGCTCTCCTTATTGTCACTTCCCTTCACGTTCACATCATTCTTCTGCAAACACCTTCAACTTCCTTACTTCCTCTTCCTCTGCTATTCTTCCCTTGCAAACTCCACTCCTCAATAAACTCAACCATATGCATTATCCATGCCTGTATCCAAGTAGCTAAAGGCAGCTGGAGAAAAACCACATACTTGAGTAGATGGCTTTCACTTTGTACCCATGGTCTCAAACCTGGTATGGGCTCTCAATGCTATCTGGCCACTATTTTCTCACTCTCTCAGACGACTCTTTCATAGCTCCTCCTCTCTCCTAGATCTTCCTTCCCCACCTCCCCATTTGTCCCAACAAGTCTCAGCTGATGACCTTATTCCATATGTTACTGAGAAAACAGAAGCCATCAAATGAGAGCTCCTTTATCTTACCACCACCAAATCTACACACCACCCTGTCTGCACCTGTCCCTTGTTTGCTTTTTCCCCTTCTACTAAAATGGAGGATCTTTCTTTTCTCCTATCAATGGCAGATCTCTTCAGTTATGCTCTGGTACCATAGAGGGTACTCTTAACTTCTCAAGGATTTTACTCCTTTGGGCATTCACTCTCTTCCCTAAGTCATCAATCTCTTCACCTCTCCAGAATCGTGCTAGCACACTGACGGAAACCATCCATCCGTAAGAAAACTAACAGAAACCACCTGGCTCCACTCCACAATCCCCTTACACAGCCCCACTTCCTGCCCCCCTTCATGGCAAAATTGCTCAAGAGTTTTCTACACATATTTTCTCCACGTCTTCGTCTCCCACTTGGTCCTCAAGCCACTCTAATCTGGCTCCCACATCTTTCAATTCCACCGAGTCACTCTTGTTAAGGTCACCAATGGCCTTCATGGTTATCTCTCAGTCCTCAGCTTACTCAGCCTCTAACCAGCTTTGGACACAGTTGACCACTCCCTCCTTCTTGGGACACTCTCCTCCCTTGGCTTCTGTGATTGCTTCCTGACACCCAATTACCCTTCTGCCCACTTTTTCTTAGTCTCCTTTGTGGGTTTCTCCTCCTCCACTTAATCACTGGATACTGTGGTTCTTCTCAACTCGGTCACAGGCCTGCTCTTCTCTCTCTACTCTCTTCCCCAGGTGATCTCATCGGTCCCCTAGCTTGAAATACAATCTATCTATGTGCAGACAACTCCCAAATTTCCAATTCTACCCACACCTCTTCTGTGAGCTCCCAAACTCCTACATTCCAATGATCTACTCTGACATCTCTGCTGCCATGTCTCACCGGAATCACAAACTTAACATGTCCAAAACTGAACTCTTGATTTTTTTTCCCCCTCAAGCCCAGGCCTCCCTCAGCCCTCCTCATCTTAGTACATGGCACCATCACCTCTTCAATGACTCAAGCCAGAAACCTCAGAGTCATTCTTGAGTTCTGTCTCTCCCTTTCCCTCACCCCCCACCTCTAACCCTTCAGTACGTCCTTGCAGCTGTTCTTTCAGAATCTGACCAACTCTCTCCATCTCCATGGCTGTCACCCAGTTCAAGCCAGCATCATCTCTCCCCTGGATTGCTGCAGTAGCCTCCTTCCTGGTCTCCCTCTGTAGCCACTGCTGCCCCCTTTTAAGCCTGGTCACTACAGATATTGCAAAAGCCCTAATCAGATCCCGTCACTCCCCTGCCTAACACCCTGTAGACGTTTCCCACTGCAAGTGAAGAAAATCCAAAGTCCTTTGCCGTGGCCTACGAGGCCCTGTTGTGCTCTCTTCCTTGCCAAACTTCTCTTATGCTACTCGTACTCTTGCCTAGGACAATCTGGCCCCACTGGCCTCCTTTCAGTTTCTGAACACATCAAGTTCTATGCTACCTCGAGGTCTTCCCACTTCATACTCCTTTTTCCTGGAAAGCTCTCTCCCCGTTCTTCACGTGGCTCATCTTTCATCCTTCAGGTCTCCATGTAAATATCACCTCCTCACAGAGGTCTTCCCTGAGAACTCTGCCCCTTGATATTCCTAACACTGCAACCCGATCTGTTTCCTTCGTGAGACTCACCAGGCCCTGTAATTATAGATTCATTTCTGTGATTATTTGGCTGTAAACCCTGTAAGAGAATTGCCTATGTCTCTTTTGTTCAACAGAGTATCTCTGCCACCTAGTATGTACCTGGCACAGAGTAGGTGCTACAATAAATATTTTCTTATTTATTTATTTTTTGGCCGTGCCGCACAGCACGTGGGAATCTTAGTTCCCCCGCGCCCCCTACATTGGAAGAGTGGAGTCTTAACCACTGGACGGCCAGGGAAGTTCCAATTTTTTTTTTTTTTTTGGCCGTACCGCACGGCATGTGGAACTTCCCAGACCAGGGATCGAACCCATGCCCCCTGCAATGGAAGCATGGAGTCTTAACCACGGGACCACCGGGGAAGTCCCATATTTTCTAAATGGCTTGATGGATGCACGGGTAGGAGTGATTTTGAGGTATATGGATTAGAATCCTCTGGCCATTCCATGCAAACCATTATCAAATGCCTACTGGTTCTGCCTCAGCCTTGAAAGATAGGTTTCTAGTTGGGGAGTCTGGTCCACGGGAGAAACCCTTCAACATCTCTGCCCAAAGACAAAAATAGGGAGAGAATGGAGTAAAAGGAAGAGTACAGGAGGGCTACAGTCTAAGAAGAAGTGGGAGCCAGAATGCCTCCAGTCCTTTTAGGAGCACCAGGGTGGGAAATCTAACGGCTACTTTCTTTAAAGAGCAAACAACTCCTCTTTCGGGATGGCCAGAGGCCCAGGGGGTGGGCAGGATGACTTTGGATAGATAGTCTTTTCCCTTCCTGAGAGCCTCCTTCTTTCCCTCCAGGTCTTCATGGCCCTGCAACTTCCTCCTTAGCTGAGCCTGGAGAGGGATCTTCTGCAAAACCTGCTGGCGTCTGGATTCGTTTTCTGGTTGTCCAAGCAGTTGCTTTTCCCTTGAGGGCTGGAATGGAGGCACCTGTCACCTGTTCTACCAGGTCACAAGGGAGCAGGTAGAGAGACCAAAGCCATTTGTCCTTCCACAAATACCTGGGAGACTGGAGTCACCTCACAAAAGACCGACCCCATGAGGCTTCTGAGAGGATACTGCAGAGGACCCTCTTAACAGCCGACCCCTCCCCTCCCTACTTCTCCCCCTCAGGGGCTACACATCCAATAGACTCAAACGTGTTGTCTAATAGGCCCAGACACGCTCTTAAACCCTCCGTGCTGGGGCTGCCAGCCCAGTGACAGATGTGAGGCTCATGCTATATGGCAGCGTGGGTCACCAGGTCTGAAGCTGCTGACACTGAGCTGTGGCGGAGTTAGTGCCTGCATTATAGACCCCACTCACCTGTCACTGGCAGAGGCAGTGAGGGGGACTGGAGCAACGAAACACTCACGGGAGCTTGAAGGAGTTGTCGTGTCACTCCAAGGGGCTCTGGGCACCCCGCCTCCACCCTCCACGTACCACACCAAGTATTTCTAAAGTAGGCAGAGACAGAGATTGTCCGAGCCAGAGGGGGGAGGTGAGGACAGGAAGGGAAGACGGCTGAGCAGGAGAGGGGGCCAGACAGAGCCAGGAGGGAGGGGAGAGGCGAGATGAAGCAGAGAAACCCAGACAGAAGCGCAGAAATGAGACAAGAGGAGGGCCTTGGAGACAGTGAAGGAGAAAGGACAGGCCTGGAGAAGGCAAGCCTGGCAGAGAAACTGTGCCCGCCGACTCTCATTTGCCTTAGCTTTTTTTGGCGGCCCAGTCCTGTGCCTCGCCTGCTCTCAAAATGCCCTCGAGCTGTCCCCAGCTCTGCCCTCAGGCTCCGGCAGTGGGCCACGCAGTAATGAGAGCCTTCTGGTATAGGACTCCGGGCGATCAAGCTCTTTGGGGAAGGGCACTGCTATTCTGCCACACTGACAGCAGGACGGCACCCGCCCCATTTCACAGCTGGGGATGTGGCGAGCAAGGGGCAAATCCGAAACAGCCTGAGGAAGAGGACCCAGGACACCGTCTCAGCTTGGGCCAATTCCCCAGCCACCAGAGGCTGTATTTTTCTTGCAAAAGAGAATGAGATCAAGAGGAGAAAAGGGGAAGGGGAGAGAATTCCAGAAGGTGAGAGGGAATGGTCATGATGGGAAAAGTGGAGTTGGCAGGGAAGGGAGCGGTAGGCCTGAATTCTTCCCCTCAGTGAGCACATCCCTCCGAGGCCAGGCTGGGCTGCAGAGCTCTGGCACAGAATACTAAGCCGGCAGAGGGTCCCTGGCCACCCAGATCTTTCTCTCTTTTCAGATCCTAGCCTCTAGTCTGCCCAGGGCTGAACTGTAAACAAGGTTTGGAGGCCAGATAGGGGGAGCAGGTGTGGACAGGAGCTGCTGGGAACATCCCAACAAGTAGCTTTCCCCCGCAGCCAAAGACCCAGGGCTCAAACAGCGGCCCTCTGGGGGCTGCTTGGCAGGCGCCGGCTGCACAGGGTTCCAGGCAAAGCCTCCTGAAGCCAAACGAGGGCCTACTCAGTGGGCTGGCTGTGCCACCTCCCTCCTCTCTGTGAGGCTGCCAGGCAGCGATGATGGGCCGGGCCGCCAGCCTGGGAGGCTCCAACCCCTGACTCTGGTCAAACAGCTGGAGAATCTCAGAGTTGCCGGGGACTTGGGAAGTTATTTATTTCGCCCTTATCCACTCTCTGCGGATTTCCAGAAGCAGCAGGCCAAGGCTTTCTGGAGGACTGCAGCTGGGGATTACAGGAGGGGTCAGATTTGGGCCCGTAGAGAGGGAGGGCACGGAGAACTGGCCCAGAGACAGACGGGGCGGGGGCGTGGCTGGAGGCACGAAGAGGACAGCCCGAGTGGGAAAGGGGTGCTGGGGAGAGGTGGACTGGGGGAGCAAGTGGCTGGAGCTGACACAGGGAGACAGCGAGCAGGTAAACCTTCTCCTCGCTCCCTCTCTCATGTCTGGCTCTGCTGGGGCATAAGGTCCCCTCCCCAGTGCCCCCTCGGGGCAAGCCAGCTTAGTCGTAGCTGGACAGAGAAAGGCACATCCTTCCCACTGCTTTACCTAGATGGCCCATCTGCCCCCTCCTTGCCTGAGATGATGCGGGTGGTATGTGAAGCCCAGGCACCATGCCTAGCAGGCACCAGGCAAACCTCTTGTGAGGGAGCAAACCGAGCAAGGCCCGACTTCCGCCCTGTGCACCAGCTTCAAGCTCTGTCCATTGAGTCAGGGGGAGGGGGGACAGGGCAGAAATCAGGCCAAGAAGCAACTTAACAAAAGAGGCTATGTGAGCAGAGGCCCGGTAAACTCATGTCGCCCCGTTTGGAGATGTCCAGAGATGCAAACTACAGCCTCAGGGCAACGAGACACCTTTTATTCTGCCTAATTGCATCTTCCTGCTAAGAGGGAGGAAGGAATTAGAAGGTCTTTCCTAAAGCACAGGGAAGATCCTATGGTATCAGAAAAGGGGAAGCAAGGTTGGTGAACCCTCCGCCTAAGGATAAAAGTGAAGGGCAAGAGCAGGTGCTGATTTTCTAGCACCAAACACTCTGCACCTCTTTCATGTTATTAGTTGGGTCCCCCTGTCAGTTTCGAGGATGTGAGTAGCAGTAAAACTGCAAACCTCAAAGGGCTTGTAGGCTTGTCTTTGGGTGAAGGTGGTAAGGTGATTACGCCATATTCTGCAACCAGGCTTGCGGAAGACAGAATCCTAGGGAATCCCAAGAACCCACAGGCTACGTACTTGGCAACACAGATTCAATGATGGACCCCAGACTCAATTCACTAATTCTGGTTTTCACTACAAAACCAGACCCAGACATTGTAGCAAGACCCAAAAAGGGTAAAGAAAAATACCTACTTTTTTTTCACCTAACCCTCAGTTACCCAGAACGTGCTACTAACCAGAAAAGCCCTTCCCCAAGCATTCAGGTTTTGGCATTACGGTGTATTTGTATTTTTTCAGTGATTAAAATCCACAGAACTGGGACCCTCTGTTACAGAATAATGCCAGCTCTGCTCCCACCTGCCTTCTTGTAAGGGGAATAATAGCAGAGTCCCTTGCTGTGAGTCAGGGACTCCCTCCACCGGCTCTTAGATAGCATTCATTCATATACACAACAAAAATGTACTGAGCATCTACTATGTGCCAGGTACAGTGCCAGGCACTGAAGAGAAACTAGGGCCAGTCTTTCCCCTCAGGGAGGTTGCAGTCTGAGGTGGGGGCAGGTATGTCAACAGACAGATAAAAAATCATGTGTCACCTGGAACCACAGGGGTCAGCAGAAGATGTTATGGGAGTAAAGAGAAGGGCCATTGCCCCCTCCCCATGACTCCCACCAGACCCCAGCACTACCCCAAGCTGAGTGGTGAAAGTGAACAGGAGTCCAGCAGATGGACAAGGCAGAGAAGGGCATTCCAGGAAAGGAGAAGATTCAGTAAAGAGGGAAACCTCTAGGTATTTAAGCCACTGTAATTAAAATAAGTCATTGAAAAACTGCAGGCAAAACTGAAGTGAATCTGTAATTTCTAGCCACAGGAATGAGGGCAGAGGACTAGTGCTACCCAGTGGCCCCTTTCGTGCAGCCTTCTGACATGATGCACTGAACCCAGGAGAGGCCACAGAGACGACCAGCGACACAGCCCAGCACTGGATTACCAGCCACACATCCTATGCACCACCCAAAAGCTACACGTGGAAGACCCCCACCTCATGGGAGGGGGCAGGAGGGGTGGACCGCCAGCAGATACACTGAAGTTCAGCCATAGTAATGGAGACCAAAGCCACGAAGCTCACACGCTGTTATGTCCACACCGAAGAGGGTCTGTGGAAGCCAGCTCTGTGAATGGGTCAGGGCTAATGGTGGGAAATTACAGACATCCCCACTGCAGGGCCAGACGTGCCTCAGGAAGAGCCCCTCGGAACCTGGCCACATTCTGTTCAGTTCACAGGGGCCATCCTGGGGGAAGGAGGGACAAAAATCAATAGGAATAGCAATACTTCTACGCAAGTGTCTTCTGCAGTCTCTGCTACTGAAGTCCTGGCCGAAAGAGAAGCCCCCTTTCCCTCTGCAGGAGGTGGGAAGATGGCTTTGCTCAGCATTGCAAATAAGTTTCTAAAAATGTTTCAGAAAATAATTCCTAACAGTGGTACTCAGATAGAGCCATAATGTTGGATTAACAGCTCCAAGCCAGCAGACCAGACACTTGTCCAATTAATAAAACTTATAAAGCAGAACAACTTACTGATGTTACAGGCACAGCACTTAGTGCAACGACAAAACCCAAATCCATGCAGAACACTCCATGTTCTTTAGGAAGCCCTTTCTCCATCAACCTGTACAATCCTTTCTTCAGTGCAAACAGGGGGCTGGGGAATGGAGGGAACAGTGCAGGGCTCTGGACAACTGGCGGAGGACGAGATGGCTCAAGGAGTTGGCACAAATCTGCCAAAGGTGAGATCTAATCTGGACTTTGGAGGCAGAGGATCTGGGCTGGAATCCGAACTCTGTGGCAAGTTACTTAACCTCTTGAGCCTCAGTTCCCTCATCTACAAAATGGGGTTCATGATAGTACCTACTTCAAAGTACCTACATGAAGATTAAATGTACAAAGTAAGTGTTGAATCACTAGAGGCTATTAGCAATCACGATTATCATTGTTATGTTTAGGTACTAATAGGATCTGCTGTCCTGTTACAGTCCACTTGGTTTGCCTCTCTCCACAGAATGTAATGAGGATGATTTGAAAATTGGTTCAAATCTCTTTGGACCTTGGGCCCTGACTTCAGATCTACAGAATAAATAAGCTGCACTGTGGGGAAAACAAAGCCTGTGTTATTACTTCATTAAAGTCAAATTCTCACCCTATTTCTAGTGGTTAACAGTCGGGGTGCAGACGTAAGAAGTGGGGGTGTGGAACACGGTGGGGGGGAAGCCCAGCTCTGCTTCTCACCAGCTGTGGGACCTTGGGCTTGTCCCTCAATTTCCACCACCTCAATCTCCTCATCTGTAAAATGGGGAAAATATCGGGTTCTACCTCACAGAGTTGTTGTGAAGATTCAACACACGTAAAGCACTTACAACAACTGTGCCGGGTACACAGAAAGCACCGAGTGAATGCCAGCTACAGTTCTGACTGTACACGAATTCTCATTACTACCTAAAGAGGTCAGCACGATGCTTGGCACACAGTAACAGTAGCTATTATGACCATCAGGACTCTTGGTACAGGTGAGAATCTGGGGGGCGGGGGTGGGAAGCATAAGGGAGATCTGGGTCTTCTCTAAGAAGGGGACTCTGTGACTTTGGATAAACTCACCTTTGTGATCTCAGACACCACCGTCCCCCCCAACCCTAGATTTTTACACAGCTCAGGAAAAGAAAGTGACAGGTACGGGCCTGCATATTCCCACCTGCCAAGCTTTCTACAAATAATGCATCACCTTGTCGGGCGGGCGGTCTTGTTTCTCAGCGCCCAGATGCTTCGTGAACGCTGAGGCCACGCGAGGGCAGGCCAGCCAGGGTGCGCCGGCCCTGGGGAAGCCGCGCCTAGAAGCCCCCGCACTTCTGACGTCGGGCTCCCGCGGGGGTGCGGAGCTTTCGGACAGGGATGCTGCGGGGAGGGCGGGGCTCGAGTCCCCCAGGGGTCGCCCCTGCCCCCGCCGGCGTGTGCCTCTCGGCTTCTAGCTCTCCTCCCCCCTCGCCACCGCCACTTCCGGAGGAAAACTTTCCGCTCACGCCGCCACTTTTCCACGGGCGTCCAAACCCTCGGCCCCGCGCATCTTGTCTTCCAATCTCCTCGCGGGTGGCGCCGCGATGGGGCACGCGGGTGGCCTGTCAACCCGAACGGCTCCTTAGGGACTGGCGGTGGGGGGCTGGCGGATGGTGGGGAGGAGGGATGTCGGCTCCGGACGCGCCAACTCCGTCCACGGTCCATCGACTGCGGGAGCCCAGCGGGCGCGCACCCGGGACGAGGGACCCATGCCAGCGCCGCCCGGAGTCGCTGTGTGGGGCTGGCGAGGACCCCAGCACCCGGCTGCCGACCCCCCAACCCCACACACCCCGGCCTCATCAGCTTGGGCGCCCCGCTTTCTGGTCCTTTCCCAGGCGATCCCAAACCCGGCTGCGCGGAGCGCGGTACTTACTGTCGAGGCCCCCTGCGGGCCGGGGCTGGGCGGCTGCCCTGCCCGGGGAACCCTCTGGCCACCCTCTGGCCGTCTCCCCCTCGCGCTGCCCCGGGCTGTGCCCAGTGCCGACGGTAGCGGCAGCGGCGTCTGTAGGAAGAGAGAGATCACGCCTGCCTTAGAAACCCAGCCCCTGCTGTGACCAGAATCTTAAAGAAGGAGGCGACTGGCTCGGCCCCAGAGCCGCGGCTGAGCTGAGGTGGCGAACTAGCGAGGCAGCTGGTAAACACAGCGTCTGCTGCCTCTCGCCCGCCCCCCGCCCGCAATCCGCCGCGGAGAAGCTCCCCCCTCACCCTTTACTCTGGACAGGCCCCCGCAGGGGAGCCGGCGAGGGGGGGCTCCAACTACAGTGACGTGCGGATAATCCAGCTGCCACTGGGTGAGCACTTACTAAGCGCCGGGCACTGTGCTTTCCATCCATTTTCTCACCTCAGCACCCTCCCCATTGTACAGAAAATAAAACCGAGGCTCAGGGGAGCAAAGGAAATAGACCCAAATGCAGGAGCTGGTAGTGAGTGGTGGGGGAGAGATCGGAAACCCGAAGGGTCGCAAATTCAACGCTGCCTGCCTCAAAAACCACTCTGTGCCACTGCAAAGCAATTATTTGAATACCCGGGTCTCCACCTCCTGTTCCCCCATTTTCCTGCCAGGACTAGGGACAGGTGGCAACTCCAGGCCAGTTTGCTGGTGGAGGTGGGGTAGGGGCCCTGGGAGGTAGGATCCTGACTGCAGTGCCTGGTGCCACGGAGCGGTCATCCCTTTTTACCTCAGACAATTCACCTACTACGTGCCAGGCCTTGTGGAAGACAGAAAAAGGTCTAGGAGGTAGTCTCGGCCCAGGTGTGATCCAAGAGACAGGCAGTGAGCCTGTGAGGTGTAGGTTATGCTAGAAGGGTCAAAGGTGGCGGGTGCCGAGGCCCTAAAGGAGCAAGTAACCAGTGTCCTCAGACACCCACCGCAGAACCTTGGGGAACCGCTGGCGGGGATCACACCACCCACTCCTCTTTAAAGGATGAGTGGAAGGCAGCCTTGTCGGGAGACTGAGCCCCGTGGCTTCTCTCTGGGAGCTACCCTGCCATGGCAGTGAGATCTGTGAAATATCTCTTACTCCTTCCTTCCTGGTCAACATGATGAAATAACACCGAATTCCTGCCCTTGTATTCTGATCATAAAAAAGAGAGCAGTTTTAGAAACTGTATTCCTCCCTGCCTTGCCCCTGCTTATCCACTCAGTCACTCATTTGGCAAATGTTTATTAGCATCTACTGCGTGTCAGGTACCGTGGTAGGTGCTGGGCACCTCCACACTTCTATGGGGGAGTCTACATGGGAGGTGGAAGGCACACAGGGCTGGCAGTTAGGAAACACATTTTAAGTCCTAGTTCTTTGACTAAATAGCTGTGTGACCCTGGGTGAGTCATGTATCCTTTCGGGACCTCAGTTTTCTTGTTGGTCAAACAGGGATAATAACACCTTCCCGTCCTATTTCACAGGGGTGTTTTGAGACTCAATGGAGACGATGGATGTGAAGGAGCTTTGAAAAGTATAAAGCCACTAGACAAATGTCAGGGATTAGTCTGTCTCCAAGGTGGGAGGGGGCTGCTGGGAAGTAAAGCTTAAGAGAAATCCTGGCTGACTTTCCCAAATGGATTGCACTGAATTCCATCTTCCCCAAGTCACTGATTCTGCACTCAGGCAGAAGTCTCTGCTCTGTGAAACATCATCTTCCGTCAGCAGTGCCCATGACACCAGGGTTAGTGATGACCTGGTCTTAAGCCAGGGAGATTGTTTGGGGAACCTGAGTGGAACCAGGGGGGCAGTTTTGCCTCTGGGTCTCTAATTCCTGTTAACAGCAGCATCCTCCCCCCAAATCGAGCCCGCCGGATGTGTCTAGATAGAAACCGCTTGAGGCCCCCAGAGACACCCTTTCAGGAAGCACAGAGCTCATGTCAGACAGCAGTGGTGGCCTTGAGGGTGGATGCTCTCTCTGTTCTTTTGGAAGCTAGGGGTTCTGGGTTCAGCCCAGATGACTGAGATCTGCAACAGAACTAGGGGAGCCTCTGGGAGGGTCTTCAGTGTGCTCAGTTCAGCCCTGCAAGCAACCTCAAATAGCCCTATAGTCTAAATTATACTACTACACTTGTTACGCAACACACAGCTACAAGGCAAATTCCCAAATTTCCAAGAAGCACTCTCCCCTACCCCCAGCTACCCCAAGTAAACACACAGTCTAAGGAAATACAGGGTCTTACCAGGCAAACAGCTTCCAGACAAACCTGCTAGCCTCCTTCCTTCTTCCCTCTCCCCCTTCCCACCAGACTGTCAACATGAAGCCCCTTCCATATAAAAATAGAGAACCGATGCAGAAAAGGGAGGGCTCTGGGGACCATGGCCGGGCGAGTCCAGAGCTGCACTACACAGCTCTGGAGCCAAACCAGGATGGAAGTCAGAGGGAGAGACAGAAAGGAGCCCGGACTTGGGCCAGGGCACCTCCAGTCAGCAGGCCCCTGGGGGGAGGTGCAGACTCCCAACCCAGCATCTCTTGGCAGTCTCCAGGCGCCTCTCAATGTCCTCATAGATTCCGTTGTCACATCCATCTCGCCCAGGCTGCTCCTCTTAATAAAGTGCCCCTGCGGCCACGCCAGACGGCCCGATGTTATCCTTCTTCACTCTCCCACCCTCCTCCCCAGCGTGGGCCACACAGTAGTGATTCAGGTCTCCTGGGTCACAATACAGTCTCCTGGGCAAACGCTTTCTGAGTGCCCAAGCCAGGGTGTGACGAAGCTTTGGGTGTGGGTGTATCAAGTATTCCTTCCTTGCCCCCTCAGAGTGGCCTGGGCCCTGGATTCAGAGTCTCAGCCTGCATCTTCCTCCCTGGGCCAGCTGCCGCTGCTCTCCCCCCAGCTATATAACCTGAGTCCAATTTGCAAAGCCCTTCCTCGGTGATTGTCAATAAATCCCCCATCTATATCCCCCTGAAAGACCAGAAAGCTTCAAGATCCAAAGGAATGAATCACTCATGGTGAAATTTCAGGCACAGTGACAGGC